>NC_057808.1:127920575-128258387 GCF_018294505.1 Triticum aestivum
AGTCAGACTGTCCGCCGGCTGTCAGAGGAATTTCAGTTGCTTGATGCGAACCGTACTGCGTACTAATTTGCTAGTGGCGCCATACCATTTTCTATGGAATACACTGTATGGAAAATACTCTCTCTGCATGTATCAAATCAAGACTGATCACGGGTTAGGTTCGGAGAACAGGAGCCGGAATCATTGGCAAGTCAATGACTGAATTATAAGTCGGTAGGCTCACTCGCCACCGAATATGATTCCCATTCTAGATTACACGCACTGTCATTGAATGAAAAGCATGATTAAATCCAACAACCTTGTAGTGGGAACAAATGTCAATGTGTAGCTAGCTAGAGAGATTAGAGGCAGAAGAAAACAAATTGAAGTGATCACATAACAGTTGCAGTTTTATTCAGTTTGCAGTCAAACTTCATATGACATCATAGGAACCAAATGACCTACCTTAATTAACCAATAGTACATGAAGAGTACAAAACACACAATCAGTTTGTTGTGAACAACCGCAAGAGATATAGTCTAAAGAATCAGTACTAACTAGCCCCACCATGAAAAAGGCAGCCTAAATTAGGTGAGCTAGCTAGCATGCCAGCTTAATTAATCAGTGTGCGGATTTTTTTTGCGGGATCCTCATTTTCACATTTAGTACCATGTGGACAAAGTTATATGCTGCATTCAAGATTACTGCTTTTGAAGTTTGTGTTTAATATAAAAATTAATGGATGTGCTATGATGTTGTGCAGAAGAGACAGATCAGTCATAATGTGGCCAAGTTCAAATTAGTTTCCCTAGACCTACTTCTGTTTTGGGCCTTGCAATTGGCCGATATATAAGATGCAGGTCTGACCATTTGTACTGCTCATACCTGGTGTACAATTATGATGTTGAGTTATGGTCATCCTTTTTAGTACATGGAGTGAGTTGAATATTCTGATTCTGTTTTCTGTATTTTGTTAACCGACTGCAGAGGGAAGGATGCTACTGGTGAGGAAGTAGTCAAGCCTTATACTCCAAATACACTGGATTTTGATATTGGATACTTTGAGCTTGTTTTAAAGGTAATTTATCGTAAACATGTTCCAACCCCACTGGATGTCTCTTATCATTGATTCTGATGGTAAAAAGGCTATGTGACCAGTTGACTAGAATAATTTAATAATTAGCTTCATTGTATACCATATTATTAATTCACTTCTGAAGATATGCTGCAGCCAAATAGTTCTTTCAGAACATGACCAGCCATCCACAGTTATGAGCTGTTATACCGTGTTAACTGCTGTGTTATGATTGGTTGCCATGAAAAGCAATGCACAGATTTTAAATAGTACCATATAAACGGTGCATAGAATTGTCCATAGGTTGGTACAGTATGTACAATTTTTAGCTAGCATAAATCTGAATCTTGTAAACTGAGTGCAGTAGCAACAGCGTTGAACTGAACTTCTTTGTTGCAATATCCATTATATTTAAGCACCAAGAGCATCACTTAGTTTAAGTTTTTATCTTTAGAACAAGAGAACAAAACATAGACTAACCTGAACAAAATAAGCCATGATGGAACTTCTGAATCTCTGAACCTTTTATCTTGAGGGGAACATGTGAGCACGGAAATTATTTTACATCCAGTACATGATTGAGACCAGTTGATAATTTATATGTGATATGCAGGAAGACATGGCCGATGCAAGTGCAGAGTGTTTGGATGAGTACGTAAACATTGTCAGCAAGATGTTTCATAGCGAGGATGAAGGTTTTGAGTTCTATAACAAGTATGCTCTTGAGAAAGGCTTTAGTGTGAGAAAAGGCTATGTTGAGTGGGATGAAGCGAACGAGAAGATAATTATGAGGAAACTTGTCTGTAGTCGTGAAGGTTGCCGTGAAGAGAAGCACATGAAGAGGAAGAGAGAAGATAGGAAGAGGAAGCCACGGAATATCACTCGTGTGGGGTGTAAAGCGAAATTTGTCATTGCAAGAGTCGCAAAAACAGGGCGGTGGTTTGTGAAGGATTTCATCGATGAACACAACCATCCTCTGGCCCCACGAGACCTTGCTTGCTTTTTGCGTTCCCACAGAAGAATCAGCGACGAGCAGAAAGCGGACATTATAGAGATGGAAAGTGTTGGAATCCGGAAACACAAAATCATGGATGTGTTGTGCATGCAGTACGGTGGATATGACCATGTTGGATGCATGACGAGGGACATCTATAACTTCTGTCATCGCTACAAGCAGGAAACAGTCGCTGCCGGTGATGCTCAGACGGTGATCTGTCACATGATGGAGCGGCAAGAGAGAGACCCAGATTATTTCTTCAAATACTTGGTTGATAAAGATGGGCATCTGAAGGGATTGTTCTGGTCCGATACTCAATCCCGCCTTGACTACGAGGCTTTCGGCGATGTTGTGGTTTTTGATAGCACATACAGGACCAATAAGTACAATCTGCCGTTTGTGCCATTTGTCGGGTTGAATCACCACCGCAGCACAGTTATCTTTGGATGCGGGATCATTTCTCATGAAACTAACGAGGCGTACGAGTGGATGTTGCGGACATTTTCTGAAGCCATGTCGCAGAAGCATCCGATATCTGTAATCACTGACGGGGACCTTGCAATGCAGAGAGCGATCAAGGTGGTGTGGCCTGACTCATACCACAGGCTGTGTGTATGGCACATTCAGCAGAACATCGTACGCCATCTCCATGATGATGAGGTTAGGGAAGAATTCAGATCTTTCATATATGACTCATCTTCTATTGAAGAGCATGAGAGAAAATGGATAGAGTTCTTACGAAGGAATGAAGTGACAAGTGAGGAGTCATGGCTGCATCAGATGTATCAGATGAGGAAGCTGTGGTGTGCTCCATACCTGGTGGGGCGCTGTTTCTTAGGATTGAGCAGCAATCAGCGGAGTGAGAGCCTAAACTCCGTGCTACATACACATCTTGAGGGTAAGATGACATGTTTGATATGCTAGAGCACTATGAGCGTTGCCTTTGGACGCTTGAACGAGGCGATCCTAGACATCGTGGCCTTGCAGTCCGTTCCATTTACAGACGCTGATGCTTCAAGTCTCGAGAAACATGCTGCCCGGGTTTTCACGCCTTGTATGTTTCAGTTGGTCAGATGGAGCATAAGTGTTGTTAGCAAATGTGTTATCAGCGAGATACTAGATGCATGGGAGTTGACTACATATGTTGTGGCTACGATCGATAGAAGAGAGAAGAAGTTTGAAGTGCGCTGTGAGATGAAGGAAGGTTCTTTGTACAGGATCAGTTGTTCTTGTCGTAAGCTGGAATGCTTGGGAACACCTTGCTCTCACATATTCTACATCTTGGGAATACGTCAAGTGGAACTGCTGCCTAGGTGTTGTGTTCCCATGAGGTGGACGATGAGTGCGAAGTCTGCATTCCCTCCGACCAGAAAGAGCGAGATGTATGACTATTCGGCAAGCCTTATGAGGTACCGTGAGTTGCGGAATTTGAGTCACGCGGCATGTTTCCGGGCATGTCAATCTAGTGAGGAGTATCAGCATCTGAAGATGGTTCTGAGTGAACAAGATGGCAGCAAGGAATCAAGCCGTGGTGAGGAAGAATGCATTAGATTTGGTCCGGTGCTACCACAGACCACGGAAATTGATTGTCGAGATTTGGAAAAGGTTCTGGACCCAGTGCATGTGCAAGGCCGAGGTGCACCGAAGAAAAGGCTGCAGGCAAAGATGAAGAAGCAAAGATCAAAGAGGAAATGTGGCTACTGTGGGGTGGAAGGTCATAATCGGCGTAAATGCAATAAATTAAAAGAGGTGTCAAATATGTCTTAACTTTTATTTTTACATCTGATTTACTCATTACTATAGTGCACTGATTATATCTGTTGCTGTGTAGGAAATGATGGCATCAAACTGTTAGCTACAGCTCTCTGTACAAGGCCATTGGCAAAATGGACGCAGCTGTTGAGCCTCAAGAGAGTGATGTTGTGTTGGTGGCGAAGTGCCCCAACCCTGATTATCCTATGTGAGCATTACTGTGTTTCTTGGTCTTTTCTTTCCACTTTGATCCAGTGGTGCAACCTAGCTGCTAAAGCCTAAAAGTATTATCTGTTATATAGACATTGAGTTCTTTTTGTCCAAAAGCAAGTTTACATGTGCTGGCAGAAAGCCATTCCTACATGCAGGGAGGGGCTCTCTGAACTTGCTCCTTGAGCATGATGCTTTGTCTTTTTGGTTTTGTGAAGAACAAATTACTTTATTTGTTACCTGAGATTCTGATCATGTTTGATCCTTAATTTATTATAAGTATGGGTCCATTTTACATGACTGAGCTTGTGCATGAACCATGGAAGTTTTCCTCAGGCACATATTTCTTCTTGTATTATCAGTTTTTTTATAATGGAATGCAACTATGAAATGGAAACATGCTAGTCTCCAATATGAGGACATTTAAGCTGTACTGCCTGGAGCTTTCGATAAAAGAAACTATGTTGATTGATCAAAGTTGATTCTTTTGATTTACGCACATAACATTTGAGTGACCAATGATAGCAAAATATTCTGATCCTGAATCCTTCCTATGTTTCCTTGAACCAGGAATGCCATGTGAAGGAGGGTATGAGGAAGATTTTGGATGGTCAGCGACAAGGGCGTCATCAAGAAGAACAGGGAGCTGCATGCATTTCCTGGGTAGCAGTTCTAACTGTTTTGTCATATCTCATTGTGGATTAGTGAGAATGTTATGTAATTAGTGATCTGCAGTCCAGATAGTTTAGCAAGTGAGATGTTTGCTGTGTTGAGGATGTCAGATTGCTCGGCTGCAGGTGGGGAACAGTGCCGACTTTGTGTTTTTGTGGACGGGTCGAGGCATATTCTATCAGATTTTCTATACTGTGCTTTCAGGATGTTGTATAATACAATTTGCTGGAGCATGCCATCGCTTATATAGGTTTAAGATTATACATTTTACATGTGATGTTGGCAGGCATATGATTATGCACGTTTTCGGATCTAGATATATACAATGACGCACACATTCGCCTTTAACAGTAGATTTTAATAGTAGAGATAACTGGATCATCACGTGTATTGATGTCTTTGATGTCCATCTTCCTCCGTGATCCGCGCCGCACTCCCCCTTGTGCTTGACTGCTGTGCCGCCCAGGAATAACATGAAGATGCATCAACGGTTTGAGTGCGATCGTTACCGACTCCGAGTTGCAGCGGAAGAAGATGAGTCGATGTAGATCATACTTGGAGTCCCTCGAACCATAGAAAATGTAGCTTCACCCCTCCTAAGATTTCTTTGAAGCTCCGCCACTGATTTCAAGTGGAGTCCCTCGTTTAATTGATGTTATGAACATAAAAGTGGTTTGGACTAGTGCAGCACATGCAATACAAAAATAGTAAAAGCCACAATTAAGTGTGCGGGCAGCAAAGGAACCTTTCATCTAAAAATTGAGCAACAACTCAAAGTTGAAAGCCTATTATTGTAAACATAGTCTCACAATTGTCACTTCAATGAAGTGATTGTTGGTTCGAAAATAATGAAAAAACTACTTGGGACAATAGTTCAGCTATAAAGCTTGAAATTGTAGAAAAACCAAAAGCCTACTGAAGAGGCTCGTCACTGCTGCCGAAATCCAATGCCTTCTTCGGATTGTTATCTGCAAGTTTCTTCCTTTTGGGCGATGACCCATATTCGCCCAAGTCCCTCTCGCCGATATCCATGTACCCACATGCATATATGTCTTCTTCGGACATGTCCTGCCCAAATGCCTGCGAAAGGTATTTATGCAAATGATGTGGCCATTTTTTGTATAATAAATAGGAACTTGGAAATATAACCAACCTGTTCAGACATGTCATCATCGCTATTATCTAAGAATGCACAATTCTTCACAATGTACAAATGACATTTCTTTATCCCTTCTAAAGCGTGCAACATTTCATCGACGTCATGCTGGCCTGACATCTGTACCATTCCTTCAGGTGGTACGCACCCAGGCTTGATGTAGTACAAATCTGCTTCCCCTTTGTACCCATGGTAACGCAAATTTTTCACCATTATCTGCCAGTCCACCTTGCCAGGTTCAACTACTGTCGTCATACCAGGTTTCTTGTTGTGGTATGGTTGAGGAACATGAGAAAGTTCTTCGTCCACATCAACAATAAATTGCATTACAACTACCTACATACGGCTCGTTGACATCAGTTTTTGCACAATATTGAAGTGTTCATACGTAGGATGTGCATACCATTTGTAAAACATACTTACTCGGCGACGTGGTGATGAGACAGATTGTTCCGGTGGTGGGATGTCGCATTTTGCCTGCGGAGGTGGTGATGAGACAGATTGCTCTAGTGTACTGATGTCTTGTTGTGCCTGAGCATGCTGTTGATATAAATTGATTTTCGTTTGTGTGTGGATAATTTAATGAATAATAAGTTAATAATCAAAGGTACCTTCGTGCCTGTACTAGCATGGTCGTGCATCATACCCCCTTCCATGCGGATCTCCTCCATCTTGGCCTTCTCATCCTGCTGAGCCTGCTGTGGTTACAAACTGATTTTGCTTTGTGTGTGGATAACATAATGAATAATAATCTTAGTAAAGGAACGTACCTTCAGACGTGTATTAGCACGGTCCTGCATCGTATTTCCTTCCATGTGGATCTGCTCCATCTTGGCCTTGTAATCCAGATCATTGAGGTCCTTTGGTAAGTTAAGGTCCATGCCCGCACGCGTCTGCATGTTATTGAAGCCCATTTTACCACGCTCGAGATGTAGAACGCGGTCTTGCATCATATTCCCTTCCATGCGCATCCCCTCCATCTTGGCCTTGTGATTCATGTCATTACGCTCCTGCTGCAACATACGGTCCATGTTCGCACGCGCCTGCATGATATTGAATTCCATCCTGCCACGCTCGAGCTGCATAGCGCGATCCAGGTCCTTGCGCTCCTGCTTCAACTTTAGGTCCATATCGTCATGGAAATGCTTCAACCTCTGATCCATGGCTGCACGCTCCTCAGTCATCATCTGTTCCACGGCTGCACGCTCCTCCTTCCTCATGCGGTCCACGGTTGCCCGCTCCTGCTTCAGATTCTTGTCCATCACCTCTCGCTCTCGCTGCATATTCTTGTCCATCTCTTGACGCGCCTGATGCAAGTACTTGTCATCATCCATTCGGTTGTGCTGTGCCTTTGAATCCATGGTCCCTATAGAAACCAACAGAACAGTGCTAGTTACAATATGTTTGAAAATTGAAATATCTATTAATTTCAAACTGTCACTCTTCAACACAATGTGGCCGAACTGAAGGTACGGAGTGCTTGGTAATTCCGCTAACAGCCTCTATAATACAATGAGAAATAAATGATCAATTCTATTCCACGATGTATTCCTAGTTTGAAAAGAGATGAATGAAGGGCATGATCATTATAAAGTATGCCCATACTGCTACAATTTAGAGAAAGTATTAGATTTCTGCATTTTAGTTTAGTGCATGCGATGTGTCACTAAAAGGATCCGCAGATCGGCCGCCGCGGCACCGTCCACATCCACTGTATTAATTGAATCTGATTGGTAATAAGAGGGAGGGAAACACCATATGTGTACATGCAGTTCGGTTGCGGAGCACTGGGTCGCCGGACGCGGAGGAGAGGACGTCGCCGGGCGTGGAGGAGAGGGAGCCGCCGCCTGATGAACTGCTCTCGATGGGATTTGCGTCTATGGCTAGGTTTACGTACGTGGCTGGTAAGTTGGGCTGCTAAGTACTATATGGGCAATTCTATTACGTATCTGGATTGGGCTGGTAAGTACTATATGGGCTTTTGTGCTCACGTGGATCAAATATCGTAAATCTGAAATAACAAAATGTTCTTGTTACTTAAAAGAAACTTCAACTAAAAATAAACTTAAAAGAAACTTTGTCTAAAAAAAGCTTACAAGAAACTAAAAAAAATCCTTCTCTTTTGCACACTGTAGCGGAGGCATTACTCGTTCGGACTCACCACTACGGGTAGTCGTAGGCATGCTTTCTTTGGAATGCCTGGTTCTCACAACGGCATCAACGTGCTTCAACGATCTCCGGTGTTCAGGAGGCTTTGCAATGGGGAATCACCGCCGTGCAACTACGCCTGTCAACGGCCGGGACTACAACATGAGGTACCAACATTTGTTATTTACGTGCGACATTGTGGTGCATGATCGACGTGCATGTATTTGCATGGATTTGAGAGTCCGGATTTGAGATACGTGGATGCACAGAAGAAAATATGAGGGCCCGTCCGGATGCGCCCGCGGGCGTGCCCGGATGCGTCCGCGGGCGTTTGAGGGGACGGATTTGCCAAATCCGATTGTAGATGCTCTAAAAATTCTTCATATCCTTTCCTGACGAGGCCCCGGTCTGATTCGTTCAACGGCAATGCCTTCACTTTTGGTGAGCCACCTTGAAGGTCCGCAAAGCTGCATATCAACGATGGAGCCGCGTCGAGCTCGGGTGAGGAGGTGATCCATCATTCTTTTCTTCGATGGCTGATGTGGTGGTGCCGGAGGCAGGTGACAGGTGTTGGTGTCAAGGTCAGAGATGTTTTGCTATCTTTTCACTTATGTCATGTCGGTCTTTACGTGACTTGTACTTTGTTTTTTATGATATATGAATGAGACATGTACTACCATAGAAAAAAAAGAAGTTAACACACAATTAGTTTGGCCAAAGAGATCGCCTAAGCCCGGGCGCAAGCCAGAAACAGACGTGGCAGATTCTGAAGAAAAAAATGACGTGCCAAAAGAATTGGTGTTTCATCAATCAACCTTTTCTGATTTTAAAGGCGCCATCCAATCAACTCTTAACACTTACCACGCGCGGGTTCGGCTCCTCTACAGTAATGTTATTACTGTACGCATGCTGTTGCTCTCAAAATCCACCGTCGGTTTCAATCCAAAGGCTCTCTTTGGTCTGCCTTAATTATGTTATTAATCAAAAACAAAAATTGTAACGACGCTGGAAGAACGGCGGTCCTCCGGCTGGCCGCGCCGGCCAGCTCAGCTGTCAGCGTGCATGTGAAATTGAAACGCACGGCGCCGTCGCGGCCGGAGGCCAGGAGCTCGCCGGCCTTGTAAATGGCTTGCATGACCGGAGCATAAGTTCCTCAAGGAAACCATCTTGAGTTCTTGTAGCCCTACGATTGTTGTCTGGGGCTACCATGGAGAAGAAAGCTAGCTGGTTAACAAGTGGAGGATGAATACATGTCTCGATGCAAGAATTACTTGGTCGATGCATGAATTACTTAGCATTGATCTAACAAATGCTGCAGGTATGGTGACGGTATCCTGTTTCGGTAGCCACGCGACGCTTTGTTTGCAGGTTCGCAAGCTCTGGACATACGACGGTGCCGGCACCGTTTGTGCGGATTTCATCGAACTTGTCGGCGCGGGGAGCGTATGACCGCCGTCACGTCTCTAGTCCGGGGTGGTGTTTTTTGCGATTTAATAAGAGAATTAAGTGAAAGTAAGGAGATCCACTAGATTAGAGTGGACGGTTGATAGTAGAGCCTACAGCACCCATACAGTAACAACTGAACTGTAGAGGAGCTCCCATAAAAAAAAGAATTGTAGAGGAGCTGAACCCACCACGCGCATATCTATCGGCCCTCCCAAACTCCGCTCCCACCTCCCCCATTATCTGCAACAACCTCCAATCCAACTGGCCTAGCCGGCTGCAACTCGATTCTCCACTCACATTCCATTCCAGCCGCCTTCTCACACGCGACCTTCTCCTCCAACGCCAGTCCCATCGCCGCCGCCCTGTTCACCGGCTGTAACGGAGCCGCCGTCCTCACCCACGGGAACGGAGCCGCCGGCGACCGCCCATCCGGCCTGCGGAATACGACGTCACTGCTTGTTCTTCATCCACACGTTGTATTGAAGGTGAGAATGCCGACTCTTGTCATCAGTTAGAACTAAGGCAACACATGAGATGATTTAAAACCAAAGAATGGATTCCGCTTACTCTGTGCATGAAGCCATCATGAGATCTTATGGGTTTTCTCTGAATTTTGCTCCGTCCACAGCATCGTGATCCGCCTCTCTATGCTCGTCGCCGGCGTCGAACTCTCTCCGTGGACACTTCACGCATTCAGCTCGAACGCCAACGCCGCCCTCCTGACCGGGGCGATCGGAGCCGCCAGCCACACCCAACCACCCAGGGGATCGGAGCCAGCGGCCACCACCCACCTGGCCTGTGCGATACGACGGTACTGCTTCCTCTTCATCCACCTATTCGCATCACGGTTAGAACGCCTGGTATTTTTACACCCCTTAGAAACAGTGAGGTCAATATAATCCAAAACTTTGTATATAAATATCAAATGGCAGAATAAATACCACGTGTTGTTCACATTAACGACAGTAGAGAAAATTTAGTAAGTAATCATTAATCACCGATCAATCTGTGTGGTTAACGTACACCTCTGGAGAGGTAGTAACAAAGAAGTAATTAAATTAAATAGCTTATCATAGTAATTTTGTTCTCTGTAAGAAACAGGTGGAACAATTACAGTATGGTACAACCCCATAGCTTATGTTTATTCTCTGACTTGACCCAGTCTCTGTTTGTGCATATTTTCAAGGAATGGCCAGTTCTCCTACAAGTTGTGCCGACACACAATTACCAGACTTAACCAATCAGGTATATTTTTTCCCAGTTAGGTGAAAATCTTTGAAAACACATAGTTTTTTTACCTTTACATGTATTTCAGGCTTTTTTGGACGAACTCAGTGTGAAACATGCAAATATGAGGTTAATGTGCTCACCGATAAGGTTCGCGCAAATGATTGATGGATTAGATGACGAGCACCTAAAGGCCATCTGCACTCAAACCGGTCTTGGAGGGCTAACAGAGATGAAGTCAGTGTCTCTCCGACGTATTATGTTGGTGCTGCTAGCGAAGAGCTACATCCACGACATGCAGAGTATTCACATTGCTGGTAAGGACATTTCTATAACTCCAACGGATGTCTATCAATTAATGGACCTTCCAATAGAGGGGAAAAATATATATATGGAAATGGGAAAACCAAAAGACGCAAACCTGTTAAGGGCTTATCAAACAGATGGAAGACTTAAGCTGAGTGACCTCGAGGACAAAATTAAAGCCTCCAAAACTCCAGATGATCATTTCATCAGGCGGTTTGTTTTGTATGCTATTGGCATTATTTTAGCACCCACGGTACAAGATTATGTCGACTCCAAATATTTCGTCCTTGTTGAAGACGTCGCAAGAATTCCCAATTTTAACTGGGGATGTTTCACACTGGACCATTTGGTAACATCCATCAATACTTTTAATTGTAAGGATCAAGTCAATCTACAAGGAAATATAGCTTTGCTCCAAGTAAGTGCTACAACAGTAGTTGTCATTCAACTATTATTCATATGATGCATATATCTCTATCATTGATGAACTAATATTTCCTATAGTTTTGGTATTGGGAACATGTTCATGCTGGATCGATTTTGTATTCTCGTATACCCCGTCCGCTGATGGCACGGTGGGATGAAGCCACAGGTAAAATAAGACATGAGGCTTATGATAAAGGAGGCCTATATAATGGATTGGTACCTTTCTAGACTTGACTTCTTTATTTACCATATTTATTTCTTAGTACTGATTCTTTATATCTTTTCAAAGGTTGTCATGAACATCGGCGGTGTGGAGCCAACCAACATTACAAATGACCAGCATACCAACAAAGATACACATGCGCATGAAGATGCTATCTATCTACCACAACCACGAGGTCAAACTATGAGTAGCCAACAAGTAAGTTGCTCCAAGACACATCCTTCTCAATAACACAACAAAGGTCACACCTAACCACACTTATTTTTCTTCTAACAAAACGAGTTGACATTTCTTTTATGCAGATGGACATGATACTTCAAACCCAGAACGATCTATTTGCAGAACAAGAGAAAAAGTTGGTCAAACAAGTAGTAGAAGTAGAGCACAAATTAGATAAAAGAATAATCACCGTGACCAAGGACGTGATAAACATAAGGGGTAAAATTGCCACTCAACCTAGGTTGTCCAAGCTGGAGGATGAAGTTGGAGACCTCAAAAGGGAACTCCAGGTAAGTGACACTACAACATCAATTTTACCCATAACTTCCTATATTTTCATTCTATGCATTTCATGTTACAGGAATTAAGATCCCTAGTTGAAACAAACAAACAATCAACGACGAACAATGCATACGTACAGGTGATAACTATGGCCCATAACCTTGCTAACATGAGCTAATTTCTGTTCATTGACCAACTCCTAATTTTAGGAACAAGAGCAACCAAGCAATGGCAAGTTTTCATCAACTCCTGGGTTTGACGCATGGAAAGCACGGACTTCTGCTGGTACACCTAGTGCAAAACCTGTGGTGCAAAACGAGGAGTTGGACCAAGACATCCCACCACGGAAGCCTGTATTCAACAATGATTACATATTGACAGATGAAGACTATGAGGCTGAACTTTTCATCCGAGGGAGTCACGACCTTGTTGAGGTAGTTCACATCGAAGACATTGTGCTAACAGTTCATCAACTAAAACCAAATGTTAGCAAACTATTCTTCGTCGATGACGTAAGGCCCGTATACTGCAATCTACATCAAGTATTCTGAATTGTGCCATATTACATGACTACAAATTTTGCAGGTTATTAATGCATATGCACACATTAGCAATGTTGCAACTGATGCTACATCATTCATTTCCATCGTAGAAAGCAGAAGATTGCTAGGCGAATTTGGGGGTATTCCAATGGGAAAGCCCACATGTTGCTAATGTAGCAACAAAATTTGTAGGACGCAAAATGGTATGCATATTTCCTGACTTGTTTAATTGTATATCTTGATTTTCCCTAAATTGAGTCCGCTTTAATTTTCTGCCAGGTACGTGTCCCAATGAATGTGCACAACATGCACTGGTTATTACTCGTGTTTAATTTAGACAAAGAAGAGATCCAGGTCCTAAACTCCATCCAAGCATATCGTGACATTGCCAAGGAAACTGCACTGGTAAGCTTGCTCTCTTGCTTCCTCTTACCTCATGTGACACTTTTTGAAATGCACTGACGCAATCCCTTGAATCACTCCTCATACACCAGGTGGAGTCCATTCAGGCGTGTATCAACGAAGCGGTCGAGGATGGCTTGGTAACACTGCCTAAACCCATCAATATTACCCAGTGGAAAACCACTTGATATACTAACATACCACAACAGACGGATGGGTACGTATAGGCAGCTACATGATTCCTCACCTACATTACAATACTTAACTTCAACTTTACATCACAGTTATTCCTGTGGAGCGTACACACTCAAATACATGTTGACATGGGACGGAGACAAAATTACTGAGGATTTCACACAGGTCTGCCGAACACTAAATTACATTTGTAATCATGCACTACCTATGCTTCACCGCTATCCTAACCTATGCGTCACTATCTAATTCAGGCAGAAATACATATTTTCAGCTGGAAAATATGTTCAAGCCTGCTGCGTTCGGATTGCAACAAGCTTCGGAAAAAATCATACAAGAATCCTATAGAGGTAAGTTCTACACAACTAGCATTTCATGTCATGTAGTTCCTACCTTTCATGACCACTATTTCCTCTACAGAAGGACGAGTACGAAGCCAGCATTCCAGAGGAACGAAAAGGTGCAGACGACGACGTCACGATTGTCAGCAACCCTGATGTTACAAACAAACCAGACACATCCGGTGCCCCAAAGCGTAAACGTGGACGCCCGAGGAAGAATGCCCCTCCTAGTAATCCAGTGAAACAACAATTTGACACAGAGACTATCGCTAAACAAGTGGAGTCAAAAAGACGCAAGCGCAAACCATCAAACGCCGTGTCCAGCCCATTCGTACAGCCATGAATGGGCTACACGGAGAGGCACTTCAAGGGCAGATCCAAATGATTGATCTTCATGGCATGTTCTTTGAATTAAAGACTACACTTATGTTCTAATGTTTTTGCATATTATTTGTATGCTTATGTCCATCCAAGTGCTTGACTTTTCATTGGTTCTTTTTAGAGAAAACCCAGCTAATGAGCTGCAAGTTCCACTTCTATCATTTGCACCATCTGATCCATACCTTTCTGCATCGGAGTAACCTTACATCTAAAACACTACCATAAGTGACTACTTACAAACGCATGCTCCCCATTCTAACGGCGCCATACACTGCGTAAGTATACCGTTCTGGTTTAAGTGGATGATGATTATGGCTGAGGCAGGGTAATTAAGGAAGAAAAATCATAGCATATAGAACACATGAGCAATTATGTAAATATCATGGTTACACTACTATTTCTCACATCACGAGTTGAGTGGGAGATTATTACCTCGCCAGCAAAAAGAACAGAATCAATAATGCAGCTAGTTTGATGGATTACTTCAGTCCACTCCACAAGAAAAATTTCAGGCTGCAGCACCAGCAGTCAATGCACACACAGAACCGTATTGTCAAATGCCAGCCTCTCCTGCAGAAAATAAGAAGGAATAGCATCAGGAACACCATGTACCATTTTTATACTGATATAGACATGTCGACAAGAGTTGGCACATTGCAGGTTGTGTTTTGCATCGAAACTAATGCGATACATGGAGCTAATGAATTTACAACTAATAAATCTAGGCCTAAGTCTGTTGGGTAACAATACTGAAACAGATGTCCCAGCTAGCTTTACTCTAACAGAGTTCTGCTTACTAACTAGACAGCTAGGACGACAATGAGAACCAGGCAACCAGCATAAGATCATGGAAGAACAAACAGATGCTAAACTTGCTCATTGGCAAAATAGGTTGTGCACGCGAACATGACAGAGAGGACTAAAATAGGGGACATACTTCTTCTATTCCATATTTGTCGACAATGATTATGGCTGAGGCATGATAATGCACATGTAGCAACGCGTGCAAAGCGGGCAAGAAATTCATATGAAGTATGCATTCTTCCAAATTGAGCCAATTCTGGTTTTCGAAGATATACTTTACATAACTACTTTCCATTTTCTACTGTGCCATACATTGCCTAAATATTCAGAACTATATTTGAGGCGCGGGTCATGTATGTCTTGAGCTCCCGATTCACCTTCTCCTCATCCCACATGAACCCCTGGATGTTCTGCACCCACTCGAAGCAGCTCACCATCACTCCGCCGGAGTTGGCCATGATGTCCGGTAGGATCAGCATGCCCTTCTTTGCCCGAATCTGCACCACGAACATGAACATTTCTCTGCTGTCAGTCAATGTGTGAATGTGTCAACAAATGCAGCTTAGTTTTGTGGCAAAATGTTGGTGTTCTTGCCTCGTGGCCTCGGGGTCTGTTGGGTGGTTAACAGCCTCGATGATGTACTTTGCTTTGATGGCATCAGCATTGTCCCTAGTAGAAGAAGAAAATCGAACGAACTTTTTATTAACAAAAATGTATTCAGATACACAAAAAATAACAGCCAGGAGGATACTTTAACTGAGCTTCTGAGCAGTAATCTGATAAAGATTGGATGAAGTGAGATGGGACGAGGAAATAGAAGATTACTTGTTTATGACTCCTCCCAGAGCTGCCGGGATGAGCACGTCGCACTCTTCCGTGAGCAGCAAGGTCGGGTCGACGGCGTCGCCTCCGTCAAAGCCCTTGATCCCGCGGTTCTCTGCCGAGTGCTTCATCAGCTTGGCTATGTCAATGCCATTGGAGTTCTTGACAGCCCCTGTGACATCTCTGATGGAGACCACCTTGCCACCAGCTTCAGTGATCAATTGGGCAGCCCAAGAACCAATATTGCCAAATACCTGAAAAAGGCAAGAAGATGATAATTGCTCATCTGTGCAAAATGTAGATGAAGAAACATAGTTCTGGCCTTGCTCCACAATGTATGGCGCCATTGTACACAACGATTATTACTAGCATTGTGTAGGCATGCTTGTATATATTTGGCAGAATATATTACTTGTGGGTGCTCATTGTGTGCTCCTTTCCTCTTTAATTTCAGCGCGTGAGGTGGGAGATTAGAAAGATACTAACATATCAAGCACAGAACTTTGCAATTGCCACTGATGGTGTCTCCATTGTAAGCCTAAGCTTTGACAAGATGCTTGTCTCTAAATTATAAATGGGAAACATCTTAGCTTTGCGTGAAAATTAAAGAGATTGGCAAAATTTTCTCTGGCATTTTAAATGCGCAAAAGACCAAAGAAAAAGCAAATAATCTTAGTGAGTTCAGATAAAACAGAGAATTACCTTAAGAAGAGTTCAATTGCAATATCTTGATATTACACTAAAATTAAAAGCTGGATGGTCAGTCTAGTGGCAGGACAACAACCATCTTTTGGCAAATAAAACGTCTGCTTACAAATTTTACGTTTTCGGAAGCAGCCATGGATTTCACCTGGAAAAGAACATCGAAGAGAAAAAACAACATCCTACAACTGCTCCATCAGACACGAATGGGCAGAATAAAGGGATATGTTGTATGTTCTTCCCTACGGCTAAACAATTGCTGAAAACTGTCACTTTCCTAAACCAGAAGGGTTGCAGTAGCAAATTTCCACTTAGTAGTGAGCAAGTGTAGATGATTTTGGTCCTTCTCTCTTCTATCAATCCTTATCCAAGATGGCAAATTATGGCACAAACGATGTATAACTTATTAATATGATTCCTGCGCTTTGTACGTGACGAACAATAACACTGCAAATATCATTCTACAAGAAATTTGATTCCTCTCCAGGGTAACTGCATAGCTCCCCATGTGCATCAATCGACAAAGCACAAATCTATCGCGTATCTACGCCGCTAGAACATCGCACATCCAACCACTTCCTCGCTTGGAACCACCGAATTGAACTGCCCAATCAAATCAATACATGTCGGGATCAACATAGGGGATGAAGGGGGGGGGGGAGCAAGAGACCGTACGTACCATGTCGGGCAGGATGACCTGCAGGCCGGCGGGGCCGGTGTCAACCTAGGCGACCTCGACCAGCAGCGGCGACTGCAGTGTTGGTAAGGTCGACGACTAGATGCAGGAGTTGGGGACGACCTCGTCCGGGCACGGCTGCTCCCCCTCCTTGGCGGCATGGGCGGACAAGACCTCTTCTGGGTGAGGCCGAGGTCAGCGATGGGAGTCCGGCGACGCCGCTGAAGGTGCCGCCACCACGACCACCCGCCTCCTCCGCTGAAGATGCCCCCGCCGCTGCTGAACATGGACGCCGATCTGGTCGATGACTCAGCGAGGAGCGGGGAGGAGAAGGCGCAGGACAAGCGGCTGAGCCGGCGGCGCAGCGACCGGCAGAGGTGGAGGCGTGGAGAGGGGGGGAAGAAGCGTGCGGCGGCGCAGCGACACGGCAGAGGAGGAGGCGCGGAGAGGGGATCGACAGAGGGGGAAGAACCGTGCGTGGCTAGGTTTCTTTTTCCTTTTTCTCCCAGCGCTGCACACTAAATTGGACGAATCTACCCTTTTGGAAAATGATTAGCCCCACCATAATCTTGTAATGGTCCCACAGTTATTTGTAATTTCATGTAATTTTACTCTCGTAACTCCTATTTCTCCACCGTTTGATCCTAGTGAATGGACGGCTCCTAAATTCGCCAATCACTGTAACAGTTGTAAATTTTTAAAACTTATTTTCCATTTGTTTTTAATGTATTGTTCACCATAATGTCGATTAGTGACATTTTCATACATAATTAGTAGCAGAGGTGTTAAAAAATTGCCTTACATATATGTAGCCGCTATAGCGTGCTTTTTGCACCCCAGCTGATTGTGAATGCTATGCACTGGGCGCATGAATATGTGACGAGTTGGCTTGAGTACTAGGCACGGAATTGGCTGATCATGAAGTTAGAGATTGCTTGACCAGCAAGGGATGGCTCAAGATGGCACGTTCTGTGGCCGGGAATGCCGCCTCGAAGTTGCACCAGATGTGACGAGTTGGCTTGAGTACTAGGCATAGAATTGGCTGATCATGAAGATACAGATCGCCTGGCCAACAAGGGATGGCTCAAGATGGCACGCTCTGTGGTCGGGAATGCCGCCTCGAAGTTGCACCAGATGGCGCGCCCGCACTTCAAAAATGCCACAGGTGTCATCACAAACTCGTGCCAAGCGGCACACCCCTCCCACTGCTAATGCTCGCCCTGTGACTGTCTCCTTGAAGATTTCGTCGAGGCGAGTGACCGAGACGTATGTGGCATAGCGTTCATCCCATGCCTCATTAACAGTGGGGAGGAGGAGGAAACCAGTAATTGCAGAGTATCGGCATGGCGTTGGGCGGATTTGGCACCGACAATGATGAGTGCAGGGTCCTCACCATGCTGAGCATGCCACTCCTCCTTGGCGAGGAGGGCGGGATCCTTGTACGCGACATCCAAACGTCATGACGATCCCACTCCTTAGATATGAGGGTCGCCTCCTCGTCCAATCAGTTTCTCCTCCTCCGAGAGCAACACCCACTCCGATAGCAGGGGAAGTGACACGGTGAGGAGAAGGAAAGTGGAGAATGAAGTGAAAGGTGGAGATGGAAGTGGAGTTGTGGGAGGTGGGGAGAGGAGAGAACACGGGGAACCACCAACCTTTCTATGGCCGCGCGCAGTGGGAAACCTGGTGGGTGACGGGAAAAAGTGGCATGAAACATGGGAGGAAATGGGGCGAACAGTTGTGCATGCACTGACCGTGATTAATTGGCATGTTTCCCGCTGAGATGAGCGGCAGGATTGTTATGCTTGTGTGTACCATTAACAAGAAGATAAGAAAGGTCACGTGGGACGATGATGAGAGGTGAAACTTCCATCCCGCATGGGCGGTTGGTGATGGAGCGCACTTGAAAGCAACACCCCCAGCCTCCATAGGCTTGGGGGCTCGACTGGGCATGGCCTCCAAAAAATATGGCAATTGAGTGTGTGATGGTGACTCTGCTAGACCAACCTTTTCGGCCATAATCGCCATATGAGCGGTTATTATGGCGTTTGACCACATATGACAACTCTACTAGAGTTGCATTAAGGATAGCTCATGCCCCTATGCTGGTGACTATGCCATAGCCCCCTCGTGTCGCATGTATGGCGGCCTCCCCTCCCATCCAGTCCACCAGGGCGTCTGCCTGTTTGTGAATTATGGATCCCCATCGGTTCCAACGTAGTGCTTACCGATGAGTGTATTTTTGCTCTCGTTTTTACGTGTGCTTAAACCGAATAATCCCAGGTTTTCTGAGCTAATCATTTGATTTGATTTACTAATGGCTAATGAATGAAAAAGTTGCAAATCTCTTTGTTTATTTTGTTCCCTACTGGAGTGGACCATTCTAGGTGCAATATCAAGTTATAAACAGAACATAATAGGTGCGGTGATCCACCCCAATAAATTCAAATAGAAACATTAATTTCCCAACCCCGCCAAATATTGCTGGTCATACCAAAAAAATATCAAACCCAGCAGAAATTTTTGCCATGGCAACCATTTTCTTCTCCCATGACAAATGTTTGAAACCAATTTGAATTGATCACACCTTGTTATCAGTGGTTTAAAACTTAGGAATTATTTTTGCTTTGTGTTCAATAGTACCACAAGTGAGCATTAGAACCTTATCACCCAAGTTTGAACCTTTCAAATTCAAAGTTATTTAAATTTGAATTCAAACTAAGTTGAACCTAGAACCCATACTATAGGTCCAATCAAATGAATATTTCTGTAAATTGATTCATATTATGACCACAACCTATTTGAACTATTTTGAGAACAACCCCAACCTTTCAAGTTTCAATTATTTCAAATTTGAACACAAATCTAGTTTGAATCATAACTTCCAAACCCACTTGAATTTTAACATGAATCCTTGTGTACATTTATTCAAATGTTGAACCCAAACCAACCAAATCTTTTGGAATCAATTAAGGACATTTTGATGTACACATAGCTACCTCAGATAAGATCATGATCGTTACATGTGGATATATTTTCTAGGTGATCTTAATTAATAATTACACCATATATTATTTTGTTGCCCAAGACAAAATTACGGCACCAGGTTTTATTTTGTACAGAATTAACAGAGAATTCTACAAGCCATATGTTAAGATGAAGAAAGAGATCACCATCTTTTTGAAACAACCAGCAACAACACTAGTTATTTGCATCCAAGAAAAGAAAGTATATTCTAATGGGCCCTGCAAGAGGTGCAACGTGCATGCAAGGAGCTGGGCCCGGACCCATGTCATGCAACATGATGCATGCATGAAATTTAGTGGGCTTCAAAAGCCCTCATGTCGTACGACCCTGGAGATCGACCCAACGACTCCAAAATCAAGCGGTGGCTGCCCTCGATCATCCAAAATAAATAGCTAGTCTACGTTAGGGTTTAGACTCGGGTTTTGTTTAGAGAAGTTTAACTATTGCTACTTTTATTTGTCTTCGCTCGTAGTGGCTAGTGCGATCGTCAAGACATCTTATCAGAACCCCAATTATTTAGTCTTGTGAGATTTATTTCAACTACCATATCGGCAATTTCAGATTGCTTGGCTATTATTTTCTTGCATGTTGTTCGTTTTGCTTGCAGGAAAAATCTTTCGTGGATAGGTCGATCACGCCGTTGGTTCGGTCGATAACACCATGGAGTTGGTACAATGACTACCATGGATATCAGTGGTGTACGGTTCTCCCTGTATGGTTGGCAGCCGGATCGTGAGGGCCGAGTCGCCAAAAATCGTAGTTATCTCCTCTCATCAAAAATCGGGCCCCAGTTCACATCAGGTGGTATTAGTTCTTAGGTTTATCAATGAGAGATTTATAGTTTTATTAGGTTAGATTGTTTTTCAGTCCTACAACCAACAAAAATAAGAAAAAATAGATTAGTTCATCTATCACATCTACCTTTTAGCCTTTAGTAGTTTTTGCATCTAGTATTTGTGAAGTTGAATTTTTGGTTGCATTCATCTAATACTAGTGCTGGTCTAGATTAGTCCGAGAGAAAATTATCTACTATATTGAACTTTGTTTTTGTCCACCATATTTTCCTCCGCAAGTTCATCGTGATCTAGAAAGGTAAAAAGACGAATCTTCCTCTGTTCGGTTACGTGTCCACCACACCAGCCCATCCACCCGCCGCGTCATCCGCGTACTACGTGTTGATACATCTCCAACGTATCCATAATTTTTTTATTGTTCCATGTTGTTATATTATCAATCTTGGATGTTTTATATTCATTTTATAGCAACTTTATATCATTTTTTGGGACGAAGTCCAAATGCAGCGAAACTTTTTGAACATTTTTTCTGCCCAGAAGACACCCAGGAGGACAAGGAGGTGCACCAGAGGAGGCCCATGGGGCCCACTAGACACCATGGCACGCAAGAGGCCCTAGGCGCGCCCTGGTGGGTACTGGGGCCCACAGGAGGCTTTTCCACCGCCTCTCAGCTCTATAAATACCCAAATATTCCAAAAACCCTAGGGAGTCGAGAGATCAGAGTTACCACCGCCGCAAGTTCCAGAACCACGTGATCCAATATAGAGGCCTTTTCCGGCACCTTGCCGGAGGGGTCAATGATCACGGAGGGGTACTTCATCATCACCTTTTCCCCTTCGATGATGCGTGAGTAGTTTACCACAGACCTACGGGTCCGTAGGCAGTAGCTAGATGGCTTCTTCTCTATTTTTGATCTTCAATATAATGTTCTCCTTGATGTTCTTGGAGACCAATTTGATGTAACTCTTTTTTGCGGTGTGTTTGTTGGGATCCGACGAATTGTGAGTTTATGATCAGATCTATCTATGAATATTATTTGAGTCTCTGTTGAACTCTTATATGCATTATTGTTATAGCCTCGTATTTCTTCTCTGAAACTTTGGTTTGGTTTGGCCAACTAGACTGATTTTTGTTGCCATGGGAAGAGGTGCTTTGTGATGGGTTCGATCTTGCGGTGCACAGGATAAAAATATGGGGTCTATTCCTACATTAATAGATCTTGTCTACATCATGTCATTGTTCTTGTTGCATTACTCCGTTTTTCATGAACTTAATACACTAGATGCATGCTGGATAGCGGTCAATGTGTGGAGTAATAGTAGTAGATGCAGGCAGGAGTCGGTCTACTAATCTTGGACATGATGCCTATATACATGATCATTGCCTTGGATATCATCATAATTATTTTCTTTTCCATCAATTGCCCAACTGTAATTTGTTTACCTACCCTATGCTATTTTCTCGAGAGAAGCCCCTAGTGAAATCTACGGCCCCCGGGTCTATTTTCTATCATATTGTTTTCAGATCTATTAATCCAAAAATCCAAAAATACCTTGCTGCACTTTTTCTTTACCTATTTAGTTTTGTGTTTTTTTAGATCTATTTATCCAATCTCATACAATTTAATCTATCTCAATACATAGGAGGGATTGACAAGCCCTCTTATGCGTTGGGTTGTGATACGTCTCCACCGTATCTATAATTTTCGATTGTTCCATGCTGTTATATTATCATTCTTGGATGTTTTATATTCATTTTATAGCAACTTTATATCATTTTTTGGGACTAACCTATTGCCATAGTGCCCAGTGCCAGTTGCTGTTTTGCTTGTTTTTTACTTCACAGAATATCAGTACCAAATGGAGTCCAAACGCAGCGAAACTTTTTGGAGATTTTTTTTGGACCGGAAGACACACAATGGGCCAAGAAGTACCAGAGGGGAGGCCCGTGGGGAGCACAACCTACGAGGGCGCGCACAGGAGCCCTCGTGCCCGAGGGGGGTTGTGCCCCCCATGTAGCCCCCTACACCGCCTCTTCGCCCTATAAATTCCCAAATATTCCAGAAACCCTAGGGGAGTCAAAGAAACACAATTCCAGCCGCCGCAAGTTCCAGAACCATGAGATCCAATCTAACACCATCACGGAGAGGTTCATACATGCGTGAGTAGTCCACCATATACCTAAGGGTCCGTAGGCAGTAGCCAGATGACTTCTTCTCTCTTTTTGATTCTCAATACAATGGTCTCTTGGAGATCTATTTGATGTAACTCTTTTTGCAGTGTATTTGTTGGGATCCGATGAACTTTGAGTTTGTGATCAGATCTATATCCATGAATATTATTTGAGTCTTCTTTGATCTCTTATATGCATGATTATTTATAGCCCCGTATTTCTTCTTAGAATCTTTGGTTTAGTTAGGCCAACTAGATTGATTTTTCTTGCCATGGGAAGAGGTGCTTTGTGATGGGTTCGATCTTGCGGTGTTCTTTCCCAGTGATAGAAGGGGCAGCAAGACACGCATGTATTGTTGCAATTAAGGATAACAAGATGGGGCTATTCCTACATGAATAGATCTCGTCTACATCATGTCATCGTTCTTATTGCATTAATCCGTTACTCCATGAACTTAATACACTAGATGCATACTGGATAGCGGTCGGTGTGTGGAGTAATAGTAGTAGATGCAGGCAAGAGTCGGTCTACTAATCTTGGATGTGATGCTTATATAATGATCATTGCCTTGGACATCGTCATAATTATTCGATCTTATATCAATTACCCAACAGTAATTTGTTTACCCACCGTGTGCTATTTCTCGAGAGAAGCCACTAGTGAAATCTACGGCCCCGGGTCTATTCTTTATCATATTTGCTTTGAGGTCTATTTTTATTCACTTTTATTTTCAGATCTATTAATCCAAAAAACCCAAACATACCTTGCTACACTTTTACTTTATTTATTTTATTTTGTGTTATTGCTAGATCTATTTATCCAAAATCATACAAACCAATCTATCTTTTGCCCGAGGAGGGATTGACAACCCCTCTTACGGGCCAGGTTGCAAGTATTTGTTCTTTGTGTGCAGGTACCGTTTACATAGTCTTGCTTGGTTCTCCTACTGGATTGATAACCTTGGTTTTATAACGGAGGGAAATATCTACCGTAGTTGTACTTCATCATCCCTTCCTATTTGGGGAAATACCGACGTAGTCTCAAGCGACGTCAAAAGGAATTTCTGGCACCGTTGCCGGTGACACATCATCAACATCTATCAGGTTCCTAATCAAAAATATCATCTCCTTGGAATTTACATTATTTGCCATTTGCCTCTCGTTTTCATCTCCCCCACTTCACAAAAAATTGCCGTTTTATTCACCCTCTTTTTCCTTTGGCGTTTTTTCATTAGATCTATCTTTTTGTTTGCTATCTTGCTTGCTTTGTCGTTATGGCTAGTTCTTCCTCTATTGCGTGTACCCCCAAGAAATGAGGTTCTTAATTTCAAACAAAGGGGGGGGGATCTAAAATATGCTTGATATAGAATTTGCAATGCTCATAATAGATCTATTCGTAAGCAATCTACTGTTGTTCTTCTTCGCAGTTTTTATGTGGGCATAACCACCTGGTATAGATTCATCCTTGATACGATTACCGGTGGGAATTTCTTGATGTGCCCATCTTTGGATGTTTTTAATGCCATGGGAGATCTAGTGGGTGCACCATCTATCATTATTAATGAAACGATCTTAACTCTTGAGCATGTTATGCAAATATTAGATGCTATTGAAAAGAAGATGGTCACCTTAGAGCAAATTGAAAACTTGGATTCAAAGATGCAGAATCTTGCTAATAAATTTGGGTTAAAAGTGGGCGATGTTTTCAAATTACTAAGGGAAAAGGAAACCATAATTAACAAAAGAATTGGAGAGAGTCCTTCTCGGATTGATAAGTTGGAAGAAATTTTTAGTAATTTAAGCTCGGCTTTTGCTTCTGCTAAAACTATTGAAAAAACTCCCGTAAAAATTGGCAAGACTACTCAAGTCAATAAGAACAAGGGTGCAACTTCTAATAATAACAAAGGGGATCTTAAGATGATTAGTTTTCACCCTGACTTTGTTGAAGTTGTAAAAGACTCTACTTGCAAAAATGAATTCTTCAATCTTATTCCTAGAAGTATTATTATCGAAAATATGCATGCTAAATCTTTGAAGAATATTGGTTGTGTGATTGAGGAATTGGAAACCAAAGATCGCAATACTTGAATCTATGCATTATGCCTAGCTAGGGGCGTAAAACGATAGCACTTGTTGGGAGGCAACCCAATGAATAAATTTTAATTTTGCCTTTTTCTTTCTATTCTTGAGTGTTTGCACAATTATGCTAGTGTTATGATTGTGTTTTTTGTGTTTTAATTAGTGTTTGTGCCAACTAAAGCCTTTGGGATCATGTTTGGTGATAGTTGATTTGATCTAATTGAAAAACAGAAACTTTTGCACCCAATAGAAGAATTGTTAAAAATCACATAAGCGTGGTAAATTTTTTACACAAGATTGATATACAAATTGCCTATGTTTTCTGATTTTTCAGAATTTTTGGAGTTACAAAAGTATACAAAGTTTTCAGATTACTACAGATTGTTCTGTTTTTGACAGATTCTGTTTTCGTTGCATTGTGTGCTTATTTTGATGAATCTATGGATTGTATCGGGGAGGGGGGGGTATAAGCCATGGTAAAGCTGGTATACAGTAGTTATAATGCAATAATAAAATATGAATGGGTTTGCAACAGTACACATTGTAGTGATTTGCTTTATTATACCAACAGATCTCACGAAGGTTTTGTTAAGTTTTGTGTGATTGAAATTTTCAAGTTTTGCGTGAGATCACGATGGATGAAGGAATAAGGAGTGAAAAGAGCCTAAGCTTGGGGATGCCCCATGGAACACCAATTTATTATTCAAGGAGAACCAAGCAACTAAGCTTGGGGATGCCCCGGAAGGCATCCCCTCTTTCCTCTAACAACCATCGGTATTTTACTTGGACCTATATTTTTATTCGTCACATATCACGAGTTTTGCTTGGAGCGTCTTGTATTATATGAGTGTTTGCTTGTTTTGCTTTTTAGTTTGTCACAAGTATCCTTTCTGGACACACCTATTTGAGAGAGCCAAAATTATGCTATGATTTATTAGAATTGCTCTTTGTGCTTCACATGATTTTTTTGAGCTATGGAATTGCTCTAGTGCTTCACTTATATCTTTTTGAGCATGGTGTGCTTTAATATTTTTGAAGAAATACTCTCATGCTTCACTTAGATTTATTTTAGAGTTAGTAAAATTTTAAGAAAAATCTCTTGTGCTTCACTTATATTATTTCGAGAGACGAAATTTTTTATGCTGATGTTCTTCACTTAAATTTTTTTGAGCTTATCAAAAGCAATTCCAATATATGAAATTAGTACCAAAGTGATAGATATTCAAGAGGGACATAATAAAAACTTTCATGAAGATCATTGGACAAAATAAACTTGATTATTTGTAATAGTTTTGAGATATGATGATAGTGATATGTGAGTCATGTTGGTGAGTAATTATGCTTTAGTAAGAATATTGGTGTTAAGGTTTGTGATTCCCTATGCAAGCACGAACGTCAATAGTTATGCAATGAAGTTACACCCAACTTATGGTGCATTATTCGGTGTTAGTTATGCTTAATGCTTGCTTATGTGAATTTTCGTTTCTTGGTTGGTTGCTTCTCAATCTATTTGCTAGCCTCCACTTGTACTAAGTAGAAATACTACTTGTGCATCCAAAATCTTTAAACCCAGTTTTGCCATATGAGTTCACCATACCTACCTATATGCGGTATTTCCGTGTCGTTCTAAGCAAATTTGTATGTTCCATCTCTAATTTTCAAAATGAATTTCCTTTTTGTGTGCTCGTGCCGCTCATGAAGCAGCAGGCGGTGGCCAATATTTTCCATGCTAGATGTGTTATTCTCAAGATGAGTGTTTATTCACTTGTCATTGCATGAGAGTACGGCGGTAATAGGGATGCCCAGTCCCAAAATGAAAAAGAAATTTACTTTATGTTTTCAAATAATAAATTTTGGTATGGAAGGCACCCGTGGATACGACTAGCCATGGATTGTGAAAGAAATAGTGGAAAAAGGAATAAACTTTATTTTCTATTTGGGAACCGCCTATGAAATATCTAGCATGGAAAGTGTTGGGAATTACTCGGTCGTTTTCGTTGACAGGAAAAGCATGCCTCTCAAAAAAATTTATATCTGAATTTTGCTTTGAGCTCTGGCACCTCTACAAATCCCTACTTCCCTCTACGACGGGCCTATCTATTTACTTTATGGAATTTTTATTTTTATTTGAGTCTACATCTTCTCTTATAAAGCACCAACTAGGGAGCCCTATGATCATACTTGAGCATTGGATGTAGCTAATATGCGAGTGTGTTTCATGAATGGATCAATGATTGAACATGATGGGCTAGGGATAGCTTTCTTTAATGTTGATATTTTGAAAGACATGGTTGGTTGTTGATATGCTTGAGTATTGAAATCTTCATGTCAAAACTAGACTATTGCTTTTAACCATATAAAAGTCCAAATGTCCATGCTACAAAAGATAAGAATATGCGATGAACATGTTAGGCAGCATTGCACATCAAAAAAATCTATTTTTATCATTTACCTACCCGAGTACGAGCAGGAATTAAGCTTGGGGATGCTAATACGTCTCCAACGTATCTATAATTTTTGATTGTTCCATGTTATATTATCATTCTTGGATGTTTTATATTCATTTTATAGCAACTTTATATCATATTTTGGGACTAACCTATTGGCATAGTGCCCAGTGCCAGTTGCTATTTTTTTCTTGTTTTTTACTTTGCAGAATATTAGTACCAAATGGAGTCCAAACGCAGCGAAACTTTTTGGAGATTTTTTTGGACCAGAAGACACCCAATGGACCAAGAAAGTACCAGAGGGGAGGCCTGTGGGGAGCACAACCCACCAGGGCGTGCCCCCCCGTAGCCCCCCTGCACCGCCTCTTCGCCCTATAAATTCCCAAATATTCCAAAAACCCTAGGGGAGTCGACGAAACACAATTCCAGTCACCGCAAGTTCCAAAACCACGAGATCCAATCTAACACCATCACGGAGGGGTTCATCATCCTCATGGGTGCCTCTCTGATGATGCATGAGTAATCCA
Source organism: Triticum aestivum (assembly GCF_018294505.1). Classification (NCBI taxonomy): domain Eukaryota; kingdom Viridiplantae; phylum Streptophyta; class Magnoliopsida; order Poales; family Poaceae; genus Triticum; species Triticum aestivum. The sequence goes on from NC_057808.1 coordinate 127,948,602, forward strand.
CCATGGACCTAAGGGTCTGTAGGCAGTAGCTAGATGGCTTCTTCTCTCTTTTTAATTCTCAATACAATGGTCTCTTGGAGATCTATTTGATGTAACTCTTTTTGCAGCGTGTTTGTTGGGATCCGATGAACTTTGAGTTTATGATCATATCTTTATCCATGAATATTATTTGAGTCTTCTTTGATCTATTGTATGCATGATTATTTATAGCCTCGTATTTCTTCTTCGAATCTTAGGTTTAGTTAGGCCAACTAGATCGATATTTCTTACCATGGGAAGAGGTGCTTTGTGATGGGTTCGATCTTGCGGTGTACTTTCCAGTGACAGAAGGGGCAGCAAGGCACACATGTATCGCTATTAAGTGTAACATCCCAAATTTTCAATTTGGAATGTTTTACCAGTATTAGCTAAGCATCTATGCATTTTGTTTGAATTAAGTGGCATTTGGAATTTTCAGAGGCATTTGAGTTTTGTTTGAATTTGGATTCAAATTGGCATTTGAAATTCATTTCAAATATCCCTGACAAATACTTGATCAAAAGTATGAGAGGAGCTAACATGACAATCCAAAAATGTCAGAAGAAAATATTGCCAAAAGGTTTGAATCTAAATTTGAATTTATTTGGAATTTTCAGATTTTTTTTTAGTTTCTGTTTTGCCTCTGGAAAAATGTTCACGTTGTAGGGTTTATTTTTATGATTTTTATTGACATATATATGTCCTATATACAAATATTATAGTCTTCCTATATTTTCTTTTTCCTCTCCGCCTTAATTCAAAAAAAAAGAGAAAGCTCAAGCTGGCTAAGCCAACCGGCCCAGCCATCACCCGAGCCGGCCCAGCCAGCAGCAGGCCAGCCGCCCCAGCGCGCCCGCGCCGAGCCGCCTCCGCTTCGGTCGCTCGTTCGCTCCCCTCTCTCTCCCTCACTGACTCGGGACCCCACCCTTCTCTTTCCCCTCGCGCACAACCCGCCGCACCGGAGCACGCGCAGAGCGCGCCCGACAACGCGATCTTCTCGGGATCGCGATCCCACGTTGCCCCCTCGCCCAAGTCCATGCCCTATATAAACCCCTCGGCCTCCTCTCTCGATCCCCCCTAAAACCCTACTCCAAAACCCACCACAGCCACCGCCATCGCCAAACGCATCTCGCCGCTGCCGCCTCGGTTCGCCGCCGCTTCTGCCACCGGTGAGCATCCCCCTTGCTTCCAAGCTACACCACCCGAACCCCCTCTTCGTTCCGCACCTCTTTGACATCCTATCGTCGCTCAGGAACCTCTAAAGCTATCGCCCCGAGCTCGACCGCCGCTCACCGGAGCTACAGCTCACTAGGGAGCAGTCGCCGTCGCCCCGACCGCCACCGTCGTCCCCGAGCTCCAACAACTCCACTACCACCTCCGCCTCGCTCCGCCGCATCTCCCCGACATCACCGCGTTGCCCCGGACCACCGAAGCCCCTTCGCCACCGTCGGCCGAGCCTCCGTCATCCATCGTCGACGCTGTAAGCCACCGGACCCCCCTCCACCGTTCGATCTGCAATCTACGGCGTAGATTAGAAGTAGTGAAGGGTTAGTTTTTCTTTAGATTAGATCCATTTTAGTTTTTGTTTTATTCCGGTTTAGTTCCTGGTTAGTTAGACCGGCCCGATTGGTTTATTTCTGTTAGCCCTATGGACGCATTGGTTTATTAAACGCTTAGGCGCTGTTTAGTTTTAGAACGCTCACTGTTTTGGCCCGTTATTGCGTTATTTTTTTAGTTTTATTTTCGTTTCTGTTTTAAAACAGAATAGTTCCAATCTTGAAAAATCTATATCTTTTAGGTTATTTATTATTTTTAGTTGATTCTTTTTTTGTTAGTTTACAAATTTCCTATAGTTTCTGTAGAAAATAGATTCGGCCATGGTTAAGTTTATAAACATAGTTTTATATTAGTTTTAGTCAGATTAGTATTTCTGCTATAAATTGAGTTAGGATTATTCCTTTTTAGTGATTCTCTTTGTCACTGCTTTGTTTTGACCTTGCCTAGCAGTAGGAATTTATTTGGGTATGTTTAGTCTTTATTAAAAATAGTTTTTACCCAAAAACAAGCTTTTCTAGTTTTTTTTAGCTTGCTGCTTTTCTGTTGTTCTAGTTATTTTAAAATTTTATTTTACCTCTGTTATAATTTATTTTAGATTAGTTTCTGTAGTTTTAGAACGTGAACTATTATTTACAGAAAAAGAAAATGTTTTTTTCTTTCTTCTCTTGCTAGTTGTTGGCTTGTAGTTCAATTGGTTTTCTTTGGTTTTGGTTTGATTGCTAATGCGTGATTTACATTAGCTTGCTGTTATGTTAATATAGGGTTATGCTTATGTGGTTATTGTTTGCTTCGAATATAATTCCCGGAGTGCGAAGCCTGCTATTACGACTCGCTAGCTTTCGAAGACCGCCAGCCAGGCAAGTCATTTGATCATGTTTTACAATACCTACGATTTTGTTGCATTAGAATTATTCCTCCCCACCATGCATGCAGTAGGAGAAATTGAATAAGTCTTGAGTAGTATCATGTGGTAGGTTGAACCCTTTTCCCCTTGTTACCATTGCCCGGGACGATGTAGTTTATTTTGCTATGCTCGTAGACGGGGTTGGTTGAGAGATTCATAAGGAGATGTGAGAGTTAAGATGATGACAAACCCATGACTTCAAGCTCAAGATGGACTTCAAATTCACTACTGGGTGGAGGACGGTTGAGGGGCACCCTGGAGAAACCAGCGGATGGCCGGGATGCATGGAGAAGCGCCATGACATCTTGCGGAAAGCTTCACCCAGCCACCAAGAGACGGATGGATACACCTTGACCGGAAGCTTACCTGTGCGGCCGCAAGCCATTATGGGCTCTAGCTGGGTTGACCTTAGGCGTGACTCTGGACGGACGGTGCCAGCAGATGTAGAAGAACGGCAGGACATGGATGGGCACCGGCAGTGCCCAGAGAAACTCTACGGAAGACCCTGTTTCGTTCGTCCCGTCTTCAAACAACAGGCAGTGCGAGGACATAAAGGAGGGAACGAATCTTGCGGGTAAAGTGCACAACACTCTGCAGAGTAACAACCTAATCGATTAGCCGTATCCCCGGTTACGGACAAATGAGCCTCTGGAATTGGAGTATTTCGGAAATCTTAACACCGAACTTAATAAATTAATTGAGGGGTTATTTTAATAATTGGGAATGAGATATTGGTTGGCGGAACCATCTCAATAACAACCAACATTTTGTAGTAATTGCAAACAAGTCCTTTGTTGTAGGAAAAAATTGGCTTTTTCGCAAAAACAGAAAACTTAGAGCACCACAGCCAAATTGCATATAGTGTTAGTAATGTTATTGTTGTTCTCTCTTCATGACTTGCCGGTATATTCAAAATGCTGACCTACACGGCTGCAAAGTCTCATGTTGCAGAGGAGTTTTCCGACCAGGAGTGAGGCTACGATCTACGCTCGATGATTTCCCTATGGAGTCGGATGGACTCGCTATTCGTCTACGCTTCCGCATCATTTAGTTTTTCTGATGAGTTGGCCTTCGGCCGAATTTATTCTATTGTAATAAAGACTCGATATGAGAATCGTGTAATAAATTCAGGTGTGATTGAACTTTGAATCTTTTCATCAATGTACTGTGTGTGCCAGCATGATCTTGGGATGGTACAGCTACACAGGGACTTGACTGATTTTGGGTCGGGTCGCTACAGAGATGGTATCAGAGCACATGCTGACCGTAGGACGTAACCCCTAGGATCGGAAAGCCATAGGAAAAAACTATTTTACAATTTTCCTATATATCCGTTGGTCTGTACTCTTCTCTATTCGTTTCTATCTCTTCTCTAATTCACTGAAATAGTTGTTGACCCCATCACCGAGTCTTCTCAATCCGACGAGACCTTGCCCTATGAAGATGACGCCAACGAAGAAGAAACCAGAGCTAACGTTGATCTGATGAAGTCTTCCACCGACGAGAACTAGATTCAGACCACCATGTACACATTAGAAATTCATTAGACGGTTGGATTCTCGATTAGTTTGTTACGATCGATGTGTGAAACTTGATTGAAGTGATTGGTGTGTTATTGATTGTTTCATACATGTGGGTAGTGTTATTTCTCTTTAGACCCTTATTCTATTCTAATTTATCATCCACACCAAAACATCAGATGCCTCGAGCCGTAAAAGCTATGTGAACACCCTAATAGCTGGAGGATTACCTCAGGAATTAGCCGACGATCTTAGAGAGCTCCGACTGGAGATAGTATCGAGAGGATATGTCGCCACCCTGGATATTCAGTCCACTTTGACCAAAAGAATCCGTGAAGCCCAGAAGATGGACAAGGAAATTGCAGAGATAAAGGAAAAGATGAGTAACGGAAAGGCTAAAGGTTTTCGTGAGGATGAACATGGAACTTTATGGTTTGAGGATCGTATCTATGTGCCCAATGACCCAGCGGTCAGGAAGTTAATTCTTCGGGAGGCCCATGATTCACCGTACTTGATTCACCCAGGCAACACCAAGATGTATCTGGATTTGAGAGAAAGTTTCTGGTGGACAGGTATGAAGAAGGATATTGCCGAGTACGTAGCAGTATGCGATGTTTGTCAGCGAGTAAAGGCAGAACATCAGAAGCCGGCAGGGTTACTTCAACCTCTGCCGATACCCGAGTGGAAATGGGAAAAACTTGGAATGGATTTTATCACAGGATTACCGAGGACCCGTTCAGGTTATGATTGTATCTGGGTAGTGGTTGATCGCTTGACCAAGGTAGCTCATTTTATTCCCGTGAAGACCACATATACCAGCGCTAAGTTAGCCAAGATATACATGACCAGGATCGTATGTCTGCATGGAGTTCTGAGGAGTATCGTGTTAGATAGAGGAACACAATTTACCTCAAAGTTTTGGAATCAGTTGCATGAAACTTTGGGTACGAGGCTGGAGTTCAGTACAGCTTTTCATCCGCAGACAGATGGACAGACCGAGAGAGTCAACCAGATTTTGGAGGACATGTTGAGAGCCTGTGCGCTAGACTATGGGTCTAGCTGGGATGACAATCTGCCATACGCAGAGTTCTCGTACAACAACAGCTATCAGACCAGTCTGAAGATGGTCCCTTTTGAAGCTCTATACAGAAGGAGGTGTAGAACACCATTGCTGTGGGATGGTGTTGGAGACCGAAAACTTTTTGGTCCCGATCTTATCAGAGACTCCGAAGAGAAGGTCAAGCTGATTCGAGATAGAAGAGTTATGCCGACAGTAAATGTGAGGAGATAATGTATGAAGTTGGAGACCGAGCATATCTTCGTGTGTCCCCACTTCGAGGAATCAAGAGGTTCGGTGTTAAAGGAAAGTTAGCACCCCGGTTTATAGGCCCCTACAAAATCCTCGAATGCAAAGGAGAAGTTGCATATAAGCTGGAATTGCCAGAAGGATTGTCAGGAGTTCATGATGTCTTTCACGTTTCCCAGCTGAAGAAATGCCATGCTGAGATGGCCGATATTCCTTTGAGAGACACAGTGCCCCTAGAGGCCATACATCTTGACAGTGATCTGACTTATGAGGAGAAACCCGTCAGAATTCTCGAGACTGCAAACAGAGTTACCCGTAGCAAGATCATCAAGTTCTGCAAGGTTATGTGGAGCCACCACTCCGAGGAGGAAGCCACCTGGGAACGAGAAGAAGATCTTCGTCGAGACCACCCGCACCTATTTGCTAGCCAACCTGAATCTCGAGGGCGAGATTCATCTTAAGGTGGGTAGGTTTGTAACATCCCAAATTTTCAATTTGGAATGTTTTACCATTATTAGCTAAGCATCTATGCATTTTGTTTGAATTGAGTGGCATTTGGAATTTTTAGAGGCATTTGAGTTTTGTTTGAATTTGGATTCAAATTGGCATTTGAAATTCATTTCAAATATCCCTGACAAATACTTGATCAAAAGTATGAGAGGAGCTAACATGACAATCCAAAACTGTCAGAAGAAAATATTGCCAAAAAGTTTGAATCTAAATTTGAATTTATTTGGAATTTGCAGAATTTTTTTTAGTTTCTGTTTTGCCTCTGGAAAAATGTTCACGCTGTATGGTTTATTTTTATGATTTTTATTGACATATATGTCCTATATACAAATATTATAGTTTTCCTATATTTTCTTTTTCTTCTCTGCCTTAATTAAAAAAAAAGAGAAAGCTCAAGCTGGCCAAGCCAACCGGCCCAGCCAGCACCCAAGCCGGCCCAGCCAGCAGCGGGCCAGCCGCCCCAACGCGCCCGCGCCCGAGCCGCCTCCGCTTCGGTCGCTCGTTCGCTCCCCTCTCTCTCTCCCTCACTGACCCGGGACCCCACCCTTCTCTTTCCCCTCGCGCACGACACGCCGCACCGGAGCACGCGCTGAGGGCGCCCGACACTGCGATCTTCTCGGGATCGCGATCCCACGTCGCCCCCTCACCCAAGTCCATGCCCTATATAAACCCCTCGACCTCCTCTCTCGACCCCCCCTAAAATCCTACTCCAAAACCCACCACAGCCACCGCCATCACCAAACGCATCTCGCTGCCGCCGCCTCGGTTCGCCGCCGCTTCTGCCACCGGTGAGCATCCCCCTTGCTTCCAAGCTACACCACCCGAACCCCCTCTTCATTCCACACGTCTTTGACATCCTATCGTCACTCAGGAACCGCTGAAGCCATCGCCCCGAGCTCGACCGCCGCTCGCCGGAGCTGCAGCTCACTAGGGAGCAGTCGCCGTCGCCCCGACCGCCACCATCGTCCCCGAGCTCCAACAACTCCACCACCACCTCCGCCTCGCTCCGCCGCATCTCTCCGACGTCACCGCCGTCGCCCCGGACCACCGGAGCCCCTTCACCACCGTCGCGCGAGCCGCCGTCGACCATCGTCGCCGCTGTAAGCCACCGGACCCCCTCCACCGTTCGATCTGCAATCTACGACGTAGATTAGAAGTAGTGAAGGGTTAGTTTTTTTAGATTAGATCGGTTTTAGTTTTTGTTTTATTCCGGTTTAGTTCCTGGTTAGTTAGACCGGCCCGATTGGTTTATTTCTGTTAGCCCTGTGGACGCATTGGTTTATTAAACGCTTAGGCGCTGTTTAGTTTTAGAACACTCACTGTTTGGCCCGTTAGCGCGTTAGTTTTTTTAGTTTTATTTTCGTTTCTGTTTTAAAACAGAATAGTTCCAATCTTGAAAAATCTATATCTTTTAGGTTATTTATTATTTTTAGTTGATTCTTTTTTGTTAGTTTACAAATTTCCTATAGTTTATCTAGAAAATAGATTCGGCCATGTTTAATTTTATAAAAATAGTTTTATATTAGTTTTAGTCAGATTAGTATTTCTGCTATAAATTGAGTTAGGATTATTATTTTTTAGTGATTCTTTTTGTCACTGCTTTGTTTTGACCTTGCCTGGCAGTAGGAATTTATTTGGGTATGTTTAGCCTTTATTAAAAATTGTTTTTACCCAAAAACAAGCTTTTCTAGTTTTTTTAGCTTGCTGCTTTTCTATTGTTCTAGTTATTTTAAAATTTTATTTTACCTCTGTTATAATTTATTTTAGATTAGTTTCTGTAGTTTTAGAACGTGAACTTTTATTTACAGAAAAAGAAAATGTTTTTTTCTTTCTTCTCTTGCTAGTTGTTGGCTTGTAGTTCAATTGGTTTTCTTTGGTTTTGGTTTGATTGCTTATGCGTGATTTACATTAGCTTGCTGTTATGTTAATACAGTTGTATGCTTATGTGGTTATTGTTTGCTTCAAATAGAATTCCCGGAGTGCGAAGCCTGCTATTATGAGTCGCTAGCTTTCGAAGACCGCCAGCCAGGCAAGTCATTTGATCATGTTTTACAATACCTATGATTTTGTTGCATTAGAATTATTCCTCCCCACCGTGCATGCAGTAGGAGAAATTGAATAAGTCTTGAGTAGTATCATGTGGTAGGTTGAACCCTTTTCCCCTTGTTACCATTGCGCGGGATGATGTAGTTTATTTTGCTATGCTCGTAGACGGGGTTGGTTGAGAGATTCATAAGGAGATGTGATAGTCAAGATGATGACAACCCCATGACTTCAAGCTCAAGATGGACTTCAAATTCACTACTAGGTGGAGGACGGTTGACGGGCACCCTGGAGAAACCAGCGGATGGCCGGGATGCATGGTGAAGTGCCATGACATCTTGCGGAAAGCTTCACCCAGCCACCAAGAGACGGATGGATACACCTTGACCGGAAGCTTACCTGTGCATCCGCAAGCCATTATGGGCTCTGGCTGGGTTGACCTTAGGCGTGACTCTGGACGGACGGCGCCAGCAGATGTAGAAGAACGGTAGGACATGGATGGGCACCGGCAGTGCCCAGAGAAACTCTACGGAAGACCCTGTTTCGTTCGTCCCGTCTTCAAACAATAGGCAGTGCGAGGACATAAAGGAGGGAACGAATCTTGCGGGTAAAGTGCACAAGACTCTGCAGAGTAACAACCTAATCGATTAGCCGTGTACCCGGTTACGGACAGATAGGCCTCTGGAATTGGAGTATTTCGGAAATCTCAACACCGAACTTAATAAATTAATTGAGGGGTTATTTTAATAATTGGGAATGAGATATTGGTTGGCGGAACCATCTCAATAACAACCAACATTTTGTAGTAATTGCAAGCAAGTCCTTTGTTGTAGGAAAAAAATTGGCTTTTTCACAAAAACAGAAAACTTAGAGCCCCACAGCCAAATTGCATATAGTGTTAGTAATTTTATTGTTGTTCTCTCTTCATGACTTGCCGGTATATTCAAAATGCTGACCTACACGGCTGCAATGTCTCATGTTGCAGAGGAGTTTTCCGACCAGGAGTGAGGCTACGATCTATGCTCGGTGATTGCCCTATGGAGTCGGATGGACTCGCTATTCGTCTACGCTTCCGCATCATTTAGTTTTTCTCATGAGTTGGCCTTCGGTTGAATTTATTCTATTGTAATAAAGACTTGATATGAGAATCGTGTAATAAATTCAGGTGTGATTGAACTTTGAATCTTTTCATCAATGTACTGTGTGTGCCAGCATGATCTTGGGATGGTACAGCTACACAGAGACTTGACTGATTTTGGGTCGGGTCGCTACATTAAGGATAACAAGATGGGGGCTATTCTTACATGAATAGATCTCGTCTACATCATGTCGTCGTTGTTATTGCATTACTCCATTTCTCCATGAACTTAATTCACTAAATGCATGCTGGATAGCGGTCGATGTGTGGAGTAACAGTAGTAGATGCAGGCAGGAGTCGGTCTACTAATCTTGGACGTGAAGCCTATATAATGATCATTGCCTTGGATATTGTCATAATTATTCGATCTTCTATCAATTGCTCAACAGTAATTTGTTTACCCACTGTGTGCTATTTCTTGAGAGAAGCCACTAATGAAATCTACGGTCCCCGGGTCTATTCTTTATCATATTTGTTTTGAGTATTCGTTTTATTCTTAGATCTATTAATAAAAAAACGAAAAATACCATGCTGCACTTTTTATTTATTTATTTATTTAATTTTATGTTATTGCGAGATCTATTTATCCAAATCATACAAACCAATATATCTTTTACCCGAGGAGGGATTGACAACCCCTCTTACGCGTCGGGTTGCAAGTATTTGTTCTTTGTGTGCAGGTACCGTTTACATAGTGTTGCTTGGTTCTCCTACTGTATTGATAACCTTGGTTTCATAACTAAGGGAAATACCTACCGTAGCTTTACTACATCATCCCTTCCTCTTTGGGGAAATACCGACGAAGTCTCAAGCGACATCAGGCTGCAAGTTTTTGTTATTTGTGTGAAGGTACATCTTACATAGTTTGGTTGATCCTCCTACTGGATTGATACCTTGGTTTTGTAACTGAGGTAAATAATTACCATTGCTATGCTGCATCATCCTCTCCTCTTCAGGGAAAATACCAACGCAAATACAAGCAATCATGAAGAATTTCTCGCGCTGTTGCCTGGGAGAATCAAGTCCAGATCTATCAGGTACCCAATCACAAATCCCAGCTCCTTGCAATTTACTTTATTTTCCATTTACCTCTCATTTTCATGTCCCCACTTCTAAAATGTTTAAAAAAAACACACAAAAGAATATTTGCCTTCTTTTTCGTTTGCCTTTTTCTCGCTAGATCTCTTGTTTGCTTGCAATCTTGCTTGCGTAGTCACGATGTCTCAAGAAAATACCAAATTGTGTGATTTTTCCAAATAATAATGATTTTATTAGCATCCTGATTGCTCCTCCCGCCGCTAGTGCAGAATCTAATGATATTAATGCCGCTTTGTTGAACCTTGTTATGAAAGAGCAATTTTCAGGTAGTCCCAATGAGGATGTTGCATCCCATCTAAACACTTTCATAGAATTGTGTGATATGCAAAAAAAAGATGTGGAAAATGATATTGTGAAATTGGAATTATTTCCTTTCTCTTTGAGGGATCGTGCAGAAATTTGGTTTCCATCTTTTCCTCGCAATAGTATTGATTCTAGGGATAAGTGCAAAGATGCTTTTATTACTAAGTATTTTTCGCCCACGAAAGTTATTTCCCTTAGAAATCAAATCATGAATTTGAAGCAACTTGAGCATGAACATGTTGCACAATCTTGGGCAAGAATGAAATTGATGCTAATAAATTGTCCTACTCATGGTTTAAATCTATGGGTGATTATCCAAAAAAATATGCGGGATTGAATTTTGTTTCTAGAATTTTTTTGGATTCCGCCACGGGTGGTACTTTTATGGAAATTACTTTAGGTGAAGCCACTAAATTTCTTGATAATATTATGGCAAATTATTCACGATGGCATACTGAAAGTGCTCCTACTAGTAAAAATGTTAATTCAGTTAAAGAAATTAATACTTTGAGTGAAAAAGTTGATGCACTTATGAAATTGGTTGCTAGTAAAAATGCTCCTATTGATCTTAATGATGTGCCTTTGTCTACTTTGACTAAGAAAATTAGTGATTCCATGGATGTGAATTTTGTCTCGCGAAACAATTTTAATAACAATGCTTATAGAGGCAATTTTAATCCTAGGCCTTTTCCTAGAAATTCCTCTAATAATTATGGCAATTCCTATGGTAATTCTTCTTATAATAATATTAGGATGCCCTCTGATCTTGAGAGTAATATTAAAAGAATTTTTCAATGCGTAAAAAGTTTTCAACACTACGATAGAAGAAAAGTTGAATAAGATTGATGATGTGTCTAGGAGCATTGATAGAATTTCACATGATGTAGAAAATCTCAATATTAAAATTTTTCCACCTAAGGTTGATGTCAATGAATCAACTAAAGATTTATATGTTTGCATGGATGAACTTAAGAATAGAATCTCTATGCTTAGAGCTAAAAGACAATTTTTAGAAAGAGTGTTTTCTACCGATTGCTTTCTTAGTAATGATGAAGATGTTAAAATGATTGGTGTTTCTTCTATTGATTCCTTGTTTAGTAATATTAAACTTGATGATAAGGGGATTGAAGAAGAGTCAACTTTAGCTAGAAGGCGTCCCCATAGTTCAGAGGGTGAAAATCCTGTTGAAAATTTTGATAAGAGTGGGTTTGGAGAGGTCAAAACTTTAACTAGTGATGTGCCCACTCTTTTGGATTACAAAGACTTTAGTTATGATAGTTTTTATTTGATTGAGTGTATTTATTTGTTGCAATCCATGATAAATTCATCCAATGCCTATGAACAAAATAAAGCTTTTACTAAACATATTGTAGATGCCATGCTAAAAGCTCTAGAAGAAAAGTTGGAGTTAGAGATTTCAATTCCTAGAAAATTATATGATGAATGGGAACCCATCATTAAAGTCAAGATCAAAAATTATGAGTGCAATGATTTACGTGATTTAGGTGCTAGTGTTTCTACAATTCCAAATCTTTGCGATGTGCTTGGTTTTACCAATATTGAAGAATGTTCTCTTAATTTTCACTTGGTGGATTCTACTATTAAAAAGCCGTTGGGAAGAATTAATGATGTTCTTATTCTTGCAAATATGAATTATGTGCTCATAGACTTTATTGTGCTTGATATCAATTGCAATCCGTCTTGTCCTATAATACTTGGTAGACCGTTTTTGTGAACTATTGGTGTCGTGATTGATATGAAAGAAGGGAATATAAAATTTCAGTTTGCTCTAAAAAAAGGGTACGGAACACTTCCCTGGAACTAAAATTAAGCCACCATATGAGTCAATCATGAGGGAAACTTATGGAGCAAAAACCAAAGATGACAATACTTGAATATATGCATTATGCCTAGCTAAGGGCATAAAACAATAGCGCTTGTTGGGAGGCAACCCAATGAACAAAATTTATTTTTCTCGATTTTCCTTCTGTTATTGAGTGTTTGCACAATTATGCTACTCTTATGATTGTGTTTTTATGTTTCAATGAGTGTTTTTGCCAAGTAAAGCCTTTAGGATCATGTTGGGTGATAGTTGACTTGATCTTGTTGGAAAACAGAAACTTTTGCGCCCAATAGCAGAATTGTTAAAAATCACAGAAGCGCGATAAAATTCTGATTTTTTTTACACAAGATTGATATAAAAATTGCCTACGTTTCCCTAATTCTTCAGAATTTTTGGATTTACATAATTATAGTCAAAGTCCAGATTACTACAGACTGTTTCTGCTTTTGACAAATTCTGTTTTCGTTGCATTGTGTGCTTATTTTGATGAATCTATGGACTATATCGGGGGGTACAAGCCGTAGCAAAGTTAGAATATAGTAGGTATAATGCAATAATAAAATATTAGTGGGTTTTCAACAGTACTTAAAGTGGTGATTTGCTTTATTATACTAACGGATCTCACGAAGGTTTTTGTGAAGTTTTGTGTGATTGAAGTTTTCAAGTTTTGGGTGAGATCACGATGGATGAAGGAATAAGGAGTGAAAAGATCCTAAGCTTGGGGATGCCCATGGCACCCCAAGGTAATATTCAAGGAGTACCAAGAAACTAAACTTGGGGATGCTCCAGAAGGCACCCCCTCTTTGTTCTAACGTCCGTCCGTGATTTTACTTGGAGCTATATTTTTATTCGTCACATATAATGAGTTTTTCTTGGAGCGTATTGTATTATATGAGTCTTTGCTTGTTTTGCTTTTTAGTCTGCCACAATTATCCTTGCTGGACACACCTATTTGAGAGAGCCATAATGATGCTATGATTTGTTAGAATTGCTCTATGTGCTTCACTTAAATTTTTTGAGCTATGGAATTGCTCTAGTACTTCTCTTATATCTTTTTGAGCATGATGTTGTTTTAATTTTGAAGAAATATGCTCTCATGCTTCACTTATATTATTTTGCGAGTTAGTAAAGTTTTAAAGAAACATCCTCTCATGCTTCACTTATATTATTTTGAGAGATCAAAATTATTTTGAAGAAATTTGTGCTCTCGTTCTTCACTTAGATTTGTTTGAGATCTTTGTTAGTAGTAATGGTAATATATTAAAATAGTCCCAAAGTGATAGATATTCAAGAGGGATATAATAAAAACCATCATGAAGATCATTGGATGTTAAAAACTTGATTCCTTGTAATAGTTTTGAGATATGATGATAGTAATATATGAGTCATATGTTGGTGAGTAATTATGCTTTAGTAAGAATATTGGTGTTAAGGTTTGTGATTCCCTATGCAAGCACGGAAGTCAATAGCTATGCAATGAAATTACATCCTACTTGTGGTGCATTATTCGGTGTTAGTTATGTTTAATGCTCTTTTATGATCATTTTCGTTTCTTGGTTGGTCGCTTCTCAATCTATTTGCTAACCTCCATTTGTACTAAGTAGAAATACTACTTGTGCATCCAAAATCCTTAAACCAAGTTGTGCCAAATGAGTCCACCATACCTACCTATATGCGGTATTTCCATGCCGTTCCAAGTAAATTTTTATGTGCCAACTCTAATTTTCAAAATGAATTTCCTTTTTGTGTGCCTGTATCGCTCATGAAGCGGTAGGGGGTGGCCAATATTTTCCATGCTAGATATTTTATTCTCAAGATGAGTGTTTATTCACTTGTCATTGCAAGAGAGTGTGGCAATGTAATAGGGATGTCCAGTCCCGAAATGAATTTTTTTTATTTTATGTTTTTCAATAATAAGTTCCTTGGAAAGTGTTGGTACGGAAGGCACCCATGAATGCGGCTAGCCATGGATTGTGATAGAATGGTGGAAAAAGGAATAAACCTTATTTTCAATTTGGGAACCGCCTATAATTTATCTAATATGGATAGTATTGGGAATTTTCGGTCATTTTCATTGACGGGAAAAGCATGCCTCTGACAATAACTTTATCTCTCAATTTAAGCTTTGAGCTCTCGCACATCTACAAATCTCCTTTTCCCTCTGCGAAGGGCATATCTATTTACTTTATGCAAACAATTTATTGAGTATCCATCTTCTCTTATAAAGCACCAACTAGGTAACACTATTATCATACTTGTGCATTGGGCATAGGTAATATTTGAGTGTGTTTCATGAATGGATCAATGATTGAGCATAATGGGCAAGGGATATATTTCTTTAGTGTTGATATTTTGAAAGACACGGTTGCTTGTTGATATGCTTGAGTATTGATGTCCTCATGTCAAATATAGACTATTACTTTGAATCATCTAAAAGTCCAAATGTCCATGCTACAAAATAAAATAATATGTGATGAACATGTTAGGCAGCATTCCACATCAAAAGTTTTGTTTTTATCATTTACCTAATCGAGGACGAGCAAGAATTAAGCTCAGGGATGCTGATACGTCTCCAACGTATCTATAATTTTTGATTGTTCCATATTGTTATATTATCAATCCTGGATGTTTTATATTCATTTTATAGCTACTTTATATCATTTTTTGGGACTAACCTATCTACATAGTGCCCAGTGCCAGTTGTTGTTTTTTGCTTGTTTTTTTATTTCACAGAATATCCATATCAAACGAAGTCCAAATCTAGCGAAACTTTTTAGAAATTTTTTCTGCCTAGAAGACGCCCAGGAGGCCAAGGATGTGCACGACACCAGAGGAGGCCCGTGGGGGCCCACTAGGCACCAGGGTGCGCCCTGGTGGGTAGTGGGGCCCACATGAGGCTTTTCCACCGGCTCTCAGCTCTATAAATACCCAAATATTCCAAAAACCCTAGGCGAGTTGAGAGATGAAAATTTCCACCGCCGCAAGTTCCAAAACCACGAGATCCAATCTAGCGGCCTTTTCTGGCACCTTGCTCGAGGGGTCAACGATCACATAGGGGTTCTTCATCATCACCCTTGCCCCTCCGATGATGCGTGAGTAGTTTACCACAGACCTACGGGTCCGTAGGCAGTAGCTAGATGGCTTTTTCTCTCTTTTTGATCTTCAATACAATGTTCTCCTCGATGTTCTTGGAGATCTATTTGATGTAACTCTTTTTTGCGGTGTGTTTGTTGGGATCCGATGAATTGTGAGTTTATGATCAGATCTATCTATGAATATTATTTGAGTCTTTGTTGAACTCTTATATGCATGATTGTTATAGCCTTATATTTCTTCTCCGAAACTTCAGTTTCATTTGGCCAACTAGATTGATTTTTCTTGCCATGGGAAGAGGTGCTTTGTGATGGGTTCGATCTTGCGGTGCTCAATCTCAGTGAGAGAAGGAGACATGACACGCATGTATAATTGCCATTAAGGAGAAAAAGATGGGGTCTATTCCTACATGAATAGATCTTGTCTACATCATGTCATCGTTCTTATTGCATTACTCCTTTTTTCCATGAACTTAATACACTAGATGCATGCTGGATAGCGGTCGATGTGTGGAGTAATAGTAGTAGATGCAGGAAGGAGTCGGTCTACTAATCTTGGATGTGATGCCTATATACATGATTGTTGCCTTGGATATCGGCATACTTATTTGCTTTTCTATCAATTGCCCAACAGTAATTTGTTTACCCATCGTATGCTATTTTCTCAAGAGAAGCCTCTAGTAAAATCTACGCCCCCGGGTCTATTTTCTATCATATTGTTTTCAGATCTATTAATCCTAAAATCCAAAACCTTGCTGCACTTTTTCTTTACCTATTTTATTTTGTGTTTTTTTAGATCGTCTATTTATCCAATCTCATACATTTTAATCTATCTTAATGCCGAGGAGGGATTGACAACCCCTCTTACACGTTGTGTTGCAAGTTTTTGTTATTTGTGTAAAGGTACTGCTTACATTGTTTGGTGGATCCTCCTACTGGATTGATACCTTGGTTTCATAACTGAGAGAAATACATACCATTGCTGTGCTGCACCATCCTCCCCTCTTCGGGGAAAATACCAACACAGATACAAGCAATCACATGTTCATCAGTCTCTTTTTTGTCCCATGTTGTTCGCCGCTTTTTGTGTGTGTTTAGTTCCCCATACATTCCTGAGCCAGCTACACCTGCACCCCACACGTCACGTCTGCCTTTAAAATTTGTTCCTGTGCACGTCCAAGCCTTCTGCCGCTCGTGACCGAGCATCTCGATTCCATCAAGAGAACCATTTATTACTACCACCACTGGTTAGTACATGTACCATCAACTCTCATCTTTGGTAGTGCTAGATTGTTTGCTTGTTACAGGCTTGACAAGAGAGAGAGAGAGAGAGAGAGAGAGAAGAGAAAAAGAGCAAAAAAGAAAAGCAAAAGGAAAGAGAGAAAAAATAGTGCAAAGTTCAGACCGTGTACCAACTTTTGGGCATTCTTCCTGTCCATGACTTTTCCTTTATTATCCAAGTGGCACTTGTTGGAAATTTTGATTAACTGTATACTTGCTTGTTCCTCATATTTAGCTATTTTTAGCTGCTACATATTTTTCCTCCATCTGAGTTTTTATTCAGTATCTGGGCTTAGATTGTTTTGTCTGTTACTAGTCGACTGCCAGCACTAGTGAGGAGTTTGAGCGATTATTCAACTTGCACTACTTTTTGCTAAATTGTGCCATTGACATTGTGAGTTGAGAATTCTTTGCCAAGCTACAGTTTTTCCTACCAAGAAGAACCCATCCCGGCTCTACTGATTCCTGGTTATCGCTCCATACAATCTTCATCAGTAGTTTGAAGCCAACACCAACGCGTCGATCACCACCTGTTGGATTGGTAAGAACAAGTAAGAATTTGATACTAAGCTTGAGTGTGAGTGAATTTTATCCATCGCATCCTACTAGTTGCGGGGGGATTATACACTATATTTCTTTTTCTCTTCTACTAACAATGGTAGGGAATCAAGTCACACTTGAGGGCATCACCGAGGATGTGAAGGTCACCAGCGAGCGTCTTTCTCAACTTGAGGGTGCTCAGCTTGTGGCTGAAGAGAGACTCAAGGCCCTAGAGGACGCACAAGGTATTGCCAATACACATCTACAGGACATCATGTCATGTCTAGACGAGTTCCGGACTACACCCCCCGTCAACAACAACGTTGATCCTTGCCAACTCTACGGGTGCTGCCGCTATTTCGCGAGCTCGGCGCATTCCTTTGTGTCATCCACAACACCTAGCTACTGCCACTGATGCTGCCACCATAAACCAGCACCAACCAATTCCTCCCCGCGTCACCGAGCAACATGGGGACAACTACGAGGATTATTCCGGTGACACCGAGGACAACCAAATGGTCAACCACCACAATGACCATGCTCATCGACAACTGCGTTTCAACCGTCAAGGTATGGCATGAGGTCCACACAGATATGATGTTCGAGATTATGACCACTCTAGTGCTAAAATTAAATTCACTATGCCCGCTTTCAATGGTAAATATAATCGAGATGTTTATCTTGATTGGGAACTTTCCGTTGAACAAAAATTTGCATGTCATGATATTACTGAGAACCAATGAGTTAGGTTAGCCACTAGGGAATTTACAAACTTTGCTTCTATTTGGTGGAGTGATTATTGTGTCTTAATGCGAACAATATACCTACTACTTGGGATGCTTTAAAATGAGCTATGCGACAACATTATGTTCCTTCATAATATGCTTGTGATAAACTGAATGAATTGCAATGTTTAAAACAAGGTAATAATTATGTAGAGGACTATTATCAAGAATTGCAAACTGGGTTAATGCGATGTGGATTAACTGAAACTGAAGATGCCACGATGGCTAGATTTTTAGGTGTTTTGAATCATGATATTTAGGATATATTGGACTATAAATAGTACAATTATTTTACTCTTTTGTTTCATTTTGCTTGTAAAGCTAAAAGGGAAGTATAGGAACAACACAACAAGGGACGAGGTAAATTTTCTACAGGCCGCCGTTCATCATGGACACCCTCTCCTACTGTTCCTTTCACTACCGAGGCAACACCTCCTATCTTGAACAATGGTGCGCACCCATCAAGTTAAAAATCAGCTCCACAATCATCTGAGGCTTCAGAAGTAATTTCTCTAGCCACCCACCACTTCATCTGGATGCACAAGAGATATGAAGTGTCATATATGCAAAGGTGGGGGGCACTTGATGAAGGATGCCCTAATAAACATACTTTCATTGTGCGAGAAGATGGTGAGTACTCCTCCGCTAGTGATTTGGATGAAGAGACACAAGCCATGCTGGCTGGTAATCATGCAGGTGACACAGAGGAGCATGAGGAGGTCCACATTAATGATAATATGACACATAAATACCCAAGCCTTGTAAACATGCGAGTACTTAGTGCCCAGGTGGGGCATGCCGAGTTGTATCAACACTGTAATCTTTTTAGACTAAGTTTGTTGTCAAAGAGCATTCAATTCGTGTGATCATTGATGGGGGAAGCTGCAATAATTTGGCAAGTATAGAGGTGGTCGAGAAACTTCGCCTCACCACTCCAAGACACCCCTATCCATATTACATCCAATGGTTCAACAGTTGTAGTAAGTTGAACGTAACACGTTGTGTGAGGGTCCATTTTACACTTGGTTCATATCATGATTATGTTGACTATGATGGTGTACCTATGGAAGGTTGTTCTTTATTGTTAGGTCGACCTTGGCAATATGATAATAGTGTTACCCATCATGGTAGAACAAATTTGTATACTCTTGTGTTTGATGGGAAAACCATTACCTTGTTTCCTATGACCCCTGATGAAATAATAAATGATGACAAAGCTAAATCAACGGATCGTACTATGCATAGTATGCTTGCTATCAATTCAAGAATTTTTTCTGTTGAGTGTTTCAACTTCTGATCTCGAGATACCACGTGCCCAAATAGTTAGTTTGCATCCCTGTAATTCATATATATACTGCGTAAAAAATTTGCTTGACCTCGTGAGCGAACACCTTCGAAAGAGAATATACATGTTGCATCCATTTTTGGTTTGCTTGTGATGAGTTTCAGGTACACAAAAGTCGAGGACAACTTTGTTTTCTAGGAAGGGAGGATGATGTACACATAGCTACCTCAGATATCATCATGATCATTACATGTGGATATATTTTCCAGGTAATCTCAACTAATAACTACACCATATATTTTATTTTGTTGCCCAAGACAAAATTACGATACCTGGTTTTATTTTGTACAGAATTAATAGAGAATTTTACAAGCCATATGTCAAGATGAAGAAAGAGATCATCGGCTTCTTCAAACAACCAGAAACAACACTAGCTTTTTGCATCCAAGAAAACAAAGTATATTCTGATGGGCCATGCAAGAGGTGCAACGTGCTTGTAAGGAGTTTGGGCCCGGACCCATGTGATGCGACATGATGCATGCATGCAATTTAGTGCAAATGAGATGGGCTTAAAAAGCCCTCATGTCGTATGACCCTGGAGATCGATTCGCCGACGCCAAAATTAAGTGGCAGTTGCCCTCGGTCATCTTTAGTAAATAGCTAGTCTATGTTAGGGTTTACACACGGGTTTTGTTTAGAGCAGTTTAACTATTGCTACTTTTATTTGTCTTCGCTCATGGCGGCTAGTGCGACCGTCAAGACATCCTATCGGAACCCCAATTATTTCGTCTTGTGAGATTTTATTCCAACTAGCATATACGCAATTTCAGATTGCTTGGCTACTATTTTCTTGCATGCTCTTGATACGTCTCCAACGTATCTACTTTTCCTAACGCTTTTCCTCTTGGTTTGGACTCTAATTTGCGTGATTTGGATGAAACTAACCCCGGACTGACGCTGTTTTCAGCAGAACTACCATGGTGTTGTATTTGTGCAGAAATATAAGTTCTTGGAATGGAACAAAACTTCGCAAGGAATTTCTATATAATAAATAAGAATTTCTGGAGCCAAGACCTGCTGGAGAGGGGCACCTGGGTAGGCATTATTTTTCCAGAAAAAAATCAGGGAGAAAGAATTATCTCGATCCACGAGACGGAGCCGCCGTCACCTCCTGGTCTTCATCGGGAGGCCAAATCTGGAGTCCGTTTGGGGCCCCGGAGAGGGGGATCTTCGTTCATCATCATCACCAACCCTTCTCCATCGCCAATTCCATGATGCTCCCCACCGGGAGTGAGTAATTCCTTCGCAGGCTCGCTGGTCGGTGAGGAGTTGGATGAGATTCATCATGTAATCGAGTTAGTTTTGTTAGGGCTTGATCCCTAGTATCCACTATGTTCTTAGATTGATGTTGCTATGACTTTGCTATGCTTAATGCTTGCCACTTTGGGCCCGGGTGCCATGAACTCAGATCTAAACTGTTTATATTATCATAATTATATCCATGTTTTAGATCCGATCTTGCAAGTCATAGTCACATACTACGTGTTATGATCCAGCAACCCCGGAGTGACAATAGTCGGGACCACTCCCGGTGATGACCCTAGTTTGAGGAGTTCATGTATTCACTATGTGTTAATGCTTTGTTCTGGTTCTCTATTAAAAGGAGGCCTTAATATCCCTTAGTTTCCATTATGGACCCCGCTGTCACGGGAGGGTAGGACAAAAGATGTCATGCAAGTTCTTTCCATAAGCACGTATGACTATTTACGAAATACATGCCTACATTATATTGATGAACTGGATCTAGTGCCGTATCGCCCTAGGTTATAACTGTCTCATGATGAATATCATCCAACAAGTCACCGATCCAATGCCTACGAATTTATCTTATATTGTTTCTGAAAGGGCATGTAGCCCCTAAGTGTGGTTTTGGTAATTGAATGACAATCTCTATGGACTAATGTTTTCAGTGAGATATATTTGAAGGTTTTGTCCATAGATGGTGCCTCAAGGATATTGGATGGAATCAAGGATGAAGTCCATATAGATGAAGTTATACTTGCTCTAAGCTTTGGTATTAAATGACAATTCCTAGGGAGCATCAAGTGCATTGGATCTTATATGAAGATATGTTCCATAGTGATGCTTGAAGGTCTTTGGGTTGTTATGTGAAGATTGCCATCAAAGCATCCGAAGAAGTCCTCATGGTATCCCTCTCTGGATACCCCATGCACACGGGCTTATACCGTGCGCACGGGGTCGAGTGTCAACTCTCTGGATACCCCGTGCTCATGGGGCCTAGGTGTTGGCTCTCGAGATCCCATATCCAGTGAGGTTTCAAGTTGGTCTTCGGGTACTTCTATTGAAGCCATCAAGATTGGTTTCAATGCCTAATCTAATTATGTTCATGATGGAGTTCATTGGAGGATCTCAAAGATTGATATATTTGGGCTTTTGAGGATCAAGGCTTGAGAGAGTAATCAAAGAGAAGAATTCAAGTTATGGTTTCAAGACAAGATCATGGTGTGCTCGTGTGTTGGTTTCGGTTGATCAAGTCTTGAAGCAAGCAACTAGAGTGACGAATTCATTATGCCTCTCAAGAGATTGTGATGGAGTTTTTAGAAGGGCAAGTGGTGACCAAGATGATATTCATAGTGGAACTTGATATGGTCATGGAAGAGTCTTTGGTGATATAGTCTTGAAGCAATGAAGGGAAATGAAGAGTTCATTGTGGCTTTCAAGAAACCAAGATGGAGCTTGAAGTAAAGATGTTGGTTGACCAAGATGAAGCTCGAAGAGTATATCTAAGTGGTCAACTCACAAAGCACAAACAATGTACCACGTGAGATCAAGTGATCTAGTGGTATGGTAAGTAATTGTGAATTGTGCTTTGTTACCTAACCCATGCTATATGTTTGTTATGTCTATGTGGGTTAGGTGTTTCTCATAGGCTTGCATCAAAAGGAAAGATCTCGTGTAGCCTATGTGTGGATGACATCAAGTGGTGATGGTCATCGGATTCGAGGAGTCCAAGTGCAAGATGAGATGACATCAAGTGGTGATGGTCATCGAGTTCGGGGAGCCCAGGTGCAAGATGAGAAGCCGGAGGTTATATGCTTTGAAGCTTGCGGTCCACATCATGATAATGTGCATGTGAAGATGGGCTTGAGATAAGGCTTCCCTCATTGCATCATGAGGAAGCAATTCGAGTATCTTCACCAAGTGGTCGTGGACAAGAAAGGGATTCCAACTTGAGGCAAGCATTAAAGTCATCATCAAGCTCAAGTTGAATGTGCAAGGCAAAGGTATACCTTAGCTAGGTTTTCCTAGTTTTGCCGGTCTCATAGTGCTTGGTGGGAGACCGGATTATAGGTTTGATAGCCGTACTATCAAGAGGGACTCTCGGGCAAGTAGCTTGATCACGTCGCATGTAGAGAGCTCAAACCTTTGCATTACTTGCATCATTCTTTCTTGTTGATCTTGGGTGGTTCTCTATGTGAGGACCTTGGGCTTTTCCATAGCTTCAAAATGAGCCCAAGATCATCGAATTCGGAGTCCGTATGCCCAAGTTATCAACGTTTTAGTGGGCTGCTGCTGGCTGTCCTGGGGACTCCGTGTGCACGGGGTATTTGACCCCCGTGGGCACGGGGCCCCATGTGCACGGAGCTTGTACCGTGCGCACGGGACCCTGTGGGCACGGGGTCTAAACCCCCGTGCACACGGGGTGCCCAGGAAATGCCCGTTGGAGCCCCAACGGCTAGTTTCTGAGTTTGGCTATTTAAGGGCCCTTTCCTCCCACCGGTTGGGGGTTGGTTCTTACACTTTCAAAACACCATTTTGAGCCTCTCTACACCTCTCCCAAAGCCCTTTCTCCCCTCTATGTGAAGGGGGATTTGTGGATGGATTTGTGAGCCATTTGTTGATCATATCCATTGCATCCCCTCTCCTCAATCTCCTACTTTCAAAAGTGCATCTTGTGAGATTGAGAGAGTGTGTTGAGCATTTGTTGCTTGGCATTGCATTGCACTTGTTGCATTGGTTTGAGCTCCCCACATCGATTAGTTTGAGTGAGAGTCCATGAGTTTATTACTCTTGGAGGTTTCGGCCTCCTAGACGGTTTGGTGATATTCATTGTGAAGATTGTGAAGAGGCCTATGTGGCCAAGGTTCCCCCGGAAGCTTCCTCTTGTGGTGTGCTCCGGAGAAGGGTGTTGAAGTGGCCTAGGTGGTCAAGTTCCTCCGGAAGCTTCCTTGCTTGTGGTGTGCTCCGGAGAAGTTTGTAAAGGTGTGGTGGTCGCCTTCAAGACCAACCCCGAGTAAATCGAGGCTCATCCGTTGGGGGTGACTCGAAAAGGAGAATACGGTGAGTCACTTGGTGACGCCCCGGAGCTTTGGCTTCGGCACCGCTCTAACGGAGATTAGCACTCTCACGAGTGTGAACTTCGGGATAAATCCGCGTCTCCGACTCACTTGTGGTTATCTCTTACCCACACCCTTTACTTACCGCAATTCATACTTGCTCATATTGATATATCTTGTGCTAGTTGAATTGTTTAGTTGTTCCTACATTTCCATGTCTTGTGATATAGTTTGTGCTTGCTAGTTTCCTTCAGTGCCTATCTTGTTTAGCATAGGTTGTTGGTGCACTTAGTTGAGCCTAGCATATTTAGGATTTGTGCTTGAAAGGTATTCGTTTAGTTTAATTCCGCATTAGGATAAAGCCAAATCCGTAACAGTTTTAAAACGCCTATTCACCCCCCCTCTAGTCGTCATCTAGATCCTTTCAATTGGTATCAGAGCTTTGGTCTCTCCTTGCTAGGCTTCACCACCTAGAGAGTAAAGATGTCGACTAGTGGTATAGTGCATGATGACACTTTCTGTTTTAGTGGCACAAACTATCACTTGTGGAAAATTCGCATGCTTTGTCATTTCTGGGCCATGGGTCCAAATTTTGTGCAAATTGTTCTTGTAGGGGCTTCTCCATGGAAGGATGAACTTTTTCCATCTATTAAGGAAAATGATGATATGCTTTGTGGGTATGGTGCAAAGAATGCCTTAATCCGGTCTATATCCCTCGAAGTGTTTGAGTCAATTATGACGTGTGCGTCGGCTCATGAGATGTGGACAAAACTTGAAGAAATATATGGTGGGTCCAATCTTGATGGGGTCAATCGTATTTCGGAGGTGTCTCTTGAGGAGTTCTCCACATCTTCATATCATGAAGAACTCCATATTGCTTCTTCCTCCGTGTGCTTGGACATTTCAACTTCTTCCACCTCACCATCATATGACATGTCCCAAGGTAATGACATGGTGAGTGGAAATATAATTTGTGATGATGATGTTGTGCTCAACATTGATGATCTTTCATGCATAAATGCTAATTTTGTAGCTTCTTTGGACTTGAACACATCTAGCAAAAATGACATACATTCTTGTGTTGATAGTCCTTACATATCATATAGAGATTCCTTGAATACTTGTTGTGATGATATGCTTGATTCTCCTTGTTGCCATGATATCTATGCTTCTATTTCCTCTAGTTGTTGTTTGACTAACCATGTAGAGGAAATAAGAGAAAATGGTGCACATATCACTAATGGAGAATTTGCTAGAAGAGCAAAGAAGGAAATCACTATGTTGGAGAGGAAATGCTATGAGTGTCAAGAGGATGGACATGGATATCCTACTCTTGATGATGAAGAATCTCCCTCTCCAAAAGAATCATCATCAACCTCCGATGTTCACATGTGCCTCATGGCAAGAGGTACTACCGAGGTATCATTTACTCTTAGTAATGATAATGATGAGAGTGATGATGAATGTGATAGGGATATGAGTCAAGAAATATATGAAATTGGTAATTCTCTTCGTGGAGTAAATAAGAACACTTATGAGATATTTAAAGATCTTATTACTCATTTTGGAAAGTGTAATGATTTACTTCACGAAGAGCAAGAACAAAATGATAAACTTGATTGTAACCTTCTTGATGCTCTAGAAACTCTTAGAGACTTAGAATCTTCCAAAGAAGAGATTGAAGTTGCTCATGATAAACTTAAAGAGGATTTTGAGCACCTTGAACTTGGCTACAAGAATGTCAAAGGAGAGCTCACCAAACTCTCTAAGTCTTATGAGGAACTTCAAGCTACTCATGTGAAGTCTCTAGTTTCTTCTAGCTCCTCTCATATTGTCAATGATGCTTGTGCTACTAACTCTACTTCTTGTGAAGCATCTATCTTGAAGGAGAATGTTGAGCTACGGGCTCAACTTGTTTTGCTAACTAGCAATTATGGGAAATTAGAAGAAAGTCATGAAAAGCTCTCGGGCTCTCATGATGACCTTCTAATCTCCCATGAAAGGCTAAAGTTAGCTCATGAGGCTATTGTGACTAAGGTAACATCTTGTGAGCCTCATGTGGACATTAGCACTATTTCTACTCAAAATGCTTTATTGACATGTGCTAGTCCTAGTGATTCATCTAGACATATTATTCCCAATTCTTGTGATGAATTGCTCTCCTTGCCTTGTTGCTCTAACAATGAAGTTTCTACTTCCTCTAGTACTTTTGTTGATACTAACCTTGTAGAGGAAAACAAAGAGCTCAAGGCCCAAGTCACTAATTTGAAGAAAGACTTGGAAATGTGTCATGAAGGAAATTCCACTCTCAACACTATCTTGAGTGTTCAAAAATCCCCTCATGACAAGGGTGGACTTGGTTTCATCTCCAACAACAAGAAGTCCAAGAAAAAGAAGAAGGGACAAGACCAAGTCAAGAATGATGCCAACATTACATGCTTCAAGTGCAAGAATGTTGGACACCATGTGAGATATTGTCCATTGAAGAAGAAGGCTTCAAATGTGAAGCAACAAGGGAAGCGGCCTCAAGTTCAATCTCAAGGTCAACCTCAACTTGAAGAAAGGCCACTACCAATGATGAACCAAGATAATGCTCCCCAAGTTGAGAAAATAAAGAAGAAGAGAAGGGGGAGCACATGTTGCTATAATTGTCGTGAGAAGGGACACATATCCTCATCTTGTCCCAACGGTAACATCCCTAAGCCTCCTCTAGTCAATGATCATTATTCGCTTAGGAAGGATGTTGTTGGCAATTTGTTTGCCAAGTTTGTTGGCGCCCAAAGTGGCTTGGAAATGGAAAAGGCCATTTGGGTTGCCAAGCCTATTGTGACTAACTTCTTAGGACCCAACTTGGTTGGGTACCATCAAGCTCAAACTTGATCAATAGGTGTGTGGAGGACATTGGAGATTTGGCTAGTTCATAAAGAAAAGGATATCCACCATTTATTTGTTCGAGCCAAGTCATGTGGATTATCTTCATATTATCTATCCAATGTTCCTCTTTGCGGTAACTTGTATTTATATTGCTTACATTGAAAGTTGCTCGCCCCTTGCATGCTTAGGTTTTGTATCTAGCATGTGCATCTATATGTTGTGTTTCTTAGTATGCTTGATTTGTGTTATCTAGCATGTGTAGGTTGCATTGCACATTATATAGTGGTGTTTGCTGTTTTGAGCCTGTATTGTATCATGATTGGCTCTTGCAAGATATTAGTGGATCATCACATTATGGGGGAGTGTTTTGTTGTGTGCACATCACAAACCCAAAATGTGAATATGAGAAATGCCACATAGTATTGATATTCAATCTTATCTAGTCACTATGTGGTATGTCAAGCTCATTTGAAATTCAAATTCTCAGAGTATCCACTAATTATCTCTTGTTGGTTGTTATTTACCTTTGTTGCGTGCTTCGTCGCGGTGTCCTGTGAGGTTCTTCAGTAAGTTTCTGGACACCCCGTGTGCACGGGGTCTCTGACCCCCGTGCGCACGGGGTACCACGAAACTTACTGGACACCCCGTGCGCACGGGGTCCTGGACCCCCGTGCGCACGGGGTGGGTGAAAATCACTGGACACCCCGTGCACACGGGGTCCTAGACCCCCGTGCGCACGGGGTGGTGTTTTTTCTCTGGACACACCGTGCGCACGGGGCTGACCTAGCCCGTGCGCACGGGGTCCTATGGGCAGAAATGTCCACCCGGCCAAGTACGCTTTATTTATCTTTCTTTGCTTTGGAGTTGTTGATGATCCTGTGCATCTTCGTAATCTACCCCCGAGTGTTAATTCCAAATACCATTTGTATTCTCTTACAATTGGTATTCCTCATGTGGTAGAACCTTATGATCATCTTCTTCTCGGCTTGTGCTTCAACTTGCCTTATCTCACTGCTTGTGCTATCTATTATCTACTTGAGTAAGATAAGCCTTTGAGCATGTGTGTATTGTATATCCTATATGCTCTTTGGTTTTTGCTTAGTTCATATGTTGTACTTTGTGTGCGGTCCTGTGTGGATTCGTCACTTTGATATAATTTGGACAACTTGAATACTTTGTGATATTATCGGAGTATTCTTCGGTTAAGTGTTCTTTTGTCCAAATTGTATCTCTCTGGATCTTGGTAGGCATGAGCATGCATATTTATTTATATTCTTCTTCATGCCTTGCTTGCTACTTGATCCTCTATGTAGGGTAAACTCCATAAAATCATTAATGGTTAAAAGTGTGCATGAACTTCAAGTTCATATCCTTTTGCACATATTTAATGTGGAGTTTGCCCTATATATTGTGGTTGTCCTAACTACTTCGGACCCAATATGTTTGGGGACCAAATTGTACCTTAATGTGTTTTAGGTACTGTGGAGAAGCATTGGATGCTTGGCTTATTCACAAGGAAGGTGGAGACACCATGGAAAATTATTAGAGCCAAGCTTGGTTGATTCTTTGATTTGAGGGAGAAGATAAATGAAAACCCGATTCGGTTGTAAGTGTTTCATTCTCATCAATTCAACCCGGTTAACATAATTTGGGTCTTTTTGTTGGATATGCATCAAACTCCCACACTTACTGTATTCTCAATAAATCCACGGGATGTATTGAGGAAATGGTGAATGTGGAGTGTGATGAGAATAACAGCTTCCATGCGGAGCAATTTGTTTCAAGTGTTGTAGGTGATGAGGCTCCTTCCCAAGCTACAAGTACAATGGGGATTGGTCATATTCTTCCACAAGAAACACCCCTTGTCCATGTAGAAGAAGAAGGAGTAAGAGCCCCTCTTGTGGATCCACCACAAGGGAAGTCATCACCCCCAACACAAGAGCAAGATGCTATGGGAGATCATTTACCTATCCAAGAACAAGATCAAGTCCCTCATGTTCATGGGCTAGATCAAGGGCCCCTTGAACCAATGCTCTCTCGGTAACAAGTACTTACTTCATGCGTTTGTTTAAATTAGAGTCAACATTGTGTATGTTGCATCATGGCATGTTTAGTACTTGTTGAGTTTGTGTTTCTTGCAACAGCTTAAACCTCCTTATTGCATCTATGAGACTTTTGAGAAGAAGCATATCATGGGGATCTATAAAACCATGCTCATGGTTCACTTATCCCAAATATGCCAATTAAGCAATTTATTGCATACCAATTCCTCAAAGTGCTCTTATGTGCAATATTGATAAAATTGCAAGAAACAATCTTTTTGGTTGTGGTATTTGCTCTCATGCTTAGTAATTCATTTTTATGCAAATGAGATCAGTTTGCGCCATGTGCCTTGTGCCATGTGCCATGTGACAAAGCCCTACGCTAAGATCAAGTTTGTATAAATAATGGATTCATTCTTGGATATCATGTTCTTATCTTTTGTATCTTTTTGTGTGTGCAAGTTTCTTTGTGGATGCTCATCTTGATGATTATTGGCCACGTAAGAAACTTATACACATGAGAAAGTGCATATCCCTCTTTGATATCCTTTCGTTTCCTTGCCGGTCCTTGGAATTGTCTCTTTTTATTCTTTGGTGGATCCGGTAAGAGGTTGAGTAGTGAGTGCTTGTATGTATTGCATATATCATTGCACTCATGAGTTGTTGGATATATTTTGGACCCTTGCTTAGTCAAGTGATGATCCTATTTTGTGCACGTTGTATCCAAGTACAAAACTAAATAATGCACAAATCATGGGGAGCTTCTCTATGTTCTTTAGAACACTCCTATGCTCATATCATAATATCTTTTTGGTGCATTTTATGGATCCTCAATATAGTGTGAATTTCTTCATTTGTTCGTAACTGGATATGTGCATTTGATTCCACTCACAATATGAGAAATGCACAAATTAAGGAGGAACTCATACTATATTGGTCTTCTAGATTTTTTCTCCATTTTGGCACTTGTTGCCAATGGGGGAGAAGTTTAGAGGGTTTAGGTGAAGTAGGTTGGTTCATGCATATCTACATTTGTTGTGGTTGTTGCATGGATGTGTATATAGAGGAAACTCCACCAAGTTCTTCCATGCATATATTGTGGGGGAGTTTGCTCTATATAGTGTGGTTCTACTAGCATCAAATTCTTGTGTAGTATTTCGATGCTAGTACAACCGGTTTTGATAACATCAACTATCTTTGTGATATTTGAGGCTATCAAAACCACCTCAAGTATTCAATTTATTCTCGGATAGATTGCATACTTGTTTTAAATTCATTATATAAACCCTCTTGTTGAGATTGTCATCAATTACCAAAATGGGGGAGATTGAAAGGGCATGTAGCCCCTAAGTGTGGTTTTGGTAATTGAATGACAATCTCTATGGACTAATGTTTTCAGTGAGATATATTTGAAGGTTTTGTCCATAGATGGTGCCTCAAGGATATTGGATGGAATCAAGGATGAAGTCCATATAGATGAAGTTATACTTGCTCTAAGCTTTGGTATTAAATGACAATTCCTAGGGAGCATCAAGTGCATTGGATCTTATATGAAGATATGTTCCATAGTGATGCTTGAAGGTCTTTGGGTTGTTATGTGAAGATTGCCATCAAAGCATCCGAAGAAGTCCTCATGGTATCCCTCTCTGGATACCCCATGCACACGGGCTTATACCGTGCGCACGGGGTCGAGTGTCAACTCTCTGGATACCCCGTGCTCATGGGGCCCTAGGTGTTGGCTCTCGAGATCCCATATCCAGTGAGGTTTCAAGTTGGTCTTCGGGTACTTCTATTGAAGCCATCAAGATTGGTTTCAATGCCTAATCTAATTATGTTCATGATGGAGTTCATTGGAGGATCTCAAAGATTGATATATTTGGGCTTTTGAGGATCAAGGCTTGAGAGAGTAATCAAAGAGAAGAATTCAAGTTATGGTTTCAAGACAAGATCATGGTGTGCTCGTGTGTTGGTTTCGGTTGATCAAGTCTTGAAGCAAGCAACTAGAGTGACGAATTCATTATGCCTCTCAAGAGATTGTGATGGAGTTTTTAGAAGGGCAAGTGGTGACCAAGATGATATTCATAGTGGAACTTGATATGGTCATGGAAGAGTCTTTGGTGATATAGTCTTGAAGCAATGAAGGGAAATGAAGAGTTCATTGTGGCTTTCAAGAAACCAAGATGGAGCTTGAAGTAAAGATGTTGGTTGACCAAGATGAAGCTCGAAGAGTATATCTAAGTGGTCAACTCACAAAGCACAAACAATGTACCACGTGAGATCAAGTGATCTAGTGGTATGGTAAGTAATTGTGAATTGTGCTTTGTTACCTAACCCATGCTATATGTTTGTTATGTCTATGTGGGTTAGGTGTTTCTCATAGGCTTGCATCAAAAGGAAAGATCTCGTGTAGCCTATGTGTGGATGACATCAAGTGGTGATGGTCATCGGATTCGAGGAGTCCAAGTGCAAGATGAGATGACATCAAGTGGTGATGGTCATCGAGTTCGGGGAGTCCAGGTGCAAGATGAGAAGCCGGAGGTTATATGCTTTGAAGCTTGCGGTCCACATCATGATAATGTGCATGTGAAGATGGGCTTGAGATAAGGCTTCCCTCATTGCATCATGAGGAAGCAATTCGAGTATCTTCACCAAGTGGTCGTGGACAAGAAAGGGATTCCAACTTGAGGCAAGCATTAAAGTCATCATCAAGCTCAAGTTGAATGTGCAAGGCAAAGGTATACCTTAGCTAGGTTTTCCTAGTTTTGCCGGTCTCATAGTGCTTGGTGGGAGACCGGATTATAGGTTTGATAGCCGTACTATCAAGAGGGACTCTCGGGCAAGTAGCTTGATCACGTCGCATGTAGAGAGCTCAAACCTTTGCATTACTTGCATCATTCTTTCTTGTTGATCTTGGGTGGTTCTCTATGTGAGGACCTTGGGCTTTTCCATAGCTTCAAAACGAGCCCAAGATCATCGAATTCGGAGTCCGTATGCCCAAGTTATCAACGTTTTAGTGGGCTGCTGCTGGCTGTCCTGGGGACTCCGTGTGCACGGGGTATTTGACCCCCGTGGGCACGGGGCCCATGTGCACGGAGCTTGTACCGTGCGCACGGGACCCTGTGGGCACGGGGTCTAAACCCCCGTGCACACGGGGTGCCCAGGAAATGCCCGTTGGAGCCCCAACGGCTAGTTTCTGAGTTTGGCTATTTAAGGGCCCTTTCCTCCCACCGGTTGGGGGTTGGTTCTTACACTTTCAAAACACCATTTTGAGCCTCTCTACACCTCTCCCAAAGCCCTTTCTCCCCTCTATGTGAAGGGGGATTTGTGGATGGATTTGTGAGCCATTTGTTGATCATATCCATTGCATCCCCTCTCCTCAATCTCCTACTTTCAAAAGTGCATCTTGTGAGATTGAGAGAGTGTGTTGAGCATTTGTTGCTTGGCATTGCATTGCACTTGTTGCATTGGTTTGAGCTCCCCACATCGATTAGTTTGAGTGAGAGTCCATGAGTTTATTACTCTTGGAGGTTTCGGCCTCCTAGACGGTTTGGTGATATTCATTGTGAAGATTGTGAAAGAGGCCTATGTGGCCAAGGTTCCCCCGGAAGCTTCCTCTTGTGGTGTGCTCCGGGGAAGGGTGTTGAAGTGGCCTAGGTGGTCAAGTTCCTCCGGAAGCTTCCTTGCTTGTGGTGTGCTCCGGAGAAGTTTGTAAAGGTGTGGTGGTCGCCTTCAAGACCAACCCCGAGTAAATCGAGGCTCATCCGTTGGGGGTGACTCGAAAAGGAGAATACGGTGAGTCACTTGGTGACGCCCCGGAGCTTTGGCTTCGGCACCGCTCTAACGGAGATTAGCACTCTCACGAGTGTGAACTTCGGGATAAATCCGCGTCTCCGACTCACTTGTGGTTATCTCTTACCCACACCCTTTACTTACCGCAATTCATACTTGCTCATATTGATATATCTTGTGCTAGTTGAATTGCTTAGTTGTTCCTACATTTCCATATCTTGTGATATAGTTTGTGCTTGCTAGTTTCCTTAAGTGCCTATCTTGTTTAGCATAGGTTGTTGGTGCACTTAGTTGAGCCTAGCATATTTAGGATTTGTGCTTGAAAGGTATCCGTTTAGTTTAATTCCGCATTAGGATAAAGCCAAATCCGTAACAGTTTTAAAACGCCTATTCACCCCCCTCTAGTCGTCATCTAGATCCTTTCAATTGGTATCAGAGCTTTGGTCTCTCCTTGCTAGGCTTCACCGCCTAGAGAGTAAAGATGTCGACTAGTGGTATAGTGCATGATGACACTTTCTGTTTTAGTGGCACAAACTATCACTTGTGGAAAATTCGCATGCTTTGTCATTTCTGGGCCATGGGTCCAAATTTTGTGCGAATTGTTCTTGTAGGGGCTTCTCCATGGAAGGATGAACTTTTTCCATCTATTAAGGAAAATGATGATATGCTTTGTGGGTATGGTGCAAAGAATGCCTTAATCCGGTCTATATCCCTCGAAGTGTTTGAGTCAATTATGACGTGTGCGTCGGCTCATGAGATGTGGACAAAACTTGAAGAAATATATGGTGGGTCCAATCTTGATGAGGTCAATCATATTTCGGAGGTGTCTCTTGAGGAGTTCTCCACATCTTCATATCATGAAGAACTCCATATTGCTTCTTCCTCCGTGTGCTTGGACATTTCAACTTCTTCCACCTCACCATCATATGACATGTCCCAAGGTAATGACATGGTGAGTGGAAATATAATTTGTGATGATGATGTTGTGCTCAACATTGATGATCTTTCATGCATAAATGCTAATTTTGTAGCTTCTTTGGACTTGAACACATCTAGCAAAAATGACATACATTCTTGTGTTGATAGTCCTTACATATCATATAGAGATTCCTTGAATACTTGTTGTGATGATATGCTTGATTCTCCTTGTTGCCATGATATCTATGCTTCTATTTCCTCTAGTTGTTGTTTGACTAACCATGTAGAGGAAATAAGAGAAAATGGTGCACACATCACTAATGGAGAATTTGCTAGAAGAGCAAAGAAGGAAATCACTATGTTGGAGAGGAAATGCTATGAGTGTCAAGAGGATGGACATGGATATCCTACTCTTGATGATGAAGAATCTCCCTCTCCAAAAGAATCATCATCAACCTCCGATGTTCACATGTGCCTCATGGCAAGAGGTACTACCGAGGTATCATCTACTCTTAGTAATGATAATGATGAGAGTGATGATGAATGTGATAGGGATATGAGTCAAGAAATATATGAAATTGGTAATTCTCTTCGTGGAGTAAATAAGAACACTTATGAGATATTTAAAGATCTTATTACTCATTTTGGAAAGTGTAATGATTTACTTCACGAAGAGCAAGAACAAAATGATAAACTTGATTGTAACCTTCTTGATGCTCTAGAAACTCTTAGAGACTTAGAATCTTCCAAAGAAGAGATTGAAGTTGCTCATGATAAACTTAAAGAGGATTTTGAGCACCTTGACCTTGGCTACAAGAATGTCAAAGGAGAGCTCGCCAAACTCTCTAAGTCTTATGAGGAACTTCAAGCTACTCATGTGAAGTCTCTAGTTTCTTCTAGCTCCTCTCATATTGTCAATGATGCTTGTGCTACTAACTCTACTTCTTGTGAAGCATCTATCTTGAAGGAGAATGTTGAGCTACGGGCTCAACTTGTTTTGCTAACTAGCAATTATGGGAAATTAGAAGAAAGTCATGAAAAGCTCTCGGGCTCTCATGATGACCTTCTAATCTCCCATGAAAGGCTAAAGTTAGCTCATGAGGCTATTGTGACTAAGGTAACATCTTGTGAGCCTCATGTGGACATTAGCACTATTTCTACTCAAAATGCTTTATTGACATGTGCTAGTCCTAGTGATTCATCTAGACATATTATTCCCAATTCTTGTGATGAATTGCTCTCCTTGCCTTGTTGCTCTAACAATGAAGTTTCTACTTCCTCTAGTACTTTTGTTGATACTAACCTTGTAGAGGAAAACAAAGAGCTCAAGGCCCAAGTCACTAATTTGAAGAAAGACTTGGAAATGTGTCATGAAGGAAATTCCACTCTCAACACTATCTTGAGTGTTCAAAAATCCCCTCATGATAAGGGTGGACTTGGTTTCATCTCCAACAACAAGAAGTCCAAGAAAAAGAAGAAGGGACAAGACCAAGTCAAGAATGATGCCAACATTACATGCTTCAAGTGCAAGAATGTTGGACACCATGTGAGAGATTGTCCATTGAAGAAGAAGGCTTCAAATGTGAAGCAACAAGGGAAGCGGCCTCAAGTTCAATCTCAAGGTCAACCTCAACTTGAAGAAAGGCCACTACCAATGATGAACCAAGATAATGCTCCCCAAGTTGAGAAAATAAAGAAGAAGAGAAGGGGGAGCACATGTTGCTATAATTGTCGTGAGAAGGGACACATATCCTCATCTTATCCCAATGGTAACATCCCTAAGCCTCCTCTAGTCAATGATCATTATTCGCTTAGGAAGGATGTTGTTGGCAATTTGTTTGCCAAGTTTGTTGGCGCCCAAAGTGGCTTGGAAATGGAAAAGGCCATTTGGGTTGCCAAGCCTATTGTGACTAACTTCTTAGGACCCAACTTGGTTGGGTACCATCAAGCTCAAACTTGATCAATAGGTGTGTGGAGGACATTGGAGATTTGGCTAGTTCATAAAGAAAAGGATATCCACCATTTATTTGTTCGAGCCAAGTCATGTGGATTATCTTCATATTATCTATCCAATGTTCCTCTTCGCGGTAACTTGTATTTATATTGCTTACATTGAAAGTTGCTCGCCCCTTGCATGCTTAGGTTTTGTATCTAGCATGTGCATCTACATGTTGTGTTTCTTAGTATGCTTGATTTGTGTTATCTAGCATGTGTAGGTTGCATTGCACATTATATAGTGGTGTTTGCTGTTTTGAGCCTGTATTGTATCATGATTGGCTCTTGCAAGATATTATTGGATCATCACATTATGGGGGAGTGTTTTGTTGTGTGCACATCACAAACCCAAAATGTGAATATGAGAAATGCCACATAGTATTGATATTCAATCTTATCTAGTCACTATGTGGTATGTCAAGCTCATTTGAAATTCAAATTCTCAGAGTATCCACTAATTATCTCTTGTTGGTTGTTATTTACCTTTGTTGCGTGCTTCGTCGCGGTGTCCTGTGAGGTTCTTCAGTAAGTTTCTGGACACCCCGTGTGCACGGGGTCTCTGACCCCCGTGCGCATGGGGTACCACGAAACTTACTGGACACCCCGTGCGCACGGGGTCCTGGACCCCCGTGCGCACGGGGTGGGTGAAAATCACTAGACACCCCGTGCACAGGGGGTCCTGGACCCCCGTGCGCACGGGGTGGTGTTTTTTCTCTGGACACACCGTGCGCACGGGGCTGACCTAGCCCGTGCGCACGGGGTCCTATGGGCAGAAATGTCCACCCGGCAAAGTACGCTTTATTTATCTTTCTTTGCTTTGGACTTGTTGATGATCCTGTGCATCTTCGTAATCTACCCCCGAGTGTTAATTCCAAATACCATTTGTATTCTCTTACAATTGGTATTCCCTCATGTGGTAGAACCTTATGATCATCTTCTTCTCGGCTTGTGCTTCAACTTGCCTTATCTCACTGCTTGTGCTATCTATTATCTACTTGAGTAAGATAAGCCTTTGAGCATGTGTGTATTGTATATCCTATATGCTCTTTGGTTTTTGCTTAGTTCATATGTTGTACTTTGTGTGCGGTCCTGTGTGGATTCGTCACTTTGATATAATTTGGACAACTTGAATACTTTGTGATATTATCGGAGTATTCTTCGGTTAAGTGTTCTTTTGTCCAAATTGTATCTCTCTGGATCTTGGTAGGCATGAGCATGCATATTTATTATATTCTTCTTCATGCCTTGCTTGCTACTTGATCCTCTATGTAGGGTAAACTCCATAAAATCATTAATGGTTAAAAGTGTGCATGAACTTCAAGTTCATATCCTTTTGCACATATTTAATGTGGAGTTTGCCCTATATATTGTGGTTGTCCTAACTACTTCGGACCCAATATGTTTGGGGACCAAATTGTACCTTAATGTGTTTTAGATACTGTGGAGAAGCATTGGATGCTTGGCTTATTCACAAGGAAGGTGGAGACACCATGGAAAATTATTAGAGCCAAGCTTGGTTGATTCTTTGATTTGAGGGAGAAGATAAATGAAAACCCGATTCCGTTGTAAGTGTTTCATTCTCATCAATTCAACCCGGTTAACATAATTTGGGTCTTTTTGTTGGATATGCATCAAACTCCCACACTTACTGTATTCTCAATAAATCCACGGGATGTATTGAGGAAATGGTGAATGTGGAGTGTGATGAGAATAACAGCTTCCATGCGGAGCAATTTGTTTCAAGTGTTGTAGGTGACGAGGCTCCTTCCCAAGCTACAAGTACAATGGGGATTGGTCATATTCTTCCATAAGAAACACCCCTTGTCCATGTAGAAGAAGAAGGAGTAAGAGCCCCTCTTGTGGATCCACCACAAGGGAAGTCATCACCCCCAACACAAGAGCAAGATGCTATGGGAGATCATTTACCTATCCAAGAACAAGATCAAGTCCCTCATGTTCATGGGCTAGATCAAGGGCCCCTTGAACCAATGCTCTCTCGGTAACAAGTACTTACTTCATGCGTTTGTTTAAATTAGAGTCAACATTGTGTATGTTGCATCATGGCATGTTTAGTACTTGTTGAGTTTGTGTTTCTTGCAACAGCTTAAACCTCCTTATTGCATCTATGAGACTTTTGAGAAGAAGCATATCATGGGGATCTATAAAACCATGCTCATGGTTCACTTATCCCAAATATGCCAATTAAGCAATTTATTGCATACCAATTCCTCAAAGTGCTCTTATGTGCAATATTGATAAAATTGCAAGAAACAATCTTTTTGGTTGTGGTATTTGCTCTCATGCTTAGTAATTCATTTTTATGCAAATGAGATCAGTTTGCGCCATGTGCCTTGTGCCATGTGCCATGTGACAAAGCCCTACGCTAAGATCAAGTTTGTATAAATAATGGATTCATTCTTGGATATCATGTTCTTATCTTTTGTATCTTTTTGTGTGTGCAAGTTTCTTTGTGGATGCTCATCTTGATGATTATTGGCCACGTAAGAAACTTATACACATGAGAAAGTGCATATCCCTCTTTGATATCCTTTCGTTTCCTTGCCGGTCCTTGGAATTGTCTCTTTTTATTCTTTGGTGGATCCGGTAAGAGGTTGAGTAGTGAGTGCTTGTATGTATTGCATATATCATTGCACTCATGAGTTGTTGGATATATTTTGGACCCTTGCTTAGTCAAGTGATGATCCTATTTTGTGCACGTTGTATCCAAGTACAAAACTAAATAATGCACAAATCATGGGGAGCTTCTCTATGTTCTTTAGAACACTCCTATGCTCATATCATAATATCTTTTTGGTGCATTTTATGGATCCTCAATATAGTGTGAATTTCTTCATTTGTTCGTAACTGGATATGTGCATTTGATTCCACTCACAATATGAGAAATGCACAAATTAAGGAGGAACTCATACTATATTGGTCTTCTAGATTTTTTCTCCATTTTGGCACTTGTTGCCAATGGGGGAGAAGTTTAGAGGGTTTAGGTGAAGTAGGTTGGTTCATGCATATCTACATTTGTTGTAGTTATTGCATGGATGTGTATATAGAGGAAACTCCACCAAGTTCTTCCATGCATATATTGTGGGGGAGTTTGCTCTATATAGTGTGGTTCTACCAGCATCAAATTCTTGTGTAGTATTTCGATGCTAGTACAACCGGTTTTGATAACATCAACTATCTTTGTGATATTTGAGGCTATCAAAACCACCTCAAGTATTCAATTTATTCTCGGATAGATTGCATACTTGTTTTAAATTCATTATATAAACCCTCTTGTTGAGATTGTCATCAATTACCAAAATGGGGGAGATTGAAAGGGCATGTAGCCCCTAAGTGTGGTTTTGGTAATTGAATGACAATCTCTATGGACTAATGTTTTCAGTGAGATATATTTGAAGGTTTTGTCCATAGATGGTGCCTCAAGGATATTGGATGGAATCAAGGATGAAGTCCATATAGATGAAGTTATACTTGCTCTAAGCTTTGGTATTAAATGACAATTCCTAGGGAGCATCAAGTGCATTGGATCTTATATGAAGATATGTTCCATAGTGATGCTTGAAGGTCTTTGGGTTGTTATGTGAAGATTGCCATCAAAGCATCCGAAGAAGTCCTCATGGTATCCCTCTCTGGATACCCCATGCACACGGGCTTATACCGTGCGCACGGGGTCGAGTGTCAACTCTCTGGATACCCCGTGCTCATGGGGCCTAGGTGTTGGCTCTCGAGATCCCATATCCAGTGAGGTTTCAAGTTGGTCTTCGGGTACTTCTATTGAAGCCATCAAGATTGGTTTCAATGCCTAATCTAATTATGTTCATGATGGAGTTCATTGGAGGATCTCAAAGATTGATATATTTGGGCTTTTGAGGATCAAGGCTTGAGAGAGTAATCAAAGAGAAGAATTCAAGTTATGGTTTCAAGACAAGATCATGGTGTGCTCGTGTGTTGGTTTCGGTTGATCAAGTCTTGAAGCAAGCAACTAGAGTGACGAATTCATTATGCCTCTCAAGAGATTGTGATGGAGTTTTTAGAAGGGCAAGTGGTGACCAAGATGATATTCATAGTGGAACTTGATATGGTCATGGAAGAGTCTTTGGTGATATAGTCTTGAAGCAATGAAGGGAAATGAAGAGTTCATTGTGGCTTTCAAGAAACCAAGATGGAGCTTGAAGTAAAGATGTTGGTTGACCAAGATGAAGCTCGAAGAGTATATCTAAGTGGTCAACTCACAAAGCACAAACAATGTACCACGTGAGATCAAGTGATCTAGTGGTATGGTAAGTAATTGTGAATTGTGCTTTGTTACCTAACCCATGCTATATGTTTGTTATGTCTATGTGGGTTAGGTGTTTCTCATAGGCTTGCATCAAAAGGAAAGATCTCGTGTAGCCTATGTGTGGATGACATCAAGTGGTGATGGTCATCGGATTCGAGGAGTCCAAGTGCAAGATGAGATGACATCAAGTGGTGATGGTCATCGAGTTCGGGGAGCCCAGGTGCAAGATGAGAAGCCGGAGGTTATATGCTTTGAAGCTTGCGGTCCACATCATGATAATGTGCATGTGAAGATGGGCTTGAGATAAGGCTTCCCTCATTGCATCATGAGGAAGCAATTCGAGTATCTTCACCAAGTGGTCGTGGACAAGAAAGGGATTCCAACTTGAGGCAAGCATTAAAGTCATCATCAAGCTCAAGTTGAATGTGCAAGGCAAAGGTATACCTTAGCTAGGTTTTCCTAGTTTTGCCGGTCTCATA
The DNA here is from genome assembly GCF_018294505.1 of Triticum aestivum. Classification (NCBI taxonomy): domain Eukaryota; kingdom Viridiplantae; phylum Streptophyta; class Magnoliopsida; order Poales; family Poaceae; genus Triticum; species Triticum aestivum. The sequence goes on from NC_057808.1 coordinate 127,988,577, forward strand.
GTGCTTGGTGGGAGACCGGATTATAGGTTTGATAGCCGTACTATCAAGAGGGACTCTCGGGCAAGTAGCTTGATCACGTCGCATGTAGAGAGCTCAAACCTTTGCATTACTTGCATCATTCTTTCTTGTTGATCTTGGGTGGTTCTCTATGTGAGGACCTTGGGCTTTTCCATAGCTTCAAAATGAGCCCAAGATCATCGAATTCGGAGTCCGTATGCCCAAGTTATCAACGTTTTAGTGGGCTGCTGCTGGCTGTCCTGGGGACTCCGTGTGCACGGGGTATTTGACCCCCGTGGGCACGGGGCCCCATGTGCACGGAGCTTGTACCGTGCGCACGGGACCCTGTGGGCACGGGGTCTAAACCCCCGTGCACACGGGGTGCCCAGGAAATGCCCGTTGGAGCCCCAACGGCTAGTTTCTGAGTTTGGCTATTTAAGGGCCCTTTCCTCCCACCGGTTGGGGGTTGGTTCTTACACTTTCAAAACACCATTTTGAGCCTCTCTACACCTCTCCCAAAGCCCTTTCTCCCCTCTATGTGAAGGGGGATTTGTGGATGGATTTGTGAGCCATTTGTTGATCATATCCATTGCATCCCCTCTCCTCAATCTCCTACTTTCAAAAGTGCATCTTGTGAGATTGAGAGAGTGTGTTGAGCATTTTTTGCTTGGCATTGCATTGCATTTGTTGCATTGGTTTGAGCTCCCCACATCGATTAGTTCGAGTGAGAGTCCGTGAGTTTATTACTCTTGGAGGTTTCGGCCTCCTAGACGGTTTGGTGATATTCATTGTGAAGATTGTGAAGAGGCCTATGTGGCCAAGGTTCCCCCGGAAGCTTCCTCTTGTGGTGTGCTCCGGAGAAGGGTGTTGAAGTGGCCTAGGTGGTCAAGTTCCTCCGGAAGCTTCCTTGCTTGTGGTGTGCTCCGGAGAAGTTTGTAAAGGTGTGGTGGTCGCCTTCAAGACCAACCCCGAGTGAATCGAGGCTCATCCCTTGGGGGTGACTCGAAAAGGAGAATACGGTGAGTCACTTGGTGACGCCCCGGAGCTTTGGCTTCGGCACCGCTCTAACGGAGATTAGCACTCTCACGAGTGTGAACTTGGGATAAATCCGCGTCTCGGACTCACTTGTGGTTAACTCTTACCCACACCCTTTACTTACCGCAATTCATACTTGCTCATATTGATATATCTTGTGCTAGTTGAATTGTTTAGTTGTTCCTACATTTCCATGTCTTGTGATATAGTTTGTGCTTGCTAGTTTCCTTAAGTGCCTATCTTGTTTAGCATAGGTTGTTGGTGCACTTAGTTGAGCCTAGCATATTTAGGATTTGTGCTTGAAAGGTATCCGTTTAGTTTAATTCCGCATTAGGATAAAGCCAAATCCGTAACAGTTTTAAAACGCCTATTCACCCCCCCTCTAGTCGTCATCTAGATCCTTTCAGTTTATGCTAAGTTACTACTGCTATCATCACTGTTACACTTGCTACAAAAATACTACTATCACTGTTACTGTTACCGTTGCTACTGCTACTATTACCAAAACTATCATACTACTTTGCTACTGATCACCTTGCTACAGATAATTAATCTCCAGGTGTGGTTGAATTGACAACTCAGCTGCTAATACCTTCAAATATTCTTTGGCTCCCCTTATGTCAAATCTATAAATTTGGGTTGAATACTCTACCCTCGAAAACTGTTGCGATCCCCTATACTTGTGGGTTATCAATACCTTTTTCTGGCCCCGTTGCCGAGGAGCATAGCTATATTTGTTGAGTCACTTGGGATTATTATCATATTATCACTATGAAGAATCTGAAGGATCCTAAGACTAAGACGAGGGGAGGTAAGGAACTGCCATCTAGTTCTGCTTTAGATTCACCTTCTGTTATCAGTAAACTTGCAACACCACCACATGCTATCAATTCTAATATGTCGCAAGTTATTGATGATGCTACTTCTGCTATGGATAATGCTTATGATGATGCTAGTACCTTGCTTGATAATGATGATGTGCCACTTGGTGAATTTCTTGATGAACAAATTGCTAGAGTAATACAACATGATGTTGTTGAATCTGATGATGATCTTGAAACTGAAACTCCTGAACCTCCTGCTAGAACTAGCCTTCCTAGATATGAATTGCCTAAGGTACTGGAAGGTTATGTTATGAATGAGGAGACAACTAGAGATATTCTTGCTTGTAGGGATAGAGATGATCTAGAGAAATTACTATGCAAGTATAAAGAAAAAATCTCTGAATGCTAGAATGAAATGTGATCCTATGTTTGCTACTTCACCTATCTTTATTGATGATAAGGATTATAAATTCTCTGCCGACCCAGAGTTATTTGGTTGAATCTGATCCTTTCCATGGTTATGAGACTGAAACTGTTGTTGCACATCTTACTAAGTTGAATGATATAGCCACCCTTTTTACTCATGATGAGAAAACTCGCTATTACTTTATTCTCAAATTATTTCCTTTCTCATTAAAGGGTGATGCTAAAGCTTGGTACAATACTCTTACTCCTAGTTGTGTGCGTAGTCCCCAGGATATGATTTATTACTTCTCTGAAAAATATTTTCCTGCTCATAAGAAACAAGCTGCCTTACATGAAATATTTAACTTTGTGCAAACTAAAGAAGAGAGTCTCCCACAAGCTTGGGGGAGTCTTTGCCAGTTACTTAATGCTTTGCCTGATAATCCTCTTAAGAAAAATGAAATACTTGATATCTTCTATAATGGACTAACCGATGCTTCTAGGGACTTCCTAGATAGTTGTTCTGGTTGTGTTTTTAGGGAACGAACTGTTGGGCAAGCGGAAGAATTATTGAATAACATATTGAAAAATTATGATGATTGGACTCTTCCTGAACCACCGGCTAAACCCACTCCGAAGAAGAGGGGTATATTATATCTTAGTCCTGAGGATATACAAGAGGCAAAGAAATCTATGAAGGGAAAAGGTATTAAAGCGGAGGATGTTAAAAATTTACCTCCTATTGAAGAAATACATGGGCTTAATACACCACCACTGCCTAAGGTGTTAGAGGTAAATTCTCTAATGAAATTTAATGATAATGACAATAATCACAATATGCATCCTAGTCAATGCCTTTATGAGTTTGAAAACTTCATTAGAAAACAAGATCACTTCAATGCAAATGTTATGAAACAATTGAAATATAATTCTGATATGATTGCTCGCTTAAGTGACTTGTTATTTAGAATATCAAATGATGTTAGAGGTGTTGTAAAACATGCTTCTATGGTTCAAACCTAGTTAGAACAAGTTGCTAAATCTCAAAGAGAATTACTTGATGAAATGAATAATAATATACATAACTTTGTTGTTAGAGTTGCAACTGGAGAAGGTAAGATGACTCAGGAACCACTTTATCCCGAGGGACATCCAAAAAGAATTGAACAACACTCACAAAGAAATAACACTAGTGCACCTAGTCCTTCTAAAAAGAAAATTAAGAAGAAAAATGATAGGACTTTGTATGCTTCTAGTGAACCTGAAATAGAAAAACCTCCTGATAATGAAAATGAAACTTCTATCTCTGATGTTGAAACTCAATCTGGTAATGAACATCCACCTGGTGATAATGAAAAAGATAATGCTGATGTTCATGAAGACACTCAACCAAATAATGAAAAATGTAGCGACCAGACCTCAAACAGTCTAGTCTCTGTGCATTAGTGTCATCCCTGGATCGGTAATGCTGACACACACAGTACTTGAAGGATTTATAACAGAGTAGCAATCACACACTTATTACATCGAATGTCTCAAAAGAGAACTTATTACAATAAATATGGCTTAAGGCCATCTAAAACAATAACAGCGGAAGCCTTGGAAGATAAAGTGAGTCCATCAACTCCAACGACATCACTGAGTATAAGACCACGACCTAAGGCTCCTTACTCGTCGTCTGAAAAGTCTGCAACATGACACGTTGCAGCCCAAAAATGGGTCAGCACATGGAATATGCTGGCAGTGTAACACATAGAGTATAAGAGGTCATGTAACCTACTCAACTATGCTAGAGCCCATAATAGCTTCTGGCTGCACACGGAAGTTTCTAGCATGAAATAATCTCATGATCCATTTGAGCCTGGGTGGCGGTCCATAGGATGATCACACGGGTACTCCGGGATATCCAAAAATACAGGCACCACTGGATTCTCCAGGTGCCTCAATCCACCCATATGTAAATTAAAGTAGCCACCTTAAGTTGAACCATTAATTTACAATTTCACATCTGTCATGGAAAACCCTCAAACCCAAACCACGTCTACGAGCATAGCATAGCAATATAAACAAACATAGAAGTAACTCCCAATGGTTTGATAATAAACAGGGCAATAGGTACTACCTCATCTACTTCCCAAAACCCGCATATTCAACAGTTCCTAACCATGCAATACTTTGAGGGTTGATCAAATGCAATAAAACTGGGTGGTAAAGAGGTATGATCAGAGTGTTACTTGCCTTGCTGATGATCCGTGAAACCTAGAGACTCGTAGTACCACGCTTCGCACTCCGGGTACTCTATCGCAAACAAACAATACATACATAAGCAATCAAACAAGGGTGCACGGGTAAAACTCAAAATAAGAGATCTAACCAGAAAGTTCAACTTAAGAACTCTGGTTTGCAAAAAGAATCAAATCAAACGAAGCAACGAAACTCAAACGGCGAAAGAAACAAGCTTCGTTTACTAATCTGGACCTAAGTCAAATTTTATAGTAGCAAAAACTTGTTTGAATTGGTTAAACAGAAAGAGGGTTTCAAGAGGAAACTCTAGGCGCTTGAATCGCCTCATTCCGATAAACGAGCGAAAAGTTATACTAAAACGAAAAACAGATCGGAAATCGCGATCGAAAATAATCACGGAAAATCCGAGAAAAAGAAAAACTGACGAACAGGCTAATGAACGAACGTTCGTTGTCTGTGGTTAAACTACGGAAACCGTTCGTTAAAACGAACGTACGGACGAACGTCCGCAAAATAGACTAAACCGAAAAAAACCGATCTAATAAAAAAATAAACTGGGGTTTTTCTAAAAAAACACGCAAGGTTTTCCGGAGAAAACCAGCGGCGGAGGGGCGGTCAACCTCGGGTGGCGGGACGGTGGCGGCGCGGCGGCTCCGGCGTCGGGCGGGGTCGGCGGCGGGGCTCCGGGCGACGGCGGGGCGGCGGATCGGGGCGGCGGCGGCTCCGGGGCGGCAGCGGCGGCGGAACCGGCGGCGGCGGGGTGGTTCGGCGGTGGCGGCACTAGGGTTTCACGGGGGCGGGCGGCTTGGGCTGGCGTGGTGGCCTTGCGGCTTATAAAGCCGGCCGAGCGAGAGTCCTAGCCGGACACGGCCCGATACGTCGGTTCGTTTTTTTTAAATTGGATGTGCAGAAAAAGTAAGAAAAGAAATACTAAACTGACTCCAAAAATCGCGAAATAAATTTTCCCCGTCCTCTAAAAATAAGCCGGACAAGATGAACATTTATTTGGGCCTAAAATGCTATTTTGAAAAACGCGTATTTTTCCTAATTCAAATAAAATCAAATAAAATCCAAATAAAATCAAATATTTGTTTTTAATATTTTTCCTCCAATATTTCATTATTTGTGGAGAAGTCATTTTATTCCCTCTCATATATTTTAAATATGAAACATTCTTCGGAGAGAAAAATTATTAAAACAAATGATCCTATTTTCAAAGTTTGAGAAAACCCAAATATGAAAATAACGAAATCCCCAACTCTCTCCGTGGGTCCTTGAGTTGCGTAGAATTTCTAGGATCGCAAAACAAAATGCAATAAAATATGTTATGCATGATGATCTAATGTATAACATTCCAAATTGAAAATTTGGGATGTTACAAACCTACCCCCCTTAAGATGAATCTCGCCCTCGAGATTCGGGTTGGCTAGAAAATAGGTGAGAGTGGTCCTTTCGTAGATCTTCCTCTCGCTCCCAGGTGGCTTCATCCTCGGTATGGTGACTCAACTGAACTTTGCAAAACTTGATAACCTTGCTGCGGGTGACTCGGCTGGCATATTCGAGAATCTTGACTGGTTTCTCCTCATAGGTCAAATCACTATCCAGCTGAATTGCTTCCAGTGGCACTGTATCTCTCAGTGGTATCTCAGCCATCTCTGCGTGGCACTTCTTCAGCTGAGAAACATGGAACACATCGTGAACTCCCGCCAATCCTTCGGGCAATTCCAACTTGTAAGCAACTTCTCCCATACGCTCCAAAACTTTGTATGTCCTACAAAACATGGCGCTAACTTTCCCTTAACTCCAAAGCGCTTCACTCCTCGAAGTGGTGATACTCGAAGATAAACTCTGTCTCCGACTTCGTAAACTGTCTCCTTTCATTTAGAATCCGCATAACTCTTCTGCCTGGACTGGGCTACCTTGAGCCTATCGCGAATCAACTTCACCTTCTATTCAGACTCTTTAATCAAATCAGGTCCAAACAACTGGCGGTCTCCAACTTCGTCCCACAACAACGGTGTCCTGCACCTCCTTCCGTACAGAGCTTTGAAAGGGGCCATCTTCAAGCTGGATTGATAACTGTTGTTGTAAGAGAACTCTGCATATGGCAAATTGTCATCCCAACTGGATCCATAATCTAGCGCACAAGCTCTCAGCATGTCCTCCAAAATCTGATTGACTCTCTCGGTCTGTCCGTCTGTCTGTGGATGAAAAGCTGTGCTGAACTCTAGCCTGTTACCCAAAGTTTCGTGCAACTGATTCCAAAACTTTGAAGTAAACTGGGTTCCTCTATCTGATACAATGGTCCTCGGAACTCCATGCAGACATACGATCCTGGTCATGTATATCTTTGCCAACTTAGCTCTGGTATAAGTGGTCTTTACTGGGATGAGATGAGCTACCTTCGTCAAATGATCTACTACGACCCATATCGAGTCATAGCCTGAACGAGTCCTGGGCAATCCCGTGATAAAATCCATGCCTAGCTTATCCCACTTCCATTCGGGTATCGGCAATGGTTGTAGCAATCCTGCTGGCTTCTGATGCTCTGCCTTCACTCTCTGACATACATCACAAACTGCTACATACTCCGAAATATCCTTCTTCATTCCGGTCCACCAGAAACTGTCCTTTAAATCCAGGTACATCTTGGTATTTCCTGGGTGAATCGAATATGGTGAATCATAGGCCTCTTGCAAGATCAACTTTCTGATCTCCGGATCATTGGGCACATAAACGTGGTCCTCAAACCATAAGGTATCGTGCTCATCCTCACGAAATCCCTTGGCTTTTCCTTTACTCATCCTTTCCTTTATCTCAGCAATCTCCTGATCTGTCTTCTGAGCTTCTCTGATCTTATCCATCAAAGTAGACTGAATCTCCAATGCTGCTACAAAGCCTCTTGGAACTATTTCCAAACATAGTTCACGAAGATCCTCGGCTAACTCCTTGGGTAACTCTCCGGTCATGAGTGTGTTGACATGGCTCTTGCGGCTCAACGCATTAGCTACTACGTTAGCCTTTCCTGGGTGATAATGCAATCTCATATCATAATCCTTAATGAGCTCCAACCATCTCCTTTGCCTGAGATTCAACTCCTTCTGCATGAAAATGTACTTCAAACTCTTGTGATCCGTGTACACCTCACAATGGTTTCCGATGAGAAAATGTCTCCATGTCTTCAACGCATGCACTACGACTGCTAACTCCAAATCATGTGTAGCATAATTCAACTCATGGGGTTTAAGTTTTTGTGAGGCATACGAAACAACTATTCCCTCCTACATTAGCACTGCTCCAAGTCCTCGACGTGAAGCGTCGCAATATACTTCATAATCCTTGCGTTGATCTCGCAGTATCAACACTGGCGCTGTAACCAAACATTTCTTCAACTCGTGGAAACTAGCCTCACATTCCTCCATCCAATTGAACTTGGTGTCTTTCTTCAACAACTCCGTCATAGGCTTTGCAATCTTCGAGAAATTCTCAATGAATCTCCGGTAGTATCATGCGAGTCCAAGAAAACTCCGGATTTCTCCAACTGACATCGGTGCTTCCCAATTAGTCACAGTGTTAACCTTGGTGGGATCTACTGCTATTCCTTCTCTGGATATAACATGTCCAAGGAATCCAACTTCCTTTAACCAAAACTCGCACTTGCTGAACTTGGCATATAACTGATGTTCTCTGAGCTTTCCAAGTACCAAACACAAATGCTCCTTATGCTCTTCTTCATTCTTCGAATAGACCAGAATATCATCAATGAACACTACGACGAACTTATCCAAAAACTCCATAAACACTTTGTTCATCATGTTCATGAAATAGGCAGGTGCGTTAGTCAGGCCAAATGACATAACGGTGTACTCATATAGCCCATACCTTGTGGTAAAAGCTGTCTTGGGTATATCCTGCTCTCGAATCTTCAACTGGTGGTATCCTGATCGCAAATCAATCTTGGAAAATACTTTAGCTCCTTGTAGTCGGTCAAACAAATCATTGATCATTGGCAGTGGGTACTTGTTCTTGATGGTCACTTCATTCAATCCACGATAATCAACAACCATCCTCAACGATCCATCTTTCTTCTCCACTAGAAGTACTGGTGATCCCCAAGGTGACGAACTTGGGCGAATATATCCTTTATCCAGTAACTCCTTAATCTGCTTCTTAATTTCTTCCAAATCCTTAGCGGGCATCCTGTACGGTCTCTTTGATATCGGCCCTGTGCCTGGCAAAAGCTCAATCAAAAACTCAATGTCTCTATCCGGTGGCATGCCTGGCAACTCCTCTGGGAATACGTCAGGGAAATCCTTCACCACTGGCACTTCCTCCTGTACGACTCCTGATAAGGAATTTACTTGAGTCCTCTTCGGCACATGCCGGGATACATACTTAACCCTTCTTCCTTCTGGGGTAGTAAGCAAGATCGTCTTACTGGCGCAATCGATGTTTCCTCCATACATCGATAGCCAATCCATTCCCAAAATCACATCCAAACCTTGCGACTCCAAAACTATTAGGTCTGAGGGGAAAACATGCCTACCTATGGCCAATGGCATCTGAAAACATCCTTGGCTTGCCATATACTCTGCTCCTGGCGAGGTTACTAACATGGGTGTTCTAAGAACTTTGGTGGGCAACTTAAACTTATCCACAAATCCCCTTGATATGTATGAATGCGATGCACTAGTATCAAAAAGAACGATTGCAGTAAATGTCTTAACCAAAAACTTACCTATTACTGCATCAGTCTGGGCTTCTACCTCCTCCACATTAACATGGTTCACTTGTCCTCTGTTGAAAGGGTTCGGCTTCTTCCCTGAGCTTCCATTGCCATTTCCATTCTTTGCTTCAGGACATTCATTGGCATAATGTCCAGTCTTCTGGCATCTGTAACAAGTGACGTGGCTCAGGTCCTTCTTGGCTGGGGTTGAAGGGTTGGTATGGTTCTGTCCGTTGCTTCCTCCATTCCCATTGCCATTCTTGGGGCCACTATGATTGTGCGAGCTCCCTCCATTGTGATTGTGACCTTCGTGCTTATGCTGAAGGTGTCCTCCCGAGTTCGGGGTAAAACATGGCTTCTGATGAGCTCCTGTACTGTACTTTCCTTGTCCATACTTCCTCTTACGGCTCTTAATCTGCTGCTGCTTCCCTTCAATCATGAGAGCTCTCTCTACCAACTCCTGGTAGTTGTTAAAAGTTGCCACCATCAACTGCATACTCAACTCATCATTCAGCCCTTCTAGAAACTTCTCCTGCTTAGCTGCATCCGTAGCAACATCATCTGGGGCATAACGTGCTAACTTACTGAAATCCTCCACGTATTGGCCAATGGTACGTCCTCCTTGGCGTAAGTTGCGAAACTCACGCTTCTTCATGGCCATAGCTCCTGCTGAAACGTGGGCAGTACGAAAAGCTTGCTGAAACTGGTCCCATGTGACAGTGTCAATGGGGTGAGTGGCTATGTAATTCTCCCACCATGATGCTGCAGGTCCATCAAGCTGATGTGCGGCAAAACGCACTCTCTCCGCATCTGTGCATCCTGCAGTGGTTAGCTCCCTTCCAACCTTGCGGAGCCAATCATCTGCCACAATCGGCTGGGTGCTACTAGAGAACACCAGCGGATTTAGCCTAAGAAAACGGGCTAAGTGATCAACAGGTGGTGGTGGTGGGTTGTTGTTGTTGTTGCCTTGGTTCTGAACTAGTGCTTGCATCAGAGCATTCTGCTGCTGAATCAATTGAGTGATCTCCGGTGGGAAAACAAATCCGGTGTCGCGACTCGGAGGCATCTGATGGGTTTAGAAAAGATGAGAAAATAAGATAGAATGAGATCTAGAGGGAAAACACTACCCATATGCACATAAGACAAACACAATCATATCACTTCAATCAATTCAAACAAGGCATACAATCGATCTAACTATCGTTACAAAGTGCTTGGACTATACTATGTACATGGTGGAATACTACTACTAATTTGGTGGTCTACTAGAAAAATTGCTCAGTCGAAGACTCCATGATATCTGCTCCGGCTTCATCCTCCCAATCATCATCACTGGGGTCCTAGTCGGTGTCGTCAATGATGATGTAGTTCTCCGGGCAAGTAGAATCGTCATCTTCTCCTCCTGGTGTTGGGTCTCCCATGAATACTCCGATCTTCTTTATCAGGTCGTCATTCTTCCCCACTAGTGTGACGATTTCCTCCATATAATCCTCACGTGTAGCCTTGAGTTCTTCCTCCAGCTCCGTGATCCTAGTCTTTGCTTTCTTCAGATCTATCATGTCTGCGCACATCTGGTTCTCCCGGCGACGAATGTGCTGGTTTAACTCCTGGATGAAAGCTGCAATAGATCTATCCTTCCTGGTACTGATCATCTCCCATTGCTCGTCTCGGCACCCACAAATCTAATAAATATCCTTGAGATCATTGTGGTACACTTCTCCAATGCGTCCCATGGTGATGTGGGCTGCCATGCTCTTTCCTAGACTCCAGGTTGGTGCATCGAAAGAAAACTCTATGGGCTCAGTGACTGGCGTGAACGTCCTTCCTGGAACTTGAACTTGAATCATCTAGCTCTCCTCTTCTGGTATTGTGGCGTTGTAGGTCCCGGTGAAGCTTGGTATTCTGATGTTCAGGTACTTAGTAACTTCCTTCAAGTGTCAGCCAAAAGGTGTATCCTCATCCGGTTGGGCGAACTTGTTCCTTGCATCTGCCATCCTAAAAGAGTGGAAGAAAGGAGAGGGGTTAGAAATGGCAAGAGAGTAGTAATCTAGGGCTTTAGCTTAGTGGTCGTGTCCTACAGTCAGCGTGTGCTCTGATACCATCTTTGTAGCGACCAGACCTCAAACAATCTAGTCTCTGTGCATTAGTGTCATCCCTGGATCGGTAATACTAACACACACACACAGTACTTGAAGGATTTATAACAGAGTAGCAATCACACACTTATTACATCGAATGTCTCAAAAGAGAACTTATTACAATAAATATGGCTTAAGGCCATCTAAAACGATAACAGCAGAAGGCTTGGAAGATAAAGTGAGTCCATCAACTCCAACGACATCACTGAGTATAAGACCACGACCTAAGGCTCCTTACTCGTCGTCTGAAAAGTCTGCAACATGACACGTTGCAGCCCAAAAATGGGTCAGCACATGGAATATGCTGGCAATGTAACACATAGAGTAATGAACAGAATAATGCTATCACTACATGCATATTTGGCTGGTGGAAAGCTCTATGGTTACAGTTTTGCGAAAAGCCAATTTTTCCCTACCACAAAGGAATAAATATTTTTTAACTAACATGGTGGTTGTTAAACATTGAGAAGGTACCTCCAACTCAATCCCAATTAAGAACGTGATTAACCCAATCAAATTAAGTTAAGTAACATGATGATGAGATTCACATGATAATCCAAGAACTAGATACTCAAGATGTCCATAATCGGGGACACGGCTAACCATGATTAGATTGTACACTCTACAGAGGTTTGCGCACTTTTCCCCACAAGACTCGATCGCCTCCGCTTGATTTCTCGCACTACATGGTGTTTGAGAAACGGATGACCGAGACACAGTCTTTCAGAAACAGTACTCTTTACTCCGGGTGGACAGTTACACCTACTTTCCCCTACATCTGCTAGCCCACCTCTTCAAGAGGTCATGTAACCTACTCAACTATGCTAGAGCCCATAATAGCTTCTGGCTGCACACAGAAGTTTCTAGCATGAAATAATCTCATGATCCATTTGAGCCTGGGTGGCGGTCCATAGGATGATCACACGGGTACTCCGGGATATCCAAAAATACAGGCACCACTGGATTCTCCAGGTGCCTCAATCCACCCAGATGTAAATTAAAGTAGCCACCTTAAGTTGAACCATTAATTTACAATTTCACATCTGTCATGGAAAACTCTCAAACCCAAACCACGTCTACGAGCATAGCATAGCAATATAAACAAACATAGAAGTAACTCCCAATGGTTTGATAATAAACAGGGCAATAGGTACTACCTCATCTACTTCCCAAAACCCACATATTCAACAGTTCCTAACCATGCAATAGTTTGAGGGTTGATCAAATGCAATAAAACTGGGTGGTAAAGAGGTATGATCAGAGTGTTACTTGCCTTGCTGATGATCCGTGAAACCTAGAGACTCGTAGTACCACGCTTCGCACTCCGGGTACTCTATCGCAAACAAACAATACATACATAAGCAATCAAACAAGGGTGCACGGGTAAAACTCAAAATAAGAGATCTAACCAGAAAGTTCAACTTAAGAACTCTGGTTTGCAAAAAGAATCAAATCAAACGAAGCAACGAAACTCAAACGGCGAAAGAAACAAGCTTCGTTTACTAATCTGGACCTAAGTCAAATTTTATAGTAGCAAAAACTTGTTTGAATTGGTTAAACAGAAAGAGGGTTTCAAGAGGAAACTCTAGGCGCTTGAATCGCCTGATTCCGATAAACGAGCGAAAAGTTATACTAAAACGAAAAACAGATCGAAAATCGCGATCGAAAATAATCGCGGAAAATCCGAGAAAAAGAAAAATTGACGAACAGGCTAATGAACGAACGTTCGTTGTCTGTGGTTAAACTACGGAAACCGTTCGTTAAAACGAACGTACGGACGAACGTCCGCAAAATAGACTAAACCGAAAAAATAAAACCGATCTAATAAAAAAATAAACCGAGGTTTTTCTAAAAAAACACGCACGGTTTTCCGGAGAAAACCGGCGGCGGCGGGGCGGGTCAACGTCGGGTGGCGGGACGGTGGCGGCGGGGCGGCTCTGGCGTCGGGCGGGGTCGGCAGCGGGGCGGCGGCGGCTCCGGCGCGGCGGCTCCGGGTGGCGACGCAACGGCAGCGGCGCGGAACCGGCGGCGGCGGGGTGGTTCGGCGGCGGCGGCGCTAGGGTTTCACGGGGGCGGGCGACTTGGGCTGGCGGGGCGGCCTCGCGCCTTATAAGGCCGGCCGGCCAGAGTCCTAGCCGGACACGACCCGGTAGGTCGGTTCGTTTGTTTTAATCGGACGTGCAGAAAAAGTAAGAAAAGAAATACTAAACGGACTCCAAAAATCCCGAAATAATTTTTCCTCGTACTCTAAAAATAAGCCGGACAAGATGAACATTTATTTGGGCCTCAAGTGCAATTTTGAAAAACGCATATTTTCCTAATTCAAATAAAATCAAATATTTGTTTTTAATATTTTTCCTCCAATATTTCATTATTTGTGGAGAAGTCATTTTATCCCCTCTCATATATTTTAAATATGAAACATTTTTCGAAGAGAAAAATAATTAAAACAAATGATCCTATTTTCAAAGTTTGAGAAAACCCAAATATGAAAATAACGAAATCCCCAACTCTCTCCGTGGGTCCTTGAATTGCTAGAATTTCTAGGATCGCAACACAAAATGCAATAAAATATGTTATGCATGATGATTTAATGTATAACATTTCAAATTGAAAATTTAGGATGTTACAAAAAAGAACAAGATAATGATCTTGAGATAGAACCACCTGTTGATCTTGATAACCCACAACCTAAAAATAAAAGGTATGATAAAAGAGACTTCATTGCTAGAAAACATGGTAAAGAAAGAGAACCATGGGTTCAAAAACCTATGCCTTTTCTACCCAATTCAACTAAAAAGAAAGATGATGAAGAATTTGAACGCTCTGCTGAAATGCTGAGGCCAGTCTTTTTGCGTACTCGCTTGACTGATATCCTGAAAATGCCTCCTTATGCAAAGTATATGAAAGACATCATCACTAATAAGACAAAAATACCGGAAGCTGAAATCTCCACTATGCTTGCTAATTATACCAACTATACGTTGCTCTATCAAAAAGAATTATGTGAAAACTGCTTTGTGTGATTTAGGAGTTGGTGTTAGTGTTATGCCTTTCTCTTTATGTAAAAGACTTGAGTTGAATAAACTCACACCTACTGAAATATATTTGCAAATGGCTAACAAATCAACTTCCATACCTATCGTTATTTGTGAGGATGTGCCCGTTGTTGTTGCTAATGTTACTATTTTGACTGACTTTGTTATACTTGAGATGCCCGAGGACAACAACATGTCAATTATCCTTGGTAGAATCTTCTTGAATACTGTAGGGGATGTTATTGATCGCCATAAAAGCAAGGTCATTTTTCATATTAATGGTAATGAGCACACGGGGCACTTTCCGAAGAAACAATTTCAAGTGAATGGTATTGATGTTACTGAAAAATCTCCGACAAGCACTATTGGAAGTTTTCAAATACCTCTACCTACTGTCAAAAAGAAATATGAAATGCTTATTGTTGGGGACATTCATATCCCCATTGAGGTAACTTAGTGATTTACGAAAGTTCTTCGGTTTCATGCTAATCGAAAGTGGTTGTTAATAAGACCTAATCAACCTTATTAATGAATCATTTTTTAGCGGTATGAAGTTGATGAATTTAGTAAGAACTACCTTCTGTCCTTACTCTTTGTTTTCTATTTTTACTAGTTAAATAAATAAAATGCCATGTTTTGTCTATTTTCTGAATTTCCCGTGCAATAAAAAAATGACCCAAAACTAAAAGTTCTCAGAATGCTGTGAAAATTTAATACGATTTTTTCTGAATATTTCTGAATTTCTGGTGCAAATAATATCAGAGGGAGGTGCACCAGGTGGGCACAACCCACCTGCAACCCACCGGGACCCCCAGGCGCGCCCTGGTGGGTTGTGGTCCCCACGTGTGCCCCCTCACTTATCTCTTCATCCCACATCATCACTTACCTCCAGAATAAAATCTCTATTGCTCTCTCTCCCGTGTTCTTGCTCTCAAACCCGCGAATTTCGATCTCTTTGCTCGAAGCTACGTTTCCGAAACAGTTTCGGGGGATTGTTGCTTGTTATGTGACTCAACCGTTTCTCCAATTAGTTTTTTTTCGTGGTTTATATTTTGAATAATTAGCTACTCTTGGTGCTGCTGTAGATGAGCTTGCATGTTAAATTCTTGGAGTTCTAAGTAGTTTGAATGCTTGCTATGGCCTCTATGTGTCCCCATGAGTAGTTGCTATCAGTTTTGTGAAGTTTTGTTGAGAAAAATTTGTGGACTAAAAATTTCAGAATTTTTTTTCATAGGAAAATCATGAATATCTTTAGGAAGTTTGGCTCTAAGAATAACTCCAAGCGTGTTACTGGGGAGTCTTCTGACAGTGATCTCCATCCTCGGAGGTTGGCGGAGGTACGGCCGTGCGAATGGCCGCACACCCAGTTCATGGAAGAGGCTGGAATTGTTCAGGAGTTTGCACAATATGCTGCTAATGCCGGCCTCACTGACTCATCGCAGATGAGTGTGACTAGCATCAAATCCTCACAAACATCTTTGTTCAAAGTTTTACATTCTTTCCTAGGAATGATCCTCCTTAAGTGAGCTTTGATTTATATGCTAAAAACCATTAGATACCACTCACTGAATTTTGTAACATATGCATGATCCCTTCTGATGGGAGCTTAGCTGAGCCTAGGCCCGCTGGGTTTGAGGCCTTTTATCACACTTTGACAGTGGGAGATGAGAGAGGGGTGTCAGCTACCACTGCCACTGGTTGCATTTTCCTGCTGTTCATTACTTTTCACTTTTCATTACAAAATGCTTGCTTGCTAGGGAGAAGGTGGGTGCACTTAGTTCACCAGACCTTGCTGTTTTACCTCGTGCATTAGAGGACGACAACACTCATAGCTTGGGAGCTATTGTGGCTCGTCGCCTCCGTATTAATAAATCCCAGGGTAAAATACATGATGGGATTTTTGCTACTCGGTTGGTGGCTCACTTTAATGTTGAGATACGCCCTCATGATTACCCTCTGACCATGGTTTACCTAGACCGCGTAGCCATGGAACACCATCATTTTCTTGCACGAGATTATCCTAACATTCCTATTCCTTATAACCTGGTTTTTAGCATTGAAACTCGTGATATTATTCCTTTCCCTGCACCTACTCTGTTTGATTCTGTTGCCAGGGGCGGATATAGGATTATGCCTGCGGACATCATCGCCTACCGGAACGCTCAGGCTGCTGCGGAGGCAGCGGAGGAACCTCAGCAGTGGGATGAGTGGATGCCCGCTCGTCAGCACCCCTACTACCATCTAGTCTACTGATCGACTACCAAGCTAGGCCAAAAGCCTAAGCTTGGGGGAGTTCGTGTTTCTCACCGACATTACATTCATGTCCACTTATTTCTATTTGTCGGTGTTCACACTTTTTCATTGTATCATCCATGCTTAGATTTATATTCTTGCCTTCTTCTTGTGTGTTTGAAATACTTTAGAAAAACCAAAAAAATTAGTTGTAGTAGTTTACTTTCTATGCATGCTTAGTAGTAGCACTAAAAAGAAAAACCCAAAAAGATTTCCTTGTTCTTCTTTTGCTTGTTGGGAGCTTTCCCGTGTAATTAGTTTTCCTCGTTTTTGCTTTTCTCTTTTCATTTGCTTGTTCAAGAAAACCAAAAACTCCAAAAATATTTCAGTGTGTTTCTCTGCATTCGATTCTTACCGAGGAGAAGACCATGATGAAAATGTTGAGTGGTTCTCATATCAATAAATGTTAATCTAATAAAGAGCCCATTTTACCTTGTCTTATCCTGTTGAATAAAATGTTTTGTAGATTCCAGCTTAGTCCACGGCACTCTTGCACTATTATTACTTCCATATCATTCGGTCGTGCAAGTGAAAGGCAATAATGACGATATTAGATGAACTGGCCATGGCAGAGAGAAACGGGTATGAACTCGACTTGTTCTTTTTGTGTAAATATGTTTAACCTAGTATCCATGATTCAGCCCATTATGATTAAACATGTTTGCAATGACAATTAGAGATTATAGTTTCTCATGCCATGCATAAGTAGCTAGGAGTGGATAATGATTTATCTTGGATATCAACATTGCGTTAAAATGATTGTGATGTAGTATGATGATATGGTATCCTCCTCGGAACATTCGAGTGGCTTGACTTGGCACATGTTCATGCATGTAGTTGAATCAAAACGAACATAGCCTCTATGATATTTATGTTCATGGTGTTCATATCCTACTCATGCTAGTGTCCAATGTTACTTATGCATAGTGCATGTTTATGACCGTTATTGCTCTCTAGCTGGCCGCTTCTCAATCTAATTGCGAGCCTCTGCCTGTACCAAGTGGGAACTCTGCTTGTACAACAAAAACCTTGAAACCAAAGTTATTCCAGATGAGTCCACCATACCTACCTATATGCGGTATTACCATGTCGTCCTAAGTAAATTTGCATGTGCCACCTCTAAAAACTTCAAATAAATATCATTTTTGTGTGCCTGGATAATTCATGGAACGATAGGAGGTGGTCGATATCTTCCATGCTAAGCGGGTTATTCTTAGGTCGAGTGTTTATTCACTCGCCATCGCACAAGAAAAGGGTGGTAATAGGGATTGCCAGTCCCGAACTAAAAAATGCAAATAATTAAACAAAACTCCCCCGGGATTGTTGTTGGTTTGGACGGCACCCGTTGTTTCGGACAAGCCATGGAATGTGATTGTTGGTGGAGGGGGAGTAAACCTTTACTTTTATCGCATGGGAACCGCCACTAGCGTGCTTAGCATGGAAGATTTTGATAACTGATGGTCGTGAAGTAAATGAGAAGGGTGCATGTCTCAAAATATCATTTACCTCTGTTTTAAAACTTGAGCTCTGGCACCTCTGCAAATCACTGCCTCCCTCTGCGAAGAGACTATCTATTTACTTTTATGTTGTGTCATCACCTTCTAAAGCAAGTGCTAGAACCTGAGAGCACAGCTGCCATGACTTATGCATTGTGTGTAGCTAATGTTGGGTGCATCATGACTGGATCTTTTCTACCATGAATTACAAATGTTTAGTCTCTGCTTGAACTTTGGAGGTGCTCTGCATTTATGTTTTGCGGTCTCAGAAAGGGCTAGCGAGATACCAATATTGTCATATTATATCATGGTTGTTTTGACAACGTGTTGCCGTTTGAGATACCTTATTATTGCTCGCTAGCTAATTATGTCATTGATATGAGTTAATATAATTTTTAAGACTTATTGTCGGCATGGTTAGTTAAAATGTTGGCTGAAAACCTGGGTGCTGCTTAAGCTTATTTATGCAAACAAGAGCAAAAGAGTTCATAACAGTTTTTCTTTTTCACTTTCAGTTTATCAACTGAATTGCTTGAGGACAAGGAAAGGTTTAAGCTTGGCGTAGTTGATACGTCTCCAACGTATCTACTTTTCCTAACGCTTTTCCTCTAGTTTTGGACTCTAATTTGCATGATTTGAATGAAACTAACCCTGGACTGACGTTGTTTTCAGCAGAACTACCATGGTGTTGTTTTTGTGCAGAAATAGAAGTTCTCGGAATGGAACGAAACTTCATGAGGAATTTTTATATAATAAATAAGAATTTCTGGAGCCAAGACCTGTTGGAGAGGGGCACCTGGGTGGGCACAACCCACCAGGGCGCGCCCCTCTCCTGGCGCGCCCAGGTGGGTTGTGCCCACCTGGTGGCCCTGCTGACCCTGAAACCGACGTTATAAAATCCTAATGTTCCAGAAAAAATCAAGGAGAAAGAATTATCGCGATCCACGAGACGGAGCTGCCGTCACCTCCCGTTCTTCATCGGGAGGCCAGATCTGGAGTCCGTTTGGGGCTCCGGAGAGGAGGGATCTTCATTCTTCATCATCACCAACCCTTCTCCATCGCCAATCCCATGATGATCCCCACCGGGAGTGAGTAATTCCTTCATAGGCTCGCTGGTCGGTGAGGAGTTGGATGAGATTCATCATGTAATCGAGTTAGTTTTGTTAGGGCTTGATCCCTAGTATCCACTATGTTCTTAGATTGATGTTGCTATGACTTTGCTATACTTAATGCTTGTCACTTTGGGCCCGAGTGCCATGAACTCATATCTGAACCGTTTATATTATCATAATTATATCCATGTTTTAGATCCGATCTTGCAACTCATAGTCACCTACTACGTGTTATGATCCGGCAACCCCGGAGTGACAATAGTCGGGACCACTCCCGGTGATGACCGTACTTTGAGTAGTTCATGTATTCACTATGTGTTAATGCTTTGTTCCGGTTCTCTATTAAAAGGAGGCCTTAATATCCCTTAGTTTCTATTATGGACCCTGCTGCGACGGGAGGGTAGGACAAAAGATGTCATGCAAGTTCTTTCCATAAGCATGTATGACTATTTACGGAATACATGCCTACATTATATTGATGAACTGGAGCTAGTGCCGTATCGCCCTAGGTTATAACTGTCTCATGATGAATATCATCCAACAAGTCACTGATCCAATGCCGACGAATTTATCTTATATTTTTTCTGCTAAGTTACTACTGCTATCATCATTGTTACACTTGCTACAAAAATATTGCTATTACTGTTACCGTTGCTACTGCTACTATTATCAAAACTATCATACTACTTTGCTACTGATCACTTTGCTACAGATAATTAAACTCCATGTGTGGTTGAATTGACAACTCAGCTCCTAATACCTTCAAATATTCTTTGGCTCCCCTTGTGTTGAATCTATAAATTTGGGTTGAATACTCTACCGTCAAAAACTATTGTGATCCCCTATACTTGTGGGTTATCAGTTCTTCAATTTTCTTGCATTCGTGGATAGGTCGATCGCGCCGTGGGTTCGGTCAATAACACAATAGAGTTGATTAAGCGATTGCCGTGGATATCAGTCATGTACAGTTCTCCTAGTACGGTTGGTAGCCAGATCATGACGGTCGAGTACCCAAAAATCGTAGTTATCTCCCCTCATCGAAAATTTGGCCCCCAGTTCACATCACATTTAAATTTGAATATGGATTTTTCCCTAGTTCATAAACCACACACCCAGATGCAATTATTCCTTATGCATATTGAATCATGTAATGAATCTCTACCCATGAACTCTTTTTGAATTGAAGCCTTCACCTGTCACCTCACAAACCTATAAAGACTTATACCATATACTCAGACTAGTTATGTTGTTTGTATTGATTCTTCCATATGGTATGTTAGTTAGATTGATTCTTTCTTACAATAGATTGTTCAGAGAGTAGAGAGTAGTGTTACTAAGATTTTGACACAAAAACTTCACCAACACAAGGCAAGTGGAACCTTTTATCATGACACCCTTATTTTGTATGTATATAGAAGTACTGATTTGGAGTGCATGTGTAGGACATATTTATTGTACTTTGCAATTGCTATGCAACCTAGTAGGATAGCCATATGATTCTTGACATGTTCCTTGTCACCAATATGTAGTCACATTGCTTAGCCATGCTAGCTATGACCATAAGCGGGTGAGACCACATCAATTATGAAATTTAATGCTTTTCTAATGATTGTTTAAAGAGAACACAATGTTAGTGAATCATCTCGGCAGATTGGTTATTTTTTCATTGAGTGATTGCAGGTTGTATTCGCCGCGTGGATTCGAAGAGACTATATGGGTTCCAAGTTAAGTAGCTTCCACGGTAAACGCGTGTCATTTGGAATCTATATTTACTAAGTAAGTTGTGGGAACCTGGCCCTGTAGACAAGCTAATGTAATTATAAGTAGGTTGGACTGGTCTACTAGGGTGCTTAGTATACTGCCTCTGAAAGGTCTCATCTCGGTTTTTGATGTTCTACAAGTGCACAAGGTTATGTAGCAATTTCATGATAAGTAAGGTTTGTCAATCCCATAGGGAGAGAAAAGGAAGGAACTACTATCCCCGCAGCTTTCCTCACTTACGCAACTATGCTCACACCCAAACCAGAGTTTGGAAAGAGTTCACTAAAGTCAGTTCCTAGGGGAAACAATAAAAGGCAAGAATTAAACTAAGTACCAGAGAAAATAAAAGATAAATATTGAACTAAACAAAGAAAATAAACTTCAGAGAAGTAATGTGATGTTCTAGATGAGTACAATGGCGTCAGGTAAAACCTCATTCTGATCCGACACTGAATGGAGTTAAGCCTTTCGACTATCAGCACATACGATTGAGTTAGTGCCTGCATTATATGATATGTGCAATCTACAGATGGTGGGAGGTCGTGCACATAACATTGTCTCTTAAGCAACGCCATATTGACACAACTCAATCGTCCTGCTTCATGTCCCATACCAGCGACGGTAACAGAAAGACATTAAGGTCACGAGGACTATACTGAAGGCAATAAGTTCTATGGACAACCGTGACTCCTAGAATAATTGTGTTCCCCTCAAGGTATCAATGTCTGTCACCCGAAATTCTATCGGATCACACAACCATCTACCAACTCATGTGTGGCCTCGGAGTTGGATGTCTCCAACTACGTCGATGGATCGAACATATTCAATCACTAAGTTACCACGTGGGTAAATAATCGACACGGAGAAGACACATAAATAAATGACGCATATTAAATAATTGCTTACTAGTCGACCGACCTATAGCCAACAATTACGTAAATAACATCACATATAAATGGGGTTCAAGAGTTGTTATACCCCATCACGGAGACTATGATGGGGGAAGGGGTGTTGGTGAAGACGATCCGCGGCTCCCTTCCAGTCTTCCTCCAAGGTTGCAACAATGAATATGGAGGCTTGGCACAACCCCCAAGTGCTCTTGATGTGGAGGCAGCTAGATGTGGAGAGATGGGAACAGTGAATATGATGAATGAGATGATGGTGGTGGCTACCATCATCTTATGGACATGTAATTGGCTCAATGGGACATGATACACTGAGATAATATGCAAAAAATGAGCTGTAAAAATGTGTATGAAATAAAGCTATCAACCTCCCCAATCTTAAACCTTGCTCATCCTCGAGTAAGAAGGTTGACTAACTAAGCTCATTGTTGCTAACTCTAAAGCATGCATTGAAAACCAAAGTCCAAAAGTGTATCCCTATCTTTCATGCAAGCTTGGAAAAGTTAGCTAGCATGGGACTAATCGTCTTAGTTCCATTGCCATGGAGGTAAAGAAAGAGGAAATATTTTTGTGGAGTCCAAATTAAAATAGCCAAAGGTGTAGAGAGAATGTCAATATTATGTTGGGAACAAAGCGATGTCCATCATAGACAAAAAAATATGCATTAGCGACCGCTTCAAAAACACCAACCCAAGGCATACCATGTACAATGGCAAGTTCCTCTGCATGCATCAATCAACCACTCAACTACCAATCCATAGCTGAGGGCAAGACTATGCACCACACTTATCAGGAAGAATAAAATAATAATTGGGGTTTGAGAAGTCAAAAAACAAAGAAAGTCTTGCATCAACGCAGTTGGCCATTAGGCAATGGAGAAGACCTTATGATTGATGTTAACATAAGGAGTAGGGGTCTCCACACAACTAGGATGCGCACAAAGCTATGAATATGTGAAAGCTCTCTTATGGAATAAGTGGGGATGCATCCAACTTGCTTGCTCATGAAGACCTCACGCATTTGAGGAAGCTTGTCATCGAAATATACAAGCCAAGTTCTATAATGTAATTCCCCACTAGTATATGACATGAAGTTCATGAAGCTTCTACTTTCTAATGCATGAAGTGGTGCTACTTTGAAGCACTCAGTGTATACTAAAAATGATAATGGTGTTGCTTCTTCTCTCTTCCTCACCTTTTTCTACCTTTTCTTTTTTTGTGGTACCTCTGTGGTGCATATTTTATTTGGTCTCTCTCTCTCTCTGGTAGAAAAAACATTACAATGACGAACAATACACTCTCTATTTGACACACTTCAACTAAATATAAACATAACTCAAACTCAAAACATGAGAGAAACTCTATATGAATACCTCTGGCAGTGTACCACGATGCGCAATGATCCGGCGTAGCATAGACATCAGAAAACTGACAAACCATAAAAAATATCGTGGTATCCATACTATGATCATGCAAAGCAAATGGCAATGAAGAATATGTCTCTAGTCATGTAATGTAATATGCAAGGCGATATACTCGGAATGGGTATGAAAAATCCATGGTTGGTAGGTATGGTGGCTGTTTTGTGGAGATGTTGGGTTTATGTGTAGAAGAATGCTACTTGTGAGCTACGTTGGGATTTCTTCAAAGAGCATAGGATGATGCAGTATAGTAGAGATAAGTATTTCCTTCAGTTTCGAAC
Organism: Triticum aestivum; assembly: GCF_018294505.1. NCBI lineage: Eukaryota > Viridiplantae > Streptophyta > Magnoliopsida > Poales > Poaceae > Triticum > Triticum aestivum. Next base: position 128,012,251 of record NC_057808.1, read on the forward strand.
CAAGGTTATCAATCCAGTAGGAGAACCACGTGAAAAATCGTTAACAACATCTACACACAAAATAGCAAATACTTGCACCCAACGCGATCAAGGGGGTTGTCAATCCCCTTGGCAGTTATTTGCAAGGATCAAATCTGATAGTGATAGATAGATACATAAAACGCAAAAATAAAAGAATGGTAAATAAATTGCAGCAAGGTATTTTTCGATTTAATATATGATAAGGTAGACCCGGGGGGGCATAGGTTTCACTAGAGGCTTCTCTCTCGAACAAAAAGTTTATGGTGCGTAAACAAATTACTGTTAGGCAATTGATAGAAAAGCACATAGTTATGACGATATTCAAGTCAATGATCATGCGTATATAGGCATCATGTCTGAGACAAGTAGACCGACTCCTGCCTACATCTACTGCTATTATTTCACCCATCGACCGCTATCCAGCATGCATCTAGAGTACTAAGATTATGAAAAATAGAGTAATGCCTTAAGCAAGATGGCCTGATGTAGAGAAAGTAAATCCAACCAATATGAATAAACCCCGTCATTTTCCCCTTAATGGAAACAATACAAATACGTGTCATGTCCCCTTCTGTCACTGGGATTGAGCACCGCAAGATTGAACCCATTACAAAGCACCTCTCCCATTGCAAGATAAATCAATCTAGTTGGCCAAACCAAACGGATAGATCGGAGAGAAATACAAAGCTATAAACAATCATGCATAAAAGAATTCAGATAAGAATCAATTAATATTCATGAATAATATGATCACAAACCCACATTCATCGGATCCCAACAAACACACCGCAAAAGAAGATTATAACGAATAGATCTCCAAGAACATCGAGGACAACATTGTATTGAAGATCAAAGAGAGAGAAAAAGCCATCTAGCTACTAGCTATGGACCCGTAGGTCTATGGTAAACTACTCACACATCATCGGAAGGGCGGCAAAGGTTGATGTAGAAGCCCTCCGTGATTGATTCCCCCTCAGGCAAAGTACCGGAAAAGGCCTCCAGATGGGATTGTGGAAGAACATAAACTTGCGGGGCAGAAAAAATATTTTGGGTGGCTCCCTTTTGGTTTCCCGATTTTAGAATTAATAGAGGTGGAATTACGTTAGAAAGATCCATGTGGGGCCCACAAGGCATCAGGGCGCGCCCTGTTGCGTTGCCATCTCCCTGTTTTCCTTCTAGTCTCCTCCCGAAGCTTCTAGGGTCTCTCTTGTCCAGAAAAAAATTGTCAAAAAGTTTCATAGCATTTGGAATTCGTTTGGTACTGATTTCTTGGAAAACAAAAAATAGACAAAAAAACAGCAACTGGCACTTGGCACTAGGTCCATAGGCTAGTCCCAAAAGATGATATATATAACAACATATAAAACATCCATGATTGATACTATAATATCATGGAACAATAAAAAATATAGATATGTTGGAAATGTATCAAGCATCCCCAAGCTTAATTCCCGCTCGTCCTTGAGTAGGTAAATGATAGAAACAAAAATTTTGATGTGGAATGCTACCTAACATGTTGATCATGTAATCTTTATTTTATGGTATGAATATTTAGATCTGAATAATTCAAAGCAATAGTCTAATAATTTGACATAAATACATCAATACTTAGGCATACTAACAAACAATCATGTCTTTCAAAATAAAAATGCTAAAGAAAGCTATCCCTATAAAATCATATAGCCTTGTCATGCTCCATGTTCTTAACACAAAGTATAAATTATGCACTACTGCTACCTCTTGAGCATGCGTTGGCTTTCCCTTGAAGAGGAAAGGGTGATGCAACAAAGTAGTGTAAGTATTTCCCTCAGTTTTTGAGAACCAAGGTATCAATCCAGTAGGAGACTACACGCAAATCGCCTAGTACCTGCACAAACAATCAAGAACCTTGCAACCAACGCGATAAAGGGTTGTCAATCCCTTCACGGCCACTTGCAAAAGTGAGATCTGATAAAGATAATAAGATAAATATTTTTGGTATTTTTGTTGTATAGATTGAAAAGTAAAGATTGCAAACTAAAGAGTAAACTAAAATTATAGATTGGAAACTTATATGATGTAAACCAGACCCGGGGGCCATAGGTTTCACTGGTGGCTTCTGTCAAGATAGCACATATTACGGTGGGTGAACAAATTACTACCGAGCAATTGATAGAAAAGCGCATAGTTATGAGAATATCTAGGCATGATCATGAACATAGGCATCACGTCCGTGTCAAGTAGACCGAAATGATTCTGCATCTACTACTATTACTCCACACATCGACTGCTATCCAGCATGCATCTCGAGTATTAAGTTCATAAGAACAGAGTAACGCATTAGGCAAGATGACATGATGTAGAGGGATAAACTCAAGAAATATGATATAAACCCCATCTTTTTATCCTCGATGGCAACAATACAATACGTGTCGGTTCCCTTTTTGTCACTAGGATCGAGCACCACAAGATTGAACCCAAAGCTAAGCATTTCTCCCATTGCAAGAAAGATCAATCTAGTAGGCCAAACTAAACCGATAATTCAAAGAGACTTGCAAAGATATCAAATCATGCATATAAGAATTCAGAGAAGAATCAAATATTGTTCATAGATAATCTTGATCATAAACCCACAATTCATCGGATCTCGGCAAACACACTGCAAAAAGTATTACATCGAATAGATATCCAAGAACATCGAGGAGAACTTTGTATTGAGAATGTGACAGCCTGGTTTTTGCCCTTTTCTTATTTGCTTGAAATTTCATTTGAAAGTTTTTGAAACTTGGAGTTTCTGAATCTTTTCATTTGGACTTAAACACTTGGGCATCCTTGGCTTTCACCCAAGTGTTCACTTCTCTCCCAAACCATCACTTCACTTCCGATCCACCACAAAATAACCTTTGGAATATTTTTCTTAAATGAAAAATATTCATTTTCTCTCAAAAACCCTAGGCCAGATCGGTTTGCTTCAAGGCAACCCTAATTTTTATGGCTCAGAAAATTCTAAGATAATTCACAAATATTCTAGGGACCCTAGGGCACCTCCCTGAGCAAAATATCTCATCACTTTTTGGAATATTTTTGCTACAGAAAATCTTTTCTGTTCTGGACAGAAATGGTGGTTTCTACAGCAACTACCATTTTACTTGCTCCATTTGACCTGAACTTTCTTGTTCATCTTTACCTTAGTAACTTATAACTAGCCTCCAAAGCACAGCCCCAAACTCCCAGCCATTTGACCACAGTAACATCACAAAGTTACTGACCAGAAACTTACCTGGCTTGTAAAATCTTCTCTACTGCACCTGGATCCAAACCAAAACGTGGTAAACTTCAAAACTACCACGAACAACATGCCAGACATGATTTTTGGACGAAGGCTGGCCTGAGGAGAGAGTTCGCGCGGTGACCACGCGTGTCCACGATGCCAGGCATGCGTGTCGACGCGCTGTGGGTGACGCCGAGTGCTCTGTTCGAGCGTGCTCGCTTCCCCCGCCTGCCCAACCATGCCAAACCCCGCCACCATCATCGTCTCGACGTCCTTAACTCCTCCCTAGCACTCGCCGACGCCGGAGCTCGCCGCAGCGAGCACGGGCAAGGTCCGGCCAGCCCAACAGTGCGGAGCGCACTGTGCTCGTCGCCATCCCCTTGATCCTGTGCTCGTCTCCCCTCGCCCATAGTGGCCGCGTGACCTCCGTCACCTTCTCCCCCTCTCACTGACGCCGCTCGTTGCCGGGCGCCATGGACAGGTGTCCACCGGCGGAGCCTGAAGCACCCCCGCTGCTCGCCTATAAATAGAGCCACCCCCAGCCTCCTCGAGCACCATCCAGCACTCACACACACCCCACGATCGAGTAGGAAGCCGTAGCCCGGCCGGGCAGGCCTCGGGCCGCCGTCCCCGAGCTCGAGCTCGCCGGCGATCCCCTCTGGTCGCCGCGGTAGCTCCAGCCCCTCCCAAGCCTGGGCGACCCCTCCAAGGCCTCCGCCTCTCTCCGGTGAGGCCATCTCGCCCACTTGGAGCCTCTGGAGTGACCTCTGCTCGCCGTCTTCCTCAACTCAGGCGACCTCCACGTTCTGCCTCCGCTTGCGAGCTAGTTTCCGACGCCGTCCGACCACCCCTAGCCACTCTACGGGTACGGGCAGGTGCGCCATCGTCCCCTCTCTCAATCCCTCCCTCTCGTTTGGGCCAAGGAGCCCTCGTCGCCGGTGAGAGCTCCGGCGAAGCCGCGGCCCTCTCTGTTTCTCTCTCCCTCTTCCCCCACCTGACTAGCGGGGCCCGCTAGTCAGCCACTCAGTACACGCGCGAAGCGGTACGAGTGGTGGCGCCCCTAGGCTTTACGCCTTCGACGTCACCCCCCAGCTGTTTCTTTTTATTCAAATTCATTTATATTCCAGAGATCTTCAAACAATTTGAACTTTTTAACCATAAGTCCAAATGAGATTATTCTTTTTGCATTGTGTTCTTTGAAAGGAAATCTAACAGCTCACCAAAGATGAGATTTTTCTGAGCTGTTTAGAATCTCTGGTGAATTTCAGAAGTGTTCTTGATATTCTCTTTTTGTGTTTAAAATTATTTTCAGAAGGTGAGGCTTGTCTTGAGGATCACCAGGAGGCTTGTGAACCTCATCTGCACTAAGGCAAGCCACAGCAACATTTTTATGATGCCATTTCAATATTTGTGATTTTCTCACTTAAATGAAATGATTAACCCATGCATTTAAATAATTATTGAATTATTTGTATTCTGTTAAGTATTGGTCAGTTGTTATGCTTAATTTACAGAATAGTTGAAACTAGTTTAAGTGGGTAAAGCAAGTTAAAATTTATTTGAGGTGATGTTAGAAATAATTTTGTTATGCATGTGAGTAATTATTTAAAGCTTTGTGTTTGCATTCTTAAGTTGATAAAAATTTGTTAGAAAATATTCTGTCAAATACTTGTTAATCATATTACTTGTCTTACAGAATGTTTGAACCCAACTTAGTGATAAAGAAATTAAGAGTTGTTGATAATGATATCTTTTGGTCAAGCATATGAAAAATTTATCGGAGTTACTTTCTTGCGTAGGAAATTAATAAAACTTGTTGCAAAATATTTTGGTTAAGTTGTGAGTCATTTTGAGCAAGTAGAGTAATATGAGTTGTTGACGTTTATGCTTGGTGTGCATATGGATGACGTCGGTCATTTTTATCAATATGTGATGCATGTGTTGTTTTGCATTTCATGGCATGCTATGACACCGGTCATTTTTAGGTAAAAGTTAATCCTGAATATAACTCAACTTGAATATACCGTTGACTGGGTCATGGTGCCACTGAATCGAGTTTCTTTCCAGTGCAACCACATGTGCCTTGTGGGAAGGCCTTGATTCGGTCCATTGACACGGCCTCTGGTCGGTGCCTCCATCTAGGGAAGATTATGTCGTGTTTGCCCTGGCCCGGTAAGCACACATAATCTTGTGTGCTCGTTGATGAGATTATGGTACCGAGTCCCCGAGTGGGAGTGTTTTGACCACGACGGTGGTTGGGGTGTCTTTGGTAGACACGGGGCCACCCAAGACCAGCCCATTGGGGATTTGGGTCGGAGTGGCCGGGAGAGTGCTGTGGCAATGGAGGGGTTTTGTCGGAATGCCGTTGGTCCACCCGAATGGGAATGCGAGGCCATGGGTTCCGTGGTGTGGGTACAGTGTGCTACCTCTGCAGAGTGTATAATCTATCGATAGCCGAGTCCACGGTCACGGACACCTCGTACTAGGTCCCACCATGAGTCAACGTTTAATAAAAATTGCACACTAAGCTATGAACTTTGCATTGTCAATGGATGGCAGAAAGGTCATCGAGGTATTTGGGACCAAATGATGGTCGTGGTTGTGATCGCCGTAAGGATCACGAGTTGTTCTTGAGAAAGACCCCTATGGTGGTGTGTATATGGTCCAGAGATGATCACAGTTGGTAAGCTGTCCTGAGGGACGTTCGGGCTTGATCACAGCATGTTGACATATAATGTTGCATTATTAATAATTGGTTAAATATCATGGTATTGTTTGTCATTATGATTATGCTTGTTGTGAGCTTGCAAGTACATTCAATGTACTGACCTGGCGTGTCATGCCAGATTTTAGGAAAGTCTCGTTGGAAAGGAGCGCTGTTCGAGTCTAGATTGTGTCCACATCAGTGTCCCTGTGATATGGAGCTTCCGCTACGATGTTATTCCACTGCCACGTAGTTGTTCGAGTCGAGGCCCCTTTATGTTCACTAAATAATGTACATATTGTTCCGCCGCACCGAGTGTGCCGCTTGGCCTCGACCACTGTTGTAATATGAACTCTGTTCCGCTAGCATCAATAAAGCGGTTGTTTTCTGTACCAATATGTTGTGTGTTGCCAGAAGACATGATCTCTGGGCTGGCAATGCAGGGTAAACCGGTCGCTCTGAGCCGGGGTGCCACAGAGAACCAAACAGAGAGAAGAAGCCATCTAGCTAATAACTATGGACCCGAAGGTCTGTGGTGAACTACTCACACATCATCGGAGAAGCTTTGGTGTTGATGTAGAAGCCCTCCGTGATCGAATCCCCCTCCGGCAGATCACCGGAAAAGACCCCAAGATGGGATCTCACGGGTATAGAAGGTTGCAGCGGTGGAAAAGTGGTTTCGTGGCTCTCCTGGATGTTTTCAAGGTATAAGAGAATATATAGGCGAAAGAAGTAGGTCAGTGGAGCTACGAGGGGCCCACGAGGGTGGGGGCGCGTCTACCCCCTGGGCGCGCCCTCCTGCCCCGTGGCCGCCTTGTTGCGTCTCTGACTTCCACTCCAAGTCTCCTCGATTGCGTTTGTTCCAAGAAAGATCCTCGCGAAGGTTTCGTTCCGTTTGGATTCCGTTTGATATTACTTTTCCGCGAAACACTGAAATAGGCAAAAAAACAGCAATTTGTACTGGGCCTTCGGTTAATAGGTTAGTCCCAAAAATAATATTAGAGAGTATATTAAAGCCCATTAAATATCCAAAACAGATAATATAATAGCATGGATCAATCCAAAATTATAGATACATTGGAGACGTATCAAGCATCCTCAAGCTTAATTCCTGCTCATCCTCGGGTAGGTAAATGATAAAAACAGAATTTTTGATGTGGAATGCTACCTAACATAATTTTCAATGTAATTCTCTTTATTGTGGCATGAATGTTTAGATCCAAAAGATTATAGACAAAATTTTAATGTTGACATAAAAATAATAATACTTCAAGCATGCTAACCAAGCAATTATGTCTTATCAAAATAACATAGCTAAAGAAAGCTTATCCCTACAAAATCATATAGTTTGGCCATGCTTCATTTTTGTCACACAAAATGCTCCCATCATGCACAACCCGATGACAAGCCAAGAAATTGTTTCATAATTAGCCTTTTCAAACTCTTTCAACTTTCAGCAATATATGAGCGCGAGCCATGGACATAGCACTATGGGTGGAATAGAATATGATGATGGAGGTTGTGTGAGAAGACCAAAAAGGAGAAAGTCTCACATTGATGCGGCTAATCAACGGGCTATGGAGATGCCCGTCAATTGATGTCAATGCAAGGAGTAGGGATTGCCATGCAACGGATGCACTAGAGCTATAAATATATGAAAGCTCAACAAAAGAAACTAAGTGGGTGTGCATCCAACTTGCTTGCTCACGAAGACCTAGGGCATTTTGAGGAAGCCCATCATTGGAATATACAAGCCAAGTTCTATAATGAAAAATTCCCACTAGTATATGAAAGTGACAAAATAAGAGACTCTCTATCATGAAGATTATGGTGCTACTTTGAATCACAAGTGTGAAAAAAGGATAGAAACATTGCCCCTTCTCTCTTTTTCTCTCATTTTTTTATTTGGACCTTCTCTCCCCTTTTTTATGGCCTCTTTTTTTTGGGCTTCTTTGGCCTCTTTTTTTTTCGTCCGGAGTCTCATCCCGACTTGTGGGGGAATCATAGTCTCCATCATCCTTTCCTCACATGGGACAATGCTCTAATAATGAAAATAATCACACTTTTATTTATTTACAACTCAAGAATTACAACTCGATACTTATAACAAAATATGACTCTATGTGAATGCCTCCGGCGGTGTACCGGGATGTGCAATGAATCAAGAGTGACATGTATGAAAAAATTATGAAGGTGGCTTTGCCACAAATACGATGTCAACTACATGATCATGCAAAGCAATATGACAATGATGGAGCGTGTCATAATAAACGGAACGGTGGAAAGTTGCATGACAATATATCTCGGAATGGCTATGGAAATGCCATAATAGGTAGGTATGGTGGCTGTTTTGAGGAAGATATAAGGAGGCTTATGTGTGATAGAGCTTATCATATCACGGGGTTTGGATGCACCGGAGAAGTTTGCACCAACTCTCAAGGTGAGAAAGGGCAATGCACGGTACCGAAGAGGCTAGCAACGATGGAAGGGTGAGAGTGCGTATAATCCATGGACTCAACATTAGTCATAAAGAACTCACATACTTATTGCAAAAATCTACAAGTCATCAAAACCAAGCACTATGCGCATGCTCCTAGGGGGATAGATCGGTAGGAAAAGACCATCGCTCGTCCCCGACCGCCACTCATAAGGAAAGCAATCAAAGAACACCTCATGCTTCAAATTTGTCACACAACGTTTACCATACGTGCATGCTATGGGACTTGCAAACTTCAACACAAGTATTTCTCAATTCCACAATTACTCAACTAGCACGACTCTAATATTACCATCTTTATATCTCAAAACAATTATCAAGTATCAAACTTCTCATAGTTTTTAATGCACTCTATATGAAAGTTTTTATTATACCCATCTTGGATGCCTATCATATTAGGACTAATTTTATAGCCGCAGAAAATTACCATGCAATTCTAAAAGACTCTCAAAATAATATAAGTGAAGCATGAGAGATCAATAATTTCTATAAAATAAAACCACCACCATGCTCTAAAAGATATAAGTGAAGCACCAGAGCAAAATTATCTAGCTCAAAAGATATAAGTGAAGCACATAGAGTATTCTAATAAATTCCGATTCATGTGTGTCTCTCCAAAATGTGTGTACAGCAAGGATTATTGTGGTAAACTAAAAATCAAAGACTCAAATCATACAAGACGCTCCAAGCAAAACACATATCATGTGGTGAATAAAAATATAGCCTCAAGTAAAGTTACCGATAGACGAAGACGAAAGAGGGGATGCCTTCCGGGGAATCCCCAAGCTTAGGCTTTTGGTTGCCCTTGAATTTTACCTTGGGGTGCCTTGGGAATCGCCAAGCTTAGGCTCTTGCCACTCCTTGTTCCAAAATCCATCAAATCTTTGCCCAAAAACTTGAAAACTTCACAACACAAAACTTAAACAGAAAATCTCGTGAGCTCCGTTAGTGTAAGAAAACAAACCACCACCTTAAGGTACCGTAATGAACTCATTATTTATTTATATTGGTGTTAAACCTACTGTATTCCAACTTCTCTATGGTTCATACCCCCCGATACTAGCCATAGATTCATCAAAATAAGCAAACAACACACGAAAAACAGAATCTGTCAAAAACAGAACAGTCTGTAGTAATCTGTATCAAACGTATACTTATGGAACTCCAAAAATTATGAAATAAATTGGTGGACATGAGGAATTTATCTATTAATCATCTTCAAAAAGAATCAACCTAAAATCTCTCTCCAGTAAACAATGGCAGCTAATCTCGTGAGCGCTCAAATTTCTGTTTTTTACAGCAAGATCAAAAAGACTTTACCCAAGTCTTCCCAAAGGTTCTACTTGGCACAAACACTAATTAAAAAATAAAACCACATCTAAACAGAGGCTAGATGAATTATTTATTAATAAACCGGAACAAAAAGCAAGGAACAAAAATAAAATTGGGTTGCCTCCCAACAAGCGCTATCGTTTAACGCCCCTAGCTAGGCATAAAAACAAGAATAGATCTAGGTATTGTCATCTTTGGTATGCAATCCATAAGTGGCTCTCATAATAGATTCTTAAGGTAATTTAAGTTTATTCCTAGGAAAGTGTTCCATGCCTTTCCTTAATGGAAATTGCAATCTAATATTTCCTTCTTTCATGTCAATAATTGTACCAATCGTTCTAAGGAAAGGTCTACCAAGAATAATAGGACATGTAGGATTGCAATCTATATCAAGAACAATGAAATCTACGGGCACATAATTCCTATTTGCAACAATAAGAACATCATTAATCCTTCCCATAGGTTTCTTAACGGTGGAATCCGTAAGATGCAAATCTAAAGAACAATCATCAAATTCACGGAAACCTAGCACATCACACAAAGTTTTCGGAATCGTGGAAACATTAGCACCCAAATCAAATAAAGCATAGAATTAGTGATCTTTAATCTTAATTTTAATAGTAGTTTCCCACTCATCATAAAGTTTTCTAGGGATAGAAACTGCTAATTCAAGCTTTTCTTCATAAGATTGCATTAAAGCATCAATGATATGTTCAGTAAAAGCTTTATTTTGACCATAAGCATGAGGAGAATTTAACACGGATTGCAACAAGGAAATACAATCTATCGAAGATCAATTATCATAATTAAATTACTTGAAAGTGGGTTCATTGCTATGTAAAGTTTTAACCTCTTCAATCCCACTTTTACCAATTTTTGCATCAAGATCTAAATCTCCGAATCATTGGGACGCCTTTTAGCTAAAGTTGACTCATCTCCAGTCCCATATTAATCAAGATTCATATTGGAAAACAAAGATTCAATAGGAGACACATCAATCACTTTTAGATCTTCATTATTATTATCAGGAAAACTAGAAGAACACACTTTCACAAAGCAATCCTTTTTAGCATGCATCCTAGCGTTCTTTCTTTGCACTCATCAATGGAAATTCTCTTGGCTTTGAGAGACTCATTGATATCATGCTTAGGTGGAATAGATATAAGTTTCAAAGAATCAACATCAAGAGAAATTCTATCCATGTTCCTAGCCAACTCATCAATCTTAGGCAATTTTCCTTCAAGCAAAGCATTGAAATTCTTTTGCGAATTCATAAATTCTTCAACACTAGTCTCAAAATCAGAGGGCATCTTATTAAAATTTCCATAAGAGTTGTTGTAGGAATTACCATAATTATTATACGAATTACTAGGGAACAGCCTAGAAAAGTTTCCTCTATACGCGTTATTACCAAAGTTGTTCCTACCAACAAAATTCACATCCAAGGATTCATTATTATTCTCAATCAAAGTGAACAAAGGCATATCATTAGGATCAGAAAAAACACAATTATGAGCAAACAATTTCATAAGTTCATCCATCTTTCCACTAAAAACATTAATCTCTCAATCGGATGAACCTTTTTACTAGTAGATCTTTCGGTGTACCATTGAGAATAATTAACCATAATATTATCTAGGAGTTTCTTAGCTTATCCTAAAGTGATTTCCATAAAAGTGCCTCCCGCGGCCGAATCTAAAAGATTTCTAGAAGCAAAATTCAATCCGGCATAATTTTTTTGTATAATCATCCATAAATTCAAACCATGGGTAGGGCAATTACGTATCATTAATTTCATCCTCTCCCAAGCTTGTGCAAATGCTCATGATCAAGTTGCTTAAAATTCATAATATCGTTTCTAATAGAGATGATCTTAGCGGGAGGAAAATACTTAGAGATAAAAGCATCTTTGCACTTATTCCATGAATCAATACTATTTTTAGGCAAAGAAGAGAACCAAGTTTTAGCACGATCTCTAAGCGAAAATGGAAATAGCTTCAATTTAACAATATCATTATCCACATCTTTCTTCTTTTGCATATCGCACAAATCAACAAAGTTGTTTAGATGGGTAGCGGCATCTTCACTAGGAAGGCCAGAAAATTGATCTTTCATGACAAGATTCAACAAAGCAGCATTAATTTCACAAGATTAAGCATCGGTAATAGGAGCAATCGGAGTGCTAATAAAATCATTGTTGTTGGTATTGGAAAAGTCACATAATTTAGTATTGTCTTGAGTCATCGTGACAAACAAACAATCCAACACACAAGCACAGAAGAAGCAAGCAAAAAGAGATGAACGGAAAAAGGACGAATAAAATGGCAAAGGTGAAGTGTGGGAGAGGAAAACGAGAGGCAAATGGCAAATAATGTAATGCGAGGGATAAGAGTTTGTGATGGGTACTTGGTATGTCTTGACTTGAGCGTAGATCTCCCCGGCAACGGCGCCAGAAATCCTTCTTGCTACCTCTTAAGCATGCGTTGGTTTTCCCTTGAAGAGGAAAGGGTGATGCAGCAAAGTAGCGTAAGTATTTCCCTCAGTTTTTGAGAACCAAGGTATCAATCCAGTAGGAGACTACACGCAAATCGCCTAGTACCTGCACAAACAATCAAGAACCTTGCAACCAACGCAATAAAGGGGTTGTCAATCCCTTCACGGCCATTTGCAAAAGTGAGATCTGATAAAGATAATAAGATAAATATTTTTGGTATTTTTGTTGTATAGATTGAAAAGTAAAGATTGCAAAATAAATAGTAAACTAAAATTATAGATTGGAAACTTATATGATGTAAAGTAGACCCGGAGGCCATAGGTTTCACTAGTGGCTTCTCTCAAGATAGCATATATTACGGTGGGTGAACAAATTACTGACGAGCAATTGATAGAAAAGCGCATAGTTATGAGAATATCTAGGCATGATCATGAACATAGGCATCACGTCTGTGTCAAGTAGACCGAAACGATTCTGCATCTACTACTATTACTCCACACATCGACTGCTATCCAGCTTGCATCTAGAGTATTAAGTTCATAAGAACAGAGTAACGCATTAGGCAAGATGACATGATGTAGAGGGATAAGCGCAAGCAATATGATATAAAACCCATATTTTTATCCTCGATGGCAACAATACAATACGTGTCGGTTCGCTTTCTGTCATTGGGATCGAGCACCGCAAGATTGAACCCAAAGCTAAGCACTTCTCCCATTGCAAGAAAGATCAATCTAGTAGGCCAAACTAAACCGATAATTCGAAGAGACTTGCAAAGATATCAAATCATGCATATAAGAATTCAGAGAAGAATCAAATATTGTCCATAGATAATCTTGATCATAAACCCACAATTCATCGGATCTCGGCAAACACACCGCAAAAAGTATTACATCGAATAGATCTCCAAGAACATCGAGGAGAAATTTGTATTGAGAACCAAACAGAGAGAAGAAGCCATCTAGCTAATAACTACAGAGCCGAAGGTCTGTGGTAAAATACTCACACATCATTGGAGAGGCTATGGTGTTGATGTAGAAGCCCTCCGTGATCGAATCCCCCTCCGGCAGATCACTAGAAAAGGCCCAAGATGGGATATCACGGGTACAGAAGGTTGCAGCGGTGGAAAAGTGGTTTCGTGGCTCTCCTGGATGTTTTCAGGGTATAAGAGTATATATAGGCGGAAGAAGTAGGTCAGTGGAGCTACGAGGGGCCCACGAGGGTGGGGGCGCGCCTACCCCCCTGGGCGCGCCCTCCTGCCTCGTGGCCACCTCGTTGCGTCTTTCACTTCCACTCCAAGTCTCCTGGATTACGTTTGTTCCAAGAAAGATCCTCGCGAAGGTTTCGTTCCGTTTGGATTCCGTTTGATATTCCTTTTCTGCAAAACACTGAAATAGGCAAAAAAGAACAATTTGCACGGGGCCTTCGGTTAATAGGTTAGTCCCAAAAATAATATAAAATAGTATGTTAAAGCCCATTAAACATCCAAAACAGATAATATAATAACATGGAACAATAAAAAATTATAGATACGTTGGAGACGTATCAACTACCCTGGTGTCAGCCAAGCAATTGGTTGATACTTTTTAATGCACTTCAGCTTTTTTAACCTCCACGCAATACATGAGCATAAGCCATGGATATAGCACTATGGGTGGAATAGAATATGGTGGTAGAGACAAATATGGAGAAGACAAAAAAGGAGAAAGTCTCGCATCGACGAAGCTAATCAACGGGCTATGGAGATGCCCATCAATTGATGTCAATTCAAGGAGTAGGGATTTCCATGCAACGGATGCACTAAGAGCTATATGTGTATGAACCTCAAAATTAAAACTAAGTGGGTGTGCATCCAACTTGCTTGCTCTAGAAGACCTCGGGCATTTGAGGAAGCCCATCATCAGAATATACAAGCCAAGTTCTATAATGAAAAATTCCCACTAGTATATGAAAGTGACTACATAGGAGACTCTTTATATGAAAACATGGTACTACTTTGAAGCACAAGTGTGGAAAAACATAGTAACATTGCCCCTTCTCTATTTTTCTCTCATTTTTTTGGTAGGCTCTTTTTGGCCTCTCTTTTTCTGGGCTCTTTTTGGCCTCTTTTGATTTATTTATTTCCTCACTGAGACAATGCTCTAATAATGAATAATGATGATCATCACACTTCTATTTACTTACAACTCAAAATTACAGCTTGATACTAGAACAAAATATAACTCTATATGAATGCCTCTGGCAGTGTACCAGGATGTGCAATGATCTAGCATAACATGTATAGATAAATGATGAACGGTGGCTGAGCCATAGATACTATGTCAGCTATATGATCAAGCAAAGAAATATGACAATGATGATATGTGTCATAATAACGGAACGGTGGAAGTTGCATGGCAATATATCTCAGAATGGCTATGGAAATGCCATAAGAGGTAGGTATGGTGGCTGTTTTAAGGAAAATGTAAGGAGGGTTACGTGTGATAGAGTGTATCACATCACGGGGTTTGGATGCACCTGCGAAGTTTGCACCACATCTCGAGGTGAGAAAGGTGAATGCACGGTAATGAAGAGGCTAGCAAATGGCGGAAAGCTGAGAGAGCGTAAAATCCATGGACTCGCATTAGTCATAAAGAACTCACATACTTCTTGCGAAAGTCTATTAGTCCTCGAAGCAAAGTACTACTACGGATGCCCCTAGGGGGGAGGTTGGTAGGAGTTAACCATTTCGCACCCCCGACCTTCATGCAAAGGAAGACACTCAATAATAAATCATGCTCCAACTTCTTAGCATAAGGAGAGACTATACGTGCATGCTTCGGGAATCACCAACCTTAACACCAATATTCTTACTAAACCACAATCATTCACTAGTACCTCCCACATATTACCATCTTTATATTGCAAAACTATTGCAAGGAATCAAACTTATCATATTCAGTGGTCTAGAAAGTTTTTATTATATCCCTCTTGAATACCTATCATATTAGGACCAATTTCACAACCCATGCATATTGTCATTACTATTACAAAACTCTCAAAATGATATAAGTGAATCACGAGAGTATAGCTATTTCTTTCAAATATAACCACTGCCATGCTATAAAAGATTTAAGTGAACTACTAGAACAACTGCCTAGCTCAAAAGATATAAGTGAAGCACAAAGAGTATTCTAACAAATCACGAATAAATGTGTGTCCCTCTCAAAATGTGTGTCCAGCAAAGGTGATTGTGGCAAACTAAAAATCAAACAAAGCAAAGATTCATATAATACACAACGCTCCAAGCAAAACTCATATCATGTGATGAATAAAAATATAGCTCCAAGTGATTTACCCATGGTTGGTAGAAGAAAGAGGGGATGCCATCCGGGGCATCCCCAAGCTTAGAGTCTTGGGTGTCCTTGAATATTACCTTGGCGTGCCTCGGGCATCCCCAAGCTTAGGGTCTTGCCACTCCTCATTCCTTCATCCATCGTGATCTCACTCAAAACTTGAAAACTTCAGCACACAAAACTCAACAGAAAATTCATGAGATCCATTAGTATAAGAAGCAACTCAACACTTAAGGTACTATTGTAAACCAATTCATATTTTATTATTGCATAATACCTACTATATTCTAACTTCACCATGGATTATACCCCCTATCGTGGGAAACCAAGACCACCTATGGGACCAAGGGCCCCTTGCTGGTTCGGCAGGGGGGATGTCACATTGCACAAAGAGCAGAAGAACACAGGGCAGCGCGGTAGCGACCACACAGACAATTTTTACCCAGGTTCGGGCCGCCGTGAGACGTAAAACCCTACTCCTGCTTTGGTGGATTGATGGTGGAAGAATGGTGGTGGAACGCAGTACACTTGCCCGACAGGGTCACCTCAGGGCACTAGTGGCTACGCGTGTATGGGTGTGTGTTATCCAACCTTCTAACCCTTTCTACGGTTGCCATGGGCCTCCTTTTATAGGTTAAGGGGTCACCACAATGGCAAAGTAGTCAATATGCACTGATAAGATAGCAAATAGTGCTATCATACCTAACCTTGCAGGCTGACAGGGTGCATCAAATGCGCCGCTCAACGTCACATTGTCGCTTGCCCGGCAAGCCTTGCTGGGCTCCTTTTCCAGCTCCACACCTGCTCGCTTGACACGTTGCAGGACGGGTGTCGTTCGTAGGCATTTCCTGTGGAGGGAGGCTACCATGTGGCGAATAGCTGCCACTTAATCACTCTACGGCTTGACACCGCACTAATTGACGACGTGGGTAGTGGCGGAGCAGTTGGTGAGGTGGTTTTGCCTCCGTGATTCCTGGCAGGCCCTGTCGGGACGTCTTGGATGTTTTCTTCCGGGGGTGACCCTGCCCTCGCCGAGCTCGCCTGCCCGGCAAGGGAGGCTTTTCTCCTGGTGATATCTTGCTTCTCTGGCTTGATCTTGGTCCTCTTGAGCTTCATCTTGGTTCTTTGAAGATCTTGGCTTCTTGTACTCTGACTTGGGTTGGGCTTGTCCGGGCACGAGTCAGGGGAAAATATATACCCCTGTCTGTTTTCCCCGACATAAGCTATTACGGCGGCTTACGGGTTCATGGAAAAGTGTGTCAAGTAACTTAATAGCTCAAGATTGGGATTTGCTCCTCCGACGATGGAGAGATATACTCGGGCCCTCTCGGTATTACGGTATTCATCATCGTCTGGCCAGACACAGTGTGATTTGATCACTAGGATGCCGGAACACGGAAACGAGAAAAGATAACAAAACCGGTAACGAGGTAACTTGCATGGTGGACAAATTGTTTGTCCACGGGGATGCAACAAATCTCACCTCGGGTGTTTGTGACATATCGCGAAGCAACAGGAATAGCTCACTGCAACTGGAGGTTCACTCGAATATTCATTCGTGTGGGTATAGGGGTCAATATGGGTGTCCACGGCTCCGATGTTGATCATTGATCGGAAGGGGTTCCGGGTCATGTCTATACTTCACCGAACCTATATGGTCACACGCTTAAGGGTCATCTATTTGCTGAATACTAGACAGGGAGTCTGAGAGAAAATCATCGAAAAAGTTTCGGACAACGGAAAAGTTCCGCAGAGAGAGGTCACCGGATGAGTTTTGGTGAAACCGAAATAGTTGTTTTGGGGTATTCCATTAAGTCAAAATGGTTTCGGCACATGCCTGATAATTCTTGGAGGGTGCCAGAATCATTCTGGAAACTTTTTGGAATTTTCAGAAATGAAAACCGGAAATGTTCCGGAGCTGTAGGAACCGGTTCAGATGCTTTTCGCAGATGAAAATCACTAAACTGGAATTGTTCCAGAATGCGTTGAAAATTATTATGGTGGGTACTGGAAATGTTCTAAGCCCACATAAATATTTTCAGTTCGAACGGACGCTGAAAAATGTTGTCGTGAATAGTGAAAGTGCTTTTTGGGATATTTTATGGAAAGCCACCTTTTGGGGCTTTGCCCAAAAGATCTAGGGATGACATGGATGGATTGGGAGGCCCTCACGGGGCCCCCCCAAGGGGTGTGGCCGGCCACACTTGGGGCTCCACCTTGGAGCCCCTCTTGTTCCTTGGTTTCACTCTTATGCCCTTGAGGAAGGACTTCATTCATGTGCATTTTGGGTTTTTGTGTTAAACTACCCTACCCCTTGGGATTTCCTATAAATAGAGGTGGAGGGGTAGCCCTCCACACACACTCTTTCTCACATACAAGTGCCATGCATGATCTGGCTTCTCTCTCCCTCCCAGCGAAATAGTTTCGTAGAGCCGTAAGGCTGTCTGGGTTCCGGCAGGAACTAGTTCTGGACGGCGAAGCCCTGCCGGATAGATGGCACCATATGTGTGCAACTCTGTAGAGAGATCGTAGTTTCGGTCTTAGTTCATGAGTGCCTCCCGAAGGGCTGTCCGTGTGACCGTCCAAGTTTCGAAGGTCCTCCCGAAGGGCTGTCCGAGTGACCGTTTGAGTTTCGAAGGTCCTCCCGAAGGGCTGTCCGCGACACCGTCTGGGGGGGGCTGTTCGACCGTCTCCCGGAGGGCTGTCTGAGGAGCAGATGAGGGTATACATCCTCGCGGTTGGGAGGTTGAAAATCCTAGCTGCGTGGATCTACACCGCCGATCGTCATCGACTCTACTTCCCGCTGCGCTACGAGTCGGTAACGAAAAAGATCAAACCATGTATGCAGTCTCCATAGTGGTCCTGGGCTGGTGCGTAGGTCGGAATTTTTTTGTTTTCTGCTGCGTTACCCTACAGAGGGCAGCGGAGCTGAACAAGAAACGGAGGGGAGACGTCGTCATCCTTCTGTCGACCCTAAGAGGACCAGTTCTTCAAGCGAGGTATGGGTATCTGTGGGGAAGGCCTGTTCCGAAAGGGTATGGAGCACCCAATGTTTTGGCGGAGGGGAAGGAAGATCCACCAGACTCATATCAGTTCTTCTGTGCTTACTTTATCTGCGGCCTCTGTCCCCCCTTCTCCAAATTCTTTAAGGCGATCATGACCATGTATGGATTCCACCTCCTTGAATTCATGCCGAATGCAATGGCGACCACGGCCATTTTTGCACACTTGAGTGAGAACTTTGTCGGAGTCACCCCCAATGTGGATCTGTTCCGGCATTATTTTGTTCCGCGGGTGGAGAACAAACGCAACCGCTCTGGGAACATTTGCTGGATGCCATGAGTGGCGAGGAAGCTCTGGGATTATATCCCTGGGAGACAGCGCGATAGGTGGGATGAGTGGAGAGGGGATTGGTGTTGGATCCAGGATGAGAAAGCCCCTGATTTCTGCGAGGCACGAATGGAATGCATGGAGCGCGGCAAGGAATAGAGTGCTCATGGCCTCACCGAAGATAGGTTGCACCGGGAATCAACGGGATTACCCATTTGAAGGCTGCAGGGCTAACCATTGAGCATGTGGGGGCAGATTTTCTTCTCTGTCGAATTTCGCTGCTGCAGGAGAGGGACATACCTGCCTGGCTATATGGCAACGCTGGAGACAGGATGATGTTGCTCCCTGGATTGGCCAACAATTTGTCAGTTTATGTCCATGCCTAGTTGTGCGACCAATTGTTTGGCCGCTTCGAGCTGTTCAAGCTCCCGGCAACTGTCATTCCTCTGAACATCAATTCAGCCCGGGAACAAATATTGAAATGGATGTCGGATTGCAATGCTCACGGAGTGGCAGGTGATTGGCGACTGTCCACCCTTGCTGAAGAGCTCCAGTGGTCGAACACCCTGGTGAAGAAAGCCACCAGGGATGAGACTGGGATGTATGAATGCACCTCCTCTGTGGAGGTGGCATATATCTTAAGGAGGGTCGAGGAGGATAAGGCTGCCCGCCTTGCGGAGATGGCAAGGGCCGCGAAGGCCGGGAAGGGCAAGGGGAAAGCTGAGGACGGTAGTTCTTCCCACGGCGGCAGCAAGAGGCAACCCCCGAAAGGGGCTGCTCGGGAAGAATGGTGGTGGAACGCAGTACACTTGCCCGACAGGGTCACCTCAGGGCACCAGTGGCTACGCGCGTATGGGTGTGTGTGTGTTATCCAACCTTGTAACCCTTTCTACGGTTGCCATGGGCCTCCTTTTATAGGTTAAGGGGTCAACACAATGGCAAAGTAGTCATTATGTACCGATAAGATAGCAAACAGTGCTATCATACCTAATCCTGCAGGCTGACAGGGTGCATTAAATGCACCGCTCAACGTCACATCGTCGCTTGCCCGGCAAGCCTTGCCGGGCTGCTTTGCCAGCTCCACACCTACTCACTAGACACGTTGCAGGACGGGTGTCGTTCGTAGGCATTTCCTGTGGAGGGAGGCTCCCATGTGGCGAATGGCTGCCACTTAATCACTCTGCGGCTTGACACCGCACTGATTGACGACGTGGGTTGTGGCGGAGCAGTTGATGAGGTTGTTTTGCCTCCGCGAGTCCCCGCAAACCCTGTTGGGACGTCTTGGATGTTTTCTTTCGGGGGTGACCCTGCCCTCGCCGAGCTCGCCTGCCCAGCAAGGGAGGCTTTTCTCCTGGTGATATCTTGCTTCTCTGGCTTGATCTTGGTCCTCTTGAGCTTCCTGTTGGTTCTTCAAAGATCTTGGCTTCTTGTACTCTTTCTTGGGTTGGGCTTGTCCGGGCACGAATCAGGGAAAAAAATATATACCCCTGTCTGCTTTCCAGGACACCCCCCGATACAATCCATAGATTCATCAAAACAAGCAAATAATGCAATGAAAATAGAATCTGTCAAAAACAAAACAGTCTGTAATGATTCGAACAATGACCATACTTATGTAACTCCAAACATTCTGAAAAAATAGGAAAATGTGGCCAATTTGTATAGAAATCATGTGTAAAAAACTCAGAATTTTATCACATTGCAGTAAATATAAACAATTCTATTACTGGGAAAAAAATTTATGTTCTGTCACAAAATGAAATCAACTA
Source organism: Triticum aestivum (assembly GCF_018294505.1). NCBI lineage: Eukaryota > Viridiplantae > Streptophyta > Magnoliopsida > Poales > Poaceae > Triticum > Triticum aestivum. The sequence continues at coordinate 128,032,983 of NC_057808.1, forward strand.
TCAACCAAATCATCCCAAAGGCTTTACTTGGCACAAACACTAATTTAAACACAAAAACACAACCATATCAGTATCATAATTTTGTGCACACTAAAAAACAAACAGAAAGTAAAATATTGGGTTGTCTCCCAACAAGCTCTTTCTTTATAGCCATCAAGATAGGCTTTGAGATTTCAATGATGCTCACATGAAAGACAAGAAATGAAGCACTGATGTCACTTGAACTATGTCGGTATTTCCCCAAAGAGGAAGGGATGACGCAGTACAGCTACGGTAGGTATTTCCCTCAGTTATGAAACCATGGTTATCAATCCAGTAGGAGAACCAAGCAACACTATGTAAACGGTACCTGCACAGAAAGAACAAATACTTGCAACCCGATGCTTATGAGGGGTTGTCAATCCCACTTTCGCGTAACGACGCTAGAAATTGTCAAGTTGACGGGATGCAATTGTGATAGATTGGATAAAAAGATATCGATAAAACGCGAAATAGGAGATGCAAATAAAAAGTGCAACAAAGTACTTACGGGTTTCTGGAATAATAGATATGAAAACAAAAGCAAATAAAAATAGATCTCAAAGCAAATATGATAAAGAATAGACCCGGGGACCGTAGATTTCACTAGTGGCTTCTCCCAAGAAATAGCACACGGTGGGTAAACAAATTACTGTTGGGCAATTGATAGAAGATCAAATAATTATGATGATATACAAGGCAATGATCAATATATAGGCATCACGTCTAAGATTAGTAGACCGACTCCTGCCTGCATCTACTACTATTACTCCACACATCGACCGCTATCCAGCATGCATCTAATGTATTAAGTTCATGGAGAAACGGAGTAATGCAATAAGAACGATGACATGATGTAGAGAAGATCTATTCATGTAGGAATAACCCCTGTCTTGTTATCCTTAATAGCAACAATACATGCGTGTCTTGCTGCCCCTTCTGTCACTGCGAAAGAACACCGCTGTTGGCGTTCTGGGAACGGGGGTCCCCAGACTTGCCTGCCTGCGGCCCACAGCGTGGCTAAGCTAGCGGGCCGTACGACCCATCTTCATCGACAAGGCAATCGAGACCCTCGCAAGGGGCCAAGCCTCGCGGGGTGGACGACGCAAGACCTCCTCAGGATAAGCCTAGCCAGGCAGGCTCACGAGGAGCGGAGATATCAAGGAGGGGCAAACCTCGCGAGGCTCTCGTGACGTGAGCCATGACGACCGACACCAGTCGGGCGCCAGCGCGTGCAGCGTCCTTCTTTCCTCTTCGGTGCTAAGGAGGCAGGCGCAGGCGCGGAGTACCGAGGCATCAGGCAAAGGTTTCCATATCGGTGCAACGAGACCAATACCAGCAGGACGGCAAGGCAGAGATCACCGTGGAGCCCAAGATGGCGTCATCACCAGAGCCTTTAGCAGGCGAAGACCACTTTTGTCAGGATAGCTTGTACTAGCTGTCCCCCTTCAAATTTGCCCGCCGTTGTTGGCTCCCTTCCTGATCATTATTTGGGGAGAGGACCAGGGCCTATATAAGTAGAACTAGCCACCACAGTGGAGGAGGAGAGTTCCCATCCACAAGTCCACAGAACACAAGAACACCTCAACCTCAGGAGGCTGTTCTTCCCCTTGTACTGTTCTTCACCAGCCCAAGAGGCAATCCACCACCACACACTGGAGTAGGGTATTACACCACAACGGTGGCCCGGACCAGTATAAATCTTGTGTCTTTCTGTGTTGCGAGTTCGTTGAGTTCATCCGTGAGATCTTAGCGAGCTAGGGCGTGGATCGGTAGGAGGGAAAGAACTTCGCACGCACCCTAGAGTTCGAACCTTAAGTGTTTTGCCGGAACCCCATCTCCGACATTTGGCGCGCCAGGTAGGGGTGCGCCGAAGCTTCTTCTCTGCCAATCAGCTTGCCGACGCTCCATAGCCACGATGTCCGGCGACCAAAGGGATGACTCCGACCGCTGGGCAGCTTGGCCAGCCCGGGCGGTGACACCTGCCCATGAAGACCTCGAACCCGTGCTCCGGGCGGCGCGCGCGCCGCCCAATGCTGCGGGGCACGGGCGGCGCGCCCAGGCATCGTCCACCCTCACTCCACGACAAGTGGGAGCCGCTGCAAGGGCAGGAAGCCACGCCGCAGCGACGGCGCCGCACTCGTGGCGGGAGCAGGCAAACATGCGGGCAGCACTCACGGTGGCGAGAGAGCTGCTGCGGTGCCGGCTGATGGAGAGCGGCCAGGACGCGCTGCTGGAACGCGTTGCCGAGCTGCTGGACGCGGCGGCCTCGGGAGCACCGCCCTTCTGCTATTGGCTCCCTTCTCAGGCCGTTACGGGGTCTCATGGCAGGCCTCGTCGCAACCACGCGCCGTCGGGCGCGCATGGGGGCTTCATCAACAGCAGCGCGGCCGGCGGCGCCGGGGCTCCGCCGCCCCCATACCGCCCGAGACAAGCATGGGCACAAGCGTCGCCCCCCATGGTCCCAGCGAGATGCCACACTACTATCCTCAGGACGCCCCGTAGGGCCGGGCAACATGGAGTGTGGGGCACTACGGCGAGGTGTTCGGGGTAACAGCCCCGGAAGCCTACGTGCCCCGCATGATGGACCAGGGGTATGCACCGGAAGACGACCCCAACTCGCTCCTCGGAGAGGATTGGGAAGAAGGGGCGCTAGGAGTGGAAGCCTTCCAGGAACCAACAGAGGACTGCAACGATCGTGCCAGCAACGACGACTACAGGGTACCGCTAATCTCTCAGGAGCAAGCTTACGCTAACCATGGGCTTCCAGTGAACCAGGTTACAGCCTCGGCAGACCACCCTGGCGCAGCAATGCCTCTCCCGCCATGGGAAGCTCGTTGGGGGTTGCAAGGAGGGAGCCAGGAGCAGGGCCCCTCCCCACGTCGCTTGAAGCCGGGCGACACCCGGAGGTAGGCCCTCTGCCGGGGATGCTTCGACGACCCTTCCCCCGGCAGAGGACCTGTGGTCACCGAGGGCACCGCTGGCGTCCCCTTTCCCACTTTGTGTTTTCCAGGTTGCCAGTTGGCTCAAAGGTGGTCGAGGGTGGCGCAAGGCAGGGCCCTCGTCTGGCGATATGAAGCAAGGCCCGTACCTGTGAAGAAGGCCCAGTGCCTGTGAAGCTCGCCGCCCGTGACACTCTCACGTAATAATGAGTTGGGGCTGTACAAGCCCCGGAGTCTCAGGGGTGCCGGCCTCAGGCCCTGGGCTCCCTCCCACGCCTAGTGGCAGCACTTAGTTCCGCGCTGGTGAGAAGACTTGAAGACCAGAAGACTAGAATAGGCGCCGGACGCGGCCTTTCTTTTTGGATCTATTTTTCTGTAGCCTTGCTTTCTCGATCTGGATTTAAGTTGAAGTCGAGTTTTTATCGATGCGCGCGGGGGGTGCATTTTCTCGTTCGAGCAATTTCTTGCTTTCTGAATTTCGTTCTGCCTGGGACTCATGTCCGTCGCCTTCCCCTCACGATCCCCTCGCGAGCGGGACTGCGCAAAGCACACGCGTGTCGAGCGTGTGTTAACGCTACAATTGGTGCTTGCCTCTTGCCGGGCCCCTCCTGACGGGTCGACAAGCTCCGCAGGATTCTCAAAAACTCGTCACCTCACGACCCAGCTCGAGGCTGGCAATGACTAAGGTAACCCACAACGGGAAACTCACCCCTGGACTTACGAGTTCGCGAGGGCACATACTCAATACCGCGTAGGAAAGTAAAGGCTGCAACTTGCTTACATGTGGGGCTCCCCCTCTCAAAATGCTCTTACAAGTTTTCCAAGGGCCGCGCCCGAGTTTTTGCGTACAGGATGCAACGACAGGAGAACATGGGATCAGCCAGATATGTCGCTCGCTGCATCGCCCTCGGACGCGTCACTCGCATCATCTTCGTCTTCGCTGGCACCGTTGCCGCCTTCGGCGACGCCTTCGTCGCCGTTGTCAACCACGTCGCCTTCGTCTGCGACGACCACCACCGCTTCGTCATCAGAATCAAAGGCTCTGACCAGCGCATCCACGTTGTCCTCCACCCGCCACACCAGGTCACCCCGGACGGCCTGCAGCACGGGGGCAATGGCGGCGTCAAAGTCAAAGTCAGGAAAGGTGTTCCTGAGGTGGCTAAAGACGCGAGAGAATGCGCGCCCGAGCAGGCCCCGGCTTCTCTCTTCCACGAGCTGGCGAGCCCTGTCAGACTGGGCTTCCAGGCGCGTCACCACGTCTGTAAAGAAGGTCAGGTGGCTAGCGTAGTCGCTCGAGCGGGGGTGCGGAGCATTCTCGTCGCAGATATGGCCCAGGGCGGCATTAGCCCTGTTCCGGAGATCCTGAAGCATGGGGGCGTGCTCGCGCTCCAGCGTCCGCCGTTGGAGCACTTCCTCCCTGTTTTGCCGCGCGACGGCCTCGGCGTCATCAACCCGCTTCCGAAGAGAAAGCAGCTCGGCGCGGACGGAGGCCAAGTCCACCTGTGCCATGACCAGGGCGGCGGCCGTGGCCTCCCCACGCCTCTCCGCCTCGTCCAACCTGGGCCTGAGGGCAGCGGCCCTGCCCGCATCCTCCGTCCCTGCGAGCTTCAACTTCAAGTCATACCTGCCTTCCAGATCGGCGCGAACATCGGCCACCCGGCGGTTGACTTCCTCCTGTACCTTGGCCTCGCGGACCCCAACGGCATCTTCTGCTTGAGCAACTTGACGCTCCGTCGTCTCCAGTCGCTCGAGCTCGTGGCTGCATTCCACGGCTTCTAGGGCCAGCGCCTCCTCACGCTTCCGGACGTCCTTCTCCTCGGCAGGCATCCCACTCAGCGACGCAAGAGCGGCTCTGCGCGCCTCCACCTGCTGCTCGAGGGATGCACTCCAGGCCTGGAGCTCCCACACGCGCTTCTCCGTAGCCTTGCGGCGGCAGTCAGCCTCGCGAGCCTCCTCCAAGGCTCGGGAGCAAGCTTCGCAGGAAACCTTGAGGGACGCCTCGGCCTTCGCGTTCTCAAGATCGCGCTGGTAGCGACCAAGGTTGATAGCCACCCTTAGCTTGCGCCGTTCCTCCACCAGCCGAAGACCCTCAGCCTCAAGGCTCGAGTCAACACCCGTGAGCTCTTCACCAAGTCGGCTCATTGTGCCCATTGCCTCCTGGAAGAGCTCATGAGGAACTACACTCCGCCCGTGCTCGAGCTCGAACACACGGCCCGCCTCGTCCTCCACCTCGGGGGCTACGGGCGGGGCATCAGGCAGCACACCACCTCTCGGCAGGGGCTGGGGGCTGGTGCTGCACCTGGCGTCAACCGGCCCTCGCGAGGAGTCCAAACCAATCGAGGCTCGCTACTTGAAGAGGAGCCGAGGATCGAGGCCAACCAGCTACTACCCATGACCAGAGGAGGGGTCTTGGGCACGCCCGCCAAGCTCCACGCCAGACCGTGGGGAGGGGCGACGAAGCCACAGGCTCAGCACGCCACAGAGGCAGGAGCGCTCCTTCAACCAACCCCGCTCCAGGGGCGGCAAGCGGACTCGGGACGCTCAAGGCCGACGGGGGAGTCGAGGAAGGAGGAGGTTGTTTCTCAGAAGACGCAGCAGCCTCGACGGAAGGAGCCCTGAAGGACTGACGTGAGGAAAAGAAAACAGCATGCAAGAAGCCATAACAGTAAGGTACTTACACATCGATGGCGATGTACTTTCGTCCCTTCAACGGCCCAAAGATGTTGCTGCCGCTTGGGGATCCTTTCCTCTTGCGGAGCTCCTCGAAGTCCACGCAAAGCCGACCGAAGCGCTGGACGTGACGGCCGGTGTGAGGCGGGGCCGAAGAAGAGCTTGGAGGGACAACTTCAGGGGTGCTTGGCTGTGGCGAACAGTCGGGCGCCATCTCGCTACGACCTCACGAGGCTTCGGGGGATTTGACCTCGGGAGCCGCATGCCGCGTCGCCTCAGTAACCGACGCCCCAGGGGAGGAATCACGGCCTCCCGAGGACGACGCCCCACGATCACCATGCGACATGTGCTTCTCAGCGCTCGGGCCACTGATCTCCATCGGAGCTTGCCCTCCTGCACCCTCACTCAGGGCGAGCTCGGCACCGGCGGCGAGGAAGGGGACCACGTCGACGGGGTTCTCGCGGGGCCCCACCAGGCTGATGGGGCGCGGCCCCCACTCATCAAAGGAGGGCATGCTCGCGGCAAATGCGGCTTTATTCTCGCAGCAATACAGCAGACAGCTCTTCTTGGGCATGTCGTCCGGCAAAGGGACACCCGACAGGACTGTAAGCACCGTTTGTCGCGTCGTAAGAGGAAGCCCCTTCTCCTGAAACCTCATATGGTCCTGACTGCTGAGCAAGGCCCACATTGAGCGGGAATGGCGCTGAAGCGGAGCAACTCGGCGTTTGAGGAACTCCTTCACCACCATAGGCGCTGTCACGCCACGGTCCTTCAACCTCCTCAGCCGGAGCCAGACGGGGGCGAGGCGGGGGCTCATGAGCTTCTGATGGCCCCAACCAGAGTTTGGAATAGCAGGCCCCGCCAGAGCATGGAGCAGAGGACTGAGCACGCCGGCGTCAACAAACACCCATCGTGTCCGAAACTCGCTCGTGGATGGAGGCAGCTCAAAGTCGATCCCTGCGCCCGCTGTCGCGGCCACGGCCTAGAAGCTCACGCACCCCAAGTTCTGCCGGGGGCCGGTCAAATGCAATGAGAAGAAATGGCGAAGGAGGGCCACAAAAGGAGCGACGCCCACCATGGCTTCGCACATAAAGGCGAAGACGGCGAGAAGGGTCACGGATTGAGGGTCGAGATGAAGCATGTGGATCTAATAATGCTCGAGCACCGCGTTGAAGAAGGAAGAGAAGGGAGGAATCGGGCCAACCCAGAGGGCATCGATGAAGATTGGGACCTCAGTGGCTGCCCGGGCCATGCGAGCACGAGACGTGGGCCAAGCCACCGTCTCTCCCCACTCGTTGAAGCTGGAAGCGAGCATTGGACGCACCTTGTCCATGGCCTCGTTGTTGAGCACCCGGGATCGGCCGAGCGCAGGCTCAAAGGGCGGAGGCGCACTTGGCGAAGACAGAGGTTTCTTCCCCTTGTCAGCCTGTTTCGGCGCCATGGCGATGAAGCAGGCGGAGCACAAGTCAGATTGGAAGGGCGAAGCAGAGTCTCAAGGAAGCAGGGAGATTGGGGAAGCCAGGCGTGGGCGAAGGAAGAATAATTGTGTAAGATGCGGGGGCCGCATAGCCAGGCGGATTCAAAGGCAGTGTGGGGAAGCGGAGACGCCCACGTCCAATCAACCGCCACGCGTCAACCGAGGCCGCAGGCTTTTGGGGCCTGCAGCGCTTCGTACTTGACCCTTTGGGTTCGCCTCGAAGCCAAGCCCGAGCGCGCCTTGGGCCTGGGGCCTACTGTCGGCGTTCTGGGAACGGGGGTCCCCAGACTTGCCTGCCTGTGGCCCACGGCATGGCTAAGCTAGCGGGCCGTACGGCCCATCTTCATCGACAAGGCAATCGAGACCCTCGCGTGGGGCCAAGCCTCGCGGGGTGGACGACGCAAGACTTCCTCAAGAGCGGCCTAGCCAGGCAGGCTCACGAGGAGCCGAGATATCAAGGCGGGGAAAACCTCGCGAGGCTCTCATGACATGAGCCATGACGACCGACACCAGGCGGGCGCCAGCGCGCGCAGCGTCCTTATTTCCTCTTCGGTGCTAAGGAGGCAGGCACAGGCGCAGAGTACCGAGGCATCAGGCAAAGGTTTCCATATCGGTGCAACGAGACCAAGACCAGCAGGACGGCAAGGCGGAGATCACCATGGAGCCCAAGACGGTGTCATCACCAGAGCCTTTAGCAGGTGAAGACCACTTTTGTCAGGATAGCTTGTATTAGCTGCCCCCCTTCAAATTTGCCCGCCGTTGTTGGCTCCCTTCCCGCTCATTATTTGAGGAGAGGACCAGGGTCTATATAAGTAGAACTAGCCACCACAGTGGAGGAGGAGAGTTCCCATCCACAAGTCCACAGAACACAAGAACACCTCAACCTCAGGAGGATGTTCTCCCCCTTGTACTATTCTTCACCAGCCCAAGAGGCAATCCACCACCACACACTGGAGTAGGGTATTACACCACAACGGTGGCCCGAACCAGTATAAATCTCGTGTCTTTCTGTGTTGCGAGTTCGTCGAGTTCATCCGTGAGATCTTAGCGAGCTAGGGCGTGGATCGGTAGGAGGGAAAGAACTTCGCGCGCACCCCAGAGTTCGAACCTTAAGGGTTTTGCCGGAACCCCATCTCCGACAACCGCACGATCGAACCCATCACAAAGCACCTCTTCCCATGGCAAGAAAAAACGATCTAGTTGGCCTAATTAAACCAAAGATTCGAAGAAGAAATACGAGGCTATTAATAATCATGCATATAAGAGATTAAAAGAAGACTCAATTAATATTCATGGATATAGATCTGATCATAAACTCAAAGTTCATCGGATCCCAACTAACACACCGCAAAAAGAGTTACATCAAATAGATCTCCAAGAGACCATTGTATTGAGAATCAAAAGAGATAGAGGAAGCCACCTAGCACTACCTATGAGCCTGTAGGTCTATGATGAACTACTCACGCATCATCGGAGAGGCACCAATGAGGATAATGAACCCCTCCGTGATGGTGTCTAGATTGGATCTCGTGGTTCTGGAACTTGCGGCGGCTGGAATTCAGTATCGTCAACTCCCCTGGGGTTTTTGGAATATTTGGGTATTTATAGGGCGAAGAGGCGGTGCGAGAGGCCACCGACGTGGGCACAACCCACCAGGGCGCGCCCTAGTGGGTTGTTCTGCCCTCGGATTCCCCCCTCTGGTACTTCTTTGGCCCACTGGATGTCTTCTGGTGCAAAAAAATATCTCCAAAAAGTTCCGCTGCGTTTGGACTCCGTTTGGTATTGATTTTATGTGAAGTAAAAACAAGCAAAAACAGCAACTGGCACTGGGCATTATTTCAATAGGTTAGTTCCCAAAAAATTATATAAATTTGCTAAAAAATGATTGTAAAATATCCAAGAATTATAATATAACACCATGGAACAATAAAAAATTATAGATACGTTGGAGACGTATCAAGCACAAAGAGAGCATCATAAAACATGTGACAACCACATTTAAGTCAAACATACTTCCTATGCATAGCCATTTTATAAGCAAACAAATTATCAATACAAGCAATATCTAGCATATGCAATGAAGAAGAAAGAAATAATAGCAATCTCAACATGAAGAGAGGTGATTTAGTAACATGAAGATTTCTACAACCATATTTTCCTCTATCATAATAATTACATGTAGGTTCATAATCAAGTTCAACAATATACCTATCACATAAAATATTCTCATCATGATCCACATGCATAAATGTTTTATAATCTTCCAAGATAGTGGGATTAACATTAACTAAAGTCATGACCTCCCCAAACCCACTTTTATCAAAAAAAATGTAAGACCGATCACTCTCCAAATATGTGGGATTCTCTTTTCCTAAAGTTCGCACTCTTCCAAACCCACTTTCAATATTATTGCAAACATTATTATCAATGACATAATCATTGATGTCCACTACACAACTTGTTCCTGTAGACTCGTGTTGGGCCTCCAAGCGCAGAGTTTTGTAGGACAGTAGCAAATTTCCCTCAAGTGGATGGCCTAAGGTTTATCAATCCGTGGGCGGTGTAGGATGAAGTTGGTCTCTGTAAACAACCCTGCAACCAAATAATAAGAAGTCTCTTGTGTCCCTAACACACCAAATACAATGGTAAATTGTATAGGTGCTCTAGTTCCACGAAGAGATGGTGATACAAGTGTAATATGGATAGTAGATATTGATTTTGTAATAGGAACAATAAAAAATAGCAAGGTAGCAAGTAACAAAAGTGAGCACAAATTGTATTGCAATGCTTGAAAATGAGGCCTAGGGTCCGTACTTTCGCTAGTGCAATATCTCAAAAATACTAATCTAATTGGATCAGATAACCATCTGTCAACGTGTGATGAAGAATCACTCCAAAGTTCTTATCTAGCGGAGAACGTAAGAAGAAAATGTTTGTAGGCTATGAAACCACCTTAATGTTATTCTTTCTGTTCGATCTATTCAAGAGTTCGTACTAAAATAACGCCATATGATACGCATCAATCAACTCTAATGTCACCTCACTACCAAAAAATACACTTCCGTGATGATACATGTTTGTCATAGTAGGTCACGTTTTCTGTCATGCATGTACATCCATGACGATTTTATGACAGAATCAAGATAGGCATACATGTGCTGTCGTAGAAGTGTTCCATGACATTACCAAAATTATCATCACGGAAGTGTCCACTTCCATGACGATAAATGCCGCATCATGGAAGTGCTTTCATCAAGGGTGACCGACACGTGGCATCCACCGTAACGGGTCGCCGTTAAGCTATCGGGTCCGGTTTTGGATCTGATAACCCGCTAATAGCCTGGACCAATGAGGATTTCCCACGTGTAAAATTCTCATTGGCCGGAGGGAACATGTGTATGGGCTTTATTAAACAGTTTTATATCACTTTTGGGACTAACCTATTAACCCAGAGCCCAGTGCCAGTTCCTGTTTTCCCCCTTGTTTCAGTGTTTCACAGAAAAGAATATCAAACGGAGTCCAAATGGAATGAAACCTTCGGGAGAGTTATTTTTGGAAAGAAATCAATCCGGGAGACTTGGAGTGCACGTCAGGGGATCAATGAGGAAGGCACGAGGCAGGGGGCGCGCCCACCCCCCTAGGCGTGCCCTCCACCCTCGTGGGCCCCTCGTGGCTCCCCTGACCGACTTATTTCGCCTATATACATATATCAATATACCCTAAAACCATCGGGGAATAGAAGAGATCGGGAGTTCCGCCGCCGTAAGCCTCTGTAGCCACCAAAAACCAATCGGGACCCTTTTCCGACACCCTGCCGGAGGGGGGATCCCTCACCGGTGGCCATCTTCATCATCCCAACGCTCTCCATGACGAGGAGGGAGTAGTTCACCCTCGGGGCTGAGGGTATGTACCAGTAGCTATGTGTTTGATCTCTCTCTCTCTCTCATGTTCTTGAGGTGATACGATCTTGATGTATCGCGAGCTTTGCTATTGTAGTTGGATCTTATGATGCTTCTCCACCTCTACTCTCTTGTAGTGGATTGAGTTTTCCCTTAGAAGTAATCTTATCGGATTGAGTCTTTGAGGATTTGAGAACACTTGATGTATGTCTTGCCGTGCTTATCTATGGTGACAATGGGATATCACATGATCCACTTGATGTATGTTTTGGTGATCAACTTGCGGGTTCCGCCCATGAACCTATGCATAGGGGTTGGCACACATTTTCGTCTTGACTCTCCGGTAGAAACTTTGGGGCACTCTTTGAAGTACTTTGTGTTGCTTTGAATAGATGAATCTGAGATTGTGTGATGCATATCGTATAATCATACCCACGGATACTTGAGGTGACATTGGTGCATCTAGGTGACATTAGGGTTTTGGTTGATATGTGTCTTAAGGTGTTATTCTAGTACGAACTCTTGAATAGATCGATCCGAAAGAATAACTTTGAGGTGGTTTCGTACCCTACCATAATCTCTTTGTTTGTTCTTCACTATTAGTGACTTTGGAGTGACTCTTTATTGCATGTTGAGGGATTGTTATATGATCCAATTATGTTATTATTGTTGAGAGAACTTGCACTAGTGAAAGTATGAACCCTAGGCCTTGTTTCCTAGCATTGCAATACCGTTTGTGCTCACTTTTATCATTAGTTACCTTGCTGTTTTTATATTTTCAGATTACAAAAACCTATATCTACCATCCATATTGCACTTGTATCACCATCTCTTCGCCGAACTAGTGCACCTATACAATTTACCATTGTATTGGGTGTGTTGGGAACACAAGAGACTCTTTGCTATTTCGTTGCAGGGTTGTTTGAGAGAGACCATCTTCATCCTACGCCTCCCACGGATTGATAAACCTTAGGTCATCCACTTGAGGGAAATTTGCTACTGTCCTACAAACCTCTGCACTTGGAGGCCCAACAACGTCTACAAGAAGAAGGTTGTGTAGTAGACATCAAGCTCTTTTCTGGCGCCATTGCTGGGGAGGTGAGTGCTTGAAGGTATATCTTTAGATCTTGCAATCGATTCTTTTAGTTCCTTGTTTTATCACTTGTTTAGTCTACAAAAGAAAACTAAAAAAATGGAATTAAGGGTGCCTCATATGCTTCATCTTTTTAATGTCTTTCGTGAAAATGATGGGAAGGAAAATTATGCTCAAGTACTAGAAGAAGAATTACATAGAATGCTTGGCATAAAATATGTGAATGATGAGCATGATTGCAATGTTGTTAGTATGAATTCTTTGAATACCCATGATGCTAATGATATGCAAAGCCACAAGCTTGGGGATGCTATGTTTGATGAAGATGATATGTTTAGTCCCCCAAGCTTTGATGAGCAAATTTACTATGATGAAAGCATGCCTCCTGTCTATGATGATTATTGTGATGACATGTATGCTATAAAGAATAATGATAACCATGAAACTTGTCATCTTGATATTAATTTTCAATCACATGATAGTTATTTTGTTGAGTTTGCTCCCACTACTATTGATGAGAATAGATTTGCTTATGTGGAGAGTTATAAAAATTCTATGCTTATGCATCATGAAAAGAATGCTTTAGGTGCTGGTTATATTGTTGAATTCATTCATGATGCTACTGAAAATTATTATGAGAGAGGATCATATGCTTCTACATATTGCAATAATATCAAGTTTCCTCTCTATGTGTTGAAAATCTTGAAGATTTGCTTGTTTTGCCTTCCTATGCTAGTTGATTATTGTTCCCATAAATTATTTGCTCATAAAATCCCTATGCATAGGAAGTGGGTTAGACTTAAATGTGCTAGTCATATTCTTCATGATGCTCTCTTATGTTTCAATTCTTATCTTTTATGTGAGCATCATTGAAATCATCATGCCTAGCTAGGGGCGTTAAACGATAGCGCTTGTTGGGAGGCAACCCATCTTTATTTTAGTTTCTTGATTTTTGGTTCTATTTAGTAATAAATAATCCATCTAGCTTCTGTTTAGATGTGGTTTTAATTAGTGTTTGTGCCAAGTAGAACCTTTGGGAAGACTTGGGTGAAGTCTTTATGATCATGCTATAAAAATAGAAACTTTAGCGCTCACGAGATTAGCTAAAACTTTTTACTGGAGAGTGATATTTAGTTGATTCTTTTTGCAGATGATTACTAGACAAATTCCTCAGGTCCACCAATTTAGTTTAGAATTTTTGGAGTTCCAGAAGTATACGTTTGATACAGATTACTACAGAGTGTTCTGTTTTTGACAGATTCTGTTTTCATTGTGTTGCTTGCTTATTTTGATGAATCTATGGCTAGTAAAATAGTTTATAAACCATAGATAAGTTGGAATACAGTAGTTTTAACACCAATATAAATAAAGAATGAGTTCATTACAGTACCTTGAAGTGGTGTTTTCTTTTCTTTCGCTAACGGAGCTCACAAGTTTTCTGTTGAGTTTTGTGTTGTGAAGTTTTCAAGTTTTGGGTAAAGATTCGATGGACTATGGAATAAGGAGTGGCAAAAGCCTAAGCTTGGGGATGCCCAAGGCACCCCAAGGTAATATTCAAGGATAACCAAGCGTCTAAGCTTGGGGATGCCCCGGATGGCATCCCATTTTTCATCTTCGTTCATCGGTAACTTTACTTGGCGCTATATTTTTATTCACCACATCATATGTGTTTTTCTTGGAGCGTCGTTTTATTTTCTTTAGCTTTGCTTGATGTTAGAATAAAATACCAAGATCTGAAATTCTTAAATGGGAGAGAGTCTTCACATAGCTACATAATTATTTAACTACTCATTGATCTTCACTTATATCTTTTTGGAGTAGTTTGTCATTTACTCGTGTGCTTCACTTATATACTATGAGTAAATGGTTGAATGATTTGAATGTCATAAATCTAAAATTATATATGTTTCATATGCCTTTCCCATGGGGAGTAATGCCTTCACATATAAGAAGTAGGGGTGGTAAATTTATTGAAGGTTAGCAAACATTGTATTGGTCACTTGAACAATTCATGAAAGAATATTGACGGAAGAGAGATTTCACATATAAATATACTATCTTGGACATCTTCTATGATTGTGAGCCCCATTAATTATTTTCAAACCTCAGCAAATTAGTTGAAGTTGGACAAGGAAGACAACATAATGAGTTATACTTGGGTATATTTGTATAGAAGTTATATTGTTATGGATCCTCTAACATGTGGTGCTTGCTATTTAGAATCCTTTGCTAGCCAAAATATCTGTACTAAGCAGGAATACTGCTTGTGCATCCAAAATCCTTGAACCAAGTTTCTTCCATGAGTGTCCACCATATCTACCTATATGCGGTATTTACCTGCCGTTCCAAGTAAATTTGCATGTGCCAAACTCTAAACCTTCAAATAATAATCTGTTTTGTATGCCCGAATCGCTCATGTAGCGACTAGGGGCTAGCAGTGTCTTCCATGCTAGGTGGGTTATTCTCATGATGAGTGGACTCTGCTCATCATTCACGAGAAAATGGCTGGTAACTGGGATGCCCAGTCCCATGATCAAAAGATCAAAATCAAATCAAAAATAATTGCAAACAAAACTCCCCCAGGATTGATGTTAGTTGGAGGCACCTGTTGTTTCGGGCAAGCCATGGATTGATGATTGTTGGTGGAGGGGGAGTAAAAATCTTTACCTTTCTGCGTGGGAACCACCTATAATGTAGGTAGTATTGAAGATATTCAGAACTCTTGGTCGTTATGTTGACAATGAAAGCATACCTCTCAAAATTATTTTCATCTCTATTTTTGCTTCGAGCTCTGGCACCTCTACAAATCCCTGCTTCCCTCTGCGAAGGGCCTATCTTTTACTTTTATGCAAGAGTCAGTAGTATTCCTTCTCATTCAAACCTACTCTTTAGTTGGCAATCATCATGTGATGGAAAGATCTAAGCATATATGGCCGTTCAAATATATTTGAGCATGAATTATTACTGTTGACATTACCCTTGAGGTAAAAGGTTGGGAGGCGAAACATTAGGCCCCTATCTTTCTCTGTGTTCGATGAATACTATTTGTTCTAAAAATATGCATTGAGTGGTAGCAATCATGGAAGACTATATGATAGTTGAGTATGTGAGATTTGCTAAATCAAAGCTCTTACATAGACCCTTCCTGAAAATAATATGAATTGCAATTGTTTGATGACTGAGAACAGTTTGTTAATTTTCAAGAAAGTTTATGATCTATAGTTTAACATGTGAATAGCTTGTTACCTGATCATGAAAAGTTCTATGAGTTGAGCTACTGTTATGACATATAATGATGCTAGAAAAGGTGATTGAAATTATCATTGATCAAACTTATGCACCTGCTAGCATTCACACTTCATAAATTCTTTCTTTTATCATTTATCCATCTTGGATGTTTATGGGCTTTATTAAACACTTTTATATCACTTTTGAGACTAACCTATTAACCCAGAGCGCAGTGCCAGTTCCTATTTTTTTCCCTTTTTTCAGTGTTTCACAGAAAAGGAATATCAAATGGAGTCCAAACAGAATGAAACCTTCGGGAGAGTTATTTTTGGAAAGAAAGAAATCCGGGAGACTTGGAGTGCATGTCAGGGGATAAACGAGGAAGGCACGAGGCAGGGGGCGCGCCCACCCCCTGGGCGTGCCGTCCACCCTCGTGGGCTCCTCGTGGCTCCCCCGACAGACTTCTTTCGCCTATATATATCAATATACCCTAAAACCATCGGGGAACAGAAGAGATCGGGAGTTCCGCCGCTGCAAGCCTCTGTAGCCACCAAAAACCAATCGGGACCCTGTTCCGACTCCCTGCCGGAGGGGGGATCCCTCACCGGTGGCCATCTTCATCACCCCAACGCTCTCCATGACGAGGAGGGAGTAGTTCACCTTCAGGGCTGAGGGTATCTACCAGTAGCTATGTGTTTGATCTCTCTCTCTCTCTCTCTCTCTCTCGTTCTTGAGGTGATACGATCTTGATGTATCACGAGCTTTGCTATTGTAGTTGGATCTTATGATGCTTCTCCCCCTCTACTCTCTTGTAATGGATTGAGTTTTCCCTTTGAAGTAATCTTATCGGATTGAGTCTTTAAGGATTTGAGAACACTTGATGTATGTCTTGCCGTGCTTATCTGTGGTGACAATGGGATATCACATGATCCACTTGATGTATGTTTTGGTGATCAACTTGCGGGTTCCGCCCATGAACCTACGCATAGGGGTTGGCACACGTTTTCGTCTTGACTCTCCAGTAGAAACTTTGGGGCACTCTTTGAAGTACTTTGTGTTGCTTTGAATAGATGAATATGAGATTGTGTGATGCATATCGTATAATCATACCCACGGATTCTTGAGGTGCCATTGGAGTATCTAGGTGACATTAGGGTTTTGGTTGATATGTGTCTTAAGGTGTTATTCTTGTACAAACTCTTGAATAGATCGATCCGAAAGAAAAACTTTGGGGTGGTTTCGTACCCTACCATAATCTCTTCGTTTGTTCTCCGCCATTAGTGACTTTGGAGTGACTCTTTGTTGCATGTTGAGGGATAGTTATATGATCCAATCATGTTATTATTGTTGAGAGAACTTGCACTAGTGAAAGTATGAACCCTAGGCCTTGTTTCCTAGCATTGGAATACTGTTTGTGCTCACTTTTATCATTAGTTACCTTGCTGTTTTTATATTTTCAGATTACAAAAACCTATATCTACCATCCATATTACACTTGTATCACCATCTCTTCGCCAAACTAGTGCACCTATACAATTTACCATTGTATTGGGTGTGTTGGGGACACAAGAGACTCTTTGCTATTTGGTTGCAGGGTTGTTTGAGAGAGACCATCTTCATCCTACGCCTCCCATGGATTGATAAACCTTAGGTCATCCACTTGAGGGAAATTTGCTACTGTCCTACAAACCTCTGCACTTGGAGGCCCAACAACGTCTACAAGAAGAAGGTTGTGTAGTAGACATCAGGGGTTTATATAGGCCTACCCCCTAGGGGTACAATGCTAATCCGACTGGGTGTAGGACCTGGCCGTCAGTGTCTCTGGTCGCCGGCTTCTCCGCCGGCCGATGGGGCCCGCTGCCTGGTGGGCCCCGCCGGCTATCTTTTACTCGGCCGATAGGCCGTGCCCGCCGCTGGTGGGTCTGGTTGGTCAATTTTTCCTGTAGCCTTGCTACTGATGATGTATGCTTTGTCGGGGAGAGCGTGGCTACAGTCCCACTGCCTGGTGGGCGTTCACTGTAGCCACACCCCATCTCTTCTGGTTAATGGTGCACAAACTTTGAGGGAAGAAGGGGCCGCCTGCTGGAAGGCAGACCGCTCCCGTTACCGCCTATTGAAGTATCACCGCCTTATGGTGGCTCACGGACAAGTAGGGCCCGCCGCCTGCGGACCGTACCGACCGGCGTCGTGGGAGCATGGCTCCCTCTGATGTAGGTGATGTCATGGGCTGCGTGGGTACAGTGCCGCGCCGGGTGAGGGGTGTGCAATTGGTACACCGCACTGTAGCCATGCTTTGCCCTGGATTCGGGGGTGGCAGGCCGTACTGTAGCCATGCCTCGTCCCGTCGTGGTAATGAGGGTGCAAACTTTGAGGGTACGAGGGGCCGCCTGCTAGGAGCCGGCCTCCCTCGTGGCCGCCTTCTGGGCTCCGCCACCTTCTAGCACCCGACCACCTGGCCCAGAAAGACAGTCGTCTGTCCGGATGGCGTGAGGGGCGCAGCTAGCCCCGATGTCTTGAAATACTTGGGGGGGGGGGCTGATGAGGCTACCCGTAGTAATTTACTCCGACAGTAGTCCCCGAAGCTGGTGAGGCGCCGCAGCTGAAGAGGCGAGGAGCCTCAGCAGCTTCCTACTCCGAGTGGTCTGATAGCTTCGCATCGTCCGCCTGCTGGAGGCGCCGTCTGCTAGTAGTCGGCCACAGCCAAGCCCGCCGACTGGTGAATTCGAATCGCCGTGGCGGGGCCCGGGTGGTGTGCCAGCCGGGCGACAGGCTTGCCACCCGCTGCTTGCCTGCCACGCGGCAACAGCAGGCCAGGCGGGTCTGCCAGCCTGCACGCGTGACAGGACATCGCCACATGCTGGGGCCCGCCACTACAGGGCCTCGGCACACGCACGGATCCACTGCGGTCGAGGTGGACGGTTGCGCTTCTGTGCGCGGTTAATGCACGTCTTTACCGCGCGGTAAACGCGGGATCGTGGGGGGTGTGGGCGCAGTTAATCCCACGACCCCCCACGTTTTGCCCCCTCGGCTCCGCCGCCTGGGGGCTATAAGTAGGGGAAGGTGGGGCGGCAGAACGCACGCACGCCATCCTCTCCCTTCGACATCACCTTTCTCCTTCCTCTGCTCCTCGCTGCCGCCACGCCCCTTCCTCTCGCCGAGGCGCTGCAGTAGCTTACCGCCGCCGGGCCTCGTCGCGTCGTGGCTTCCTTGCTCTGCCACTGATTCACCCACTCGTCACCGCGTCGTGCTTCCGTGGCGCGTGAGCGGACCGGCGATTGGGACGGCTCGAACGTCCATGAAGACCATCTCACCTTTCTTCGTCAAACGTGGCGGCTGCCTCGCATACACACGTGAAGGTGCGTGTTCCCCCCGAGGCGGAGATCTCGCTGGCATCGGAGGATGGCGAATACGTCGTCTTCCGGTCGCATTTTCTTCATGGCTTCGGCATGCCGGCGAGCGGTTTCTTCCGTTCCTTCCTCACCTTCTACAAAGTCCAGGCGCACCACCTCACGTCGAACACGGTGGTGCTACTGGCCGCCTTCGTCACCCTCTGCGAAGGCTACCTCGGCACTCTCCCCACCCTCGAGCTCTGGGGGGAGTTCTCCTACCTCAAGCTTGGCACCGCTGCCAAGAGCGAGGCAGCCCAGTGCGGAGCTTGCGTCACAGTGCGGCGTTCGGGTTCTGGGATCCGCTTCCCGGCCCTCGCCTTGCTGCAGTCGGCCAAGCTGTGGCAAAAATCTTACTTCTACCCAAGAACATCCATCCATCGATGGACTACGTCAACCTGCCAACATATGTAGCCGGCCCGCCGATCGAACCCCGCTCCAACTGGCAGTTCCGGCCAAAGAAGCTGTCGGCCGCCTCCTCCATCGCTCTCGCCCGGCTTCAGGTGATGATGGAGTCGGAGGGCCTCAAGGCCTCGGATCTGCTGACCGCCTTCGTGGCGCACTGAGTGCTTCCCCTCCAAACCCGGCCCCACATCATCAGCCTATTGAGCGGGCACCAGGACCCGTGTCGGATGTGCACCAAGGAGCTACCGGACACAGAGGTGGCCCGGCTGGTAAATTACTTCTTCAACTGCAAGCTCTCGGAGACAGAGTGGTAGTTCGGCAAGCAGCCGTACAGTCGCGCACACCCGCCGCCTGCGGTGAGTTTCTTAATTCCTTTGATTCTTCGCTCGTCCGAGTACTTTTTTGCGGTCTCATCAGTTGGCCATGGTGCAGATCTTCTCGACCCAGTCGGTAACCGACGCGCTGGAGCCAGGTCATCAGTACCTGGCGCACCGGTCGGTGAGCGACATGGACGACCCTGACTTGGGGGCGGCCTCCATGGACGAGGACGATGCCACCGGCGAGGGCGGTGAGGGAGCAGGCGGCTCCTCAAGAGGCGGCCTTGGGGACTAGCCGGACGATGAGGAGGACAACAAGCCAGGCTACAACCATGGTGCCGACAGGGCAGGCGTCAGCTCTTCAGCCGCGCCGGCCGCACCAGGTGGCGCGCCGAAGCGTCGGGCCGACGTCGGGTTGTACGGCAGCCGACCCAAGAAGCCCAAGAACACGGCTGCCGCGACCAGGCGGCAGGAGGCCGCCGCGAAGGCGGCTCAATTCCAGAAGCCCCAAAGCAGCGCCCTACGGTGTCTTCGTAAGTACTTTGATCTTTTCCGTTGTCGCTTTGCGTTTGCGATTCTTCTTTTCTCGCAAACTCTTTCTTAATTCTTCTTGTTTGGCTCGAACAGGGCCCCACTCTCTCTTGAGTGGGCCCCGTCTGCCTCGGTGATTGGGTTGGTAGGCGGCTCCACAGAACCCCGCCGTATGGACCCTCTCGCCGACCTCCAGGAGGCGACAAGAGGAACGCGCAGGAGGCGCACGAGGAGCGGGAGAAGGCGGAGGTGGCCAAGGCGGCACAAGCAGAGGCTGATGCCGCAGCCAAGACCCAAGCCGACGCAGCCGCCAGGGTTCAAGCGGACGCGGTCGCCAAGGCACAGGCGGAAGAGGCGTCCTGCAGCCTGGCACCAGAGCTCGTCGTCCCGCTGCGCGCGGAGCCACCGACGCCGGGGGGGACTTGCACCGGCTGGAGGGGTTGGAGGCAACCAGTCGGCCCTGGATAAGGAGGGCTGAGGCCCCATCATCTTGGAGGCGGAGGTGACTCCCCGCGTGCCGACTGCTGACGCGCAGAGCAGCCGGCCCGAAGCGCCGCTGGTGCCGCCATCTGGCGGCAAGCTGGTGGTGGGTTCGATTCCCACCGTCCGCGTCCCGGTGCGCCGGCGCGTGGAGAAGGCGGCCTCAGCGCCGCGGCCATTGTAGATTGGGGCCACGAGCTCATCGGCCCCCGATGCTGAGGCTACTAGCGCCGCCCCACCGGAGTGGACGCCTGGGGGCAGAACAGGTGTTCTGAATAGGGCGGCGCAGGACGTCTAGTCCCGGTTCCAGGCCCAAGGCGCTGCTCTCCAGCAGTACACGCATCCGTTCTTGGCGACATAGACGGCCGTCCGGGTATGCTTCTTGTCCTTTGTTTTTTATTCTTGTAATCTTCCATGGGGGCGCGCCAGCGCACCCACTAGGTGTAGCCCCCGAGTTCCGGGCCGGCTGCTGAGCAGGCGGCTCGGAACTTCAAGGCAAGTTCCGAGTGCTAACTTATTTTTCTTTTGTTGTCTTTGTTGCAGGATTACCACAACATCCGCGCAGCCACTTTCAACTCCCACGTCCAGGAGCTGGCCAAGCGGACCACTGACATGACCGATAGCCAGAGTAAGCACTCCGCCTTCTCTCTCACGGGGGCACGTCAGTGCACCCGCTCGGTGTAGCCCCTGAGATTCGGGCTGACTGCTGAGCAGTCGGGCCGGATCTTCCGGCAACCACTTATCTTCTTTGTTGATTGTTGATGTCCTTTCTTTCTTCGCAGGGGCAGCAGCCAAACTGCAGCAGCGCCTAGGCGAGACCCAAACCAAGCTGCGCACCAAGGAGGAGGAGCGTAGCAAGGCGGCTCAGGAGGTGGACCGCCTGACCAAGGAGCTGGCGGACTAGGCGGAGCGACACAAGGTATAGCTCCAGAAGCTGAAGGAGGCGGAAGACTCCCTCACGGCCGAGTTCGAGACTCAACGCTCTAATTGGGCCGAGAAGGAGAAAATCCTCACCGACGGCTACAACGAGATCGAGGACATGATCGATGGTAAGTCCCTTTTTCCTTTGAGCAGCCGCCGACAGCAGTAGGAGTCGGCTTCCGGCTTCTAATCTTTGATTTTCTTCTTGCACATAATTCTTCCCCGGCTACGCCATCGCCGTGAGCCAGGCCATTGAAGCGTGGCGCGAGTGGCGTAGGTGGGTTGGAGTGGAGATTCTTCTCAACGCGCCTCGGAACCTCAAGGAGCAGCTTCTAGCCGTCAGGACGCGCATGTAGCCGGCCCTCCGCCTGCTCCGCCGCCTTCAGCGCGCCGGGGTCCAGGTGCTGACCGCCCTCTGGCCGAATGCTCAAGTGCCACGCACCCCCAGTCGGACTGCCGAGTGGCTGGAGGTAGCAGTCGGCCGCTTTGAGGCTCGGAAGGGCGCCGCAGCTCGAGCGGGTGCACGGACTTCCTAGGAGTTCGCCAAGGCATGGTATCCGAGCCTGAATCTGGCCCAGCTGGCCACCTTCTGGGCTGAGGCCGGGCCGGAGCTGGTGGCGGTGGACCGCGCGCTCTCTACGCGTGTCGGCGCTTGCGGAGTACGCCAACACCAACGTCTTCATCCCCGAACTGGACGAGCGGGGCACCGAGATGCCGCCCAACTGATTCGGGCTGAACCCAGACAACGAGGACGACTTGGCGGAGGAGATCGCCTCCAGCAATGAGGGCGAGGATGGCGAAGACGACACACCAGAGGACGGAGCGGACGGCCAGTCTCAACCTGATCAAGCCTCGAGCAACGAGCCGCGTGTGGCTGCGCTGACTGTTGCTGATGCTGACCAGGCGGAGACTCACCAGTCGACCGCTCCACCAACCGGCGCTACTGCCTCCGCCAACCTGCCAGACCCGCCTGCTGCTCCTCTGGCCTAGGCGGCCAGTTTTATCTACCTTTTCCTGCTTTTGTTATCTTTCGAACAAGCTAGTTATATTTGCGCAGTTCCACTCGCTGGGGGTGTATTGAAACTTCTTGAATTCTGGCTATGAGCAATGCTATGTAAATTAATTCTCGCACATGTGGGTGCTTTGTCGGGTTCTACTTTGCCTTGCTTTTCTGTTCTATTTTGGCGTTTTCCTTTGCCGCCCTGCCAGCCGGACAGCCGCTCTGCGGTCTGTGGCTGGGTCAGGGACTTAGCAGTTTTTGGAAGACATGTACTTTGGCCGCTTAGAATGTGGCAAGTCAAATGAGAAGCTGGCCGACCGATGCTCAGCAGCCGGATGGTAAGGCAAGGAGTCGACTTGGCCTATGCTAGTACATTTTTCCTTAGTCAGTTTTTGTGTGGACACCGTTTCCTGCCTTTAGCTCTTGCCAGCCGGACAGTCGCTCTGCGAGCTGCAGCTTAAGGCAAGAGAGGGCTTTTAGATCCCGGCACACTACTTGTCCGACTATAGGTAGCGTTAGCATAGGACAAGGCGGCAAGCCCCCGGGCCGACTGGTCTAACCCGGTGCCAGGCGGAGGAATGAAAATGATACATTCATAGGCAGAATCTTATCATATAGATAAAAAGGGTAGCCCCCGAG
Source organism: Triticum aestivum (assembly GCF_018294505.1). Classification (NCBI taxonomy): domain Eukaryota; kingdom Viridiplantae; phylum Streptophyta; class Magnoliopsida; order Poales; family Poaceae; genus Triticum; species Triticum aestivum. The sequence goes on from NC_057808.1 coordinate 128,055,989, forward strand.
TGCTCCTCGAGGGACCTGATGTCTTAGCTTCTTAATAAAAAAGGTAGCATGGTACATACTGCCTTAACTGTAAAACCTTGCCGGAGTCATCCCTCTTGCGCGCTCTGGGCTTCTGTGCGGTGATCAGGTAGTAGGAGTCATTGCCCAAAGCTTTGCTGATGATGAAGGGCCATTCCCAAGGGGCCGAGAGCATGTGCTGGCCGGCTGTTCGCTGGATCAGTCGGAGCACAAGGTCCCCCTCTCGGAAGGATCGAGGCCTGACCTTCTGACTATGGTAGTGGCACAGGCCCTGCTGGTAGATGGCAGGTCGGCTGAGTGCCAACAGCCGGCCTTCTTCCAGCAGGTCGACGCCGTCTTCTCACACCTCCTTTGCTTCCGCCTCCGTGTACATGGTGACGCGAGGTGAGTCGAACTTGATGTCAGTTGGGATGACAGCCTCGGCCCCGTACACGACGAAGAAGGGAGTGAAGCCGGTTGATTTGTTCAGTGTGGTCCGAAGACTCCAGAGGATGACCGGCAGCTCATCGATCCAGTAGCCGGCGGAGCGCTCCAGCGGCTCGATCAGTCCGGGCTTGATGCCGGACAAGATGAGGTCGTTTGCTCGCTTGACTTGGCCGTTTGACTGCGGATGGGCAACGGATGCTAAGTCGAGTCGGATGCCCTGCGTTGCGCAGAAACGGGCCAAGGCGCCTTTCACAAAGTTGGTGCCATTGTTGGTGATGATGCTGTGCGGTACACCGTACCGGACGGTGATATCTGCAATGAAGGTCACAACAGTCGGACCATTAAGTTTCTTGATTGGCTTCGCTTCAATCCACTTGGTAAATTTGTCTACGGCGACCAATAGATGGGTCATGCCGCCGTGTGCTGTCTTGAATGGGCCCACCATGTCCAGTCCCCAGACAGCAAATGGCCAAGTGAGGGGGATGGTCTTGAGTGCAGAAGCCGGCAGGTGTTGCTTGGAGCTGAATTTTTGGCACCCTTTGCACTTCTTGACCAAGTCCTTGGCGTCATCCACTGCGGTCGGCCTGAAGAATCCATGGCGGAAAGATTTGGCGACAAGGGATCTGGAGGCCGCATGTGGCCACACTCGCCTTGATGGATGTCTCTGAGGATTGCCTTGCCCTTCTCTGGCTCGACACAACGCTGGAAGACGCCAATCACGCTGCGCCTGACAAGCTCTCTGCTTACTATTGTGTACGGTGCTACCCGGCGTTGCACTTGTCGGGCTAAGGTCTCGTCGGCTGGTAGCTCTCCGCTCACCAGAAAGTTGACAATGGGCTGTGCCCATGATGGTGCTTCGACCACTGTCATCACGGCCACTGGAACCAGGGCGGTTGGGTTGGGAGGCGGAGCGTCGGATTCGGTTGTCGGTTGCTGCGTTGTTGAAGTCCCCGGGCCGGCTGCTACAGCCCCCGGGCCGGGTTCTGAAGTCCACGGTCCGGGTGCGACTGATGCAGTCCCCGTGCCAACTACCGAAGTCCCCGGGCCAACTGCTGCAGCCCCGGGCCGGGTTCTGAAGTCCCCGGGCTGGGTGCGGCTACTGCAGTCCCCGCGCCGCCTGCCGTAGTCCCCAGGCCGGCTGCTGCAGCCCCCGAGTCGGATCCGACTGTTCCGGGAGCAGCCAGCACGAAGATGGACATTGATTCCAGCGAAGGCTTGATAAATGGCTTGTAGAGGCGCTGAAGGGAGATACCGGCTGGTATTGCTTGGCGAGTGGAGCCGATCCGTGCCAGGGCATCAGCTTGCTCGTTGTCGTTCCGTGGCATGTGAAGAAACTCGCACCCGTCAAAGTATCCGCTAATCTGGACGAGGAAGCGGTAGCTTGCCATGTTTGCATCCTTGGCATCCCAGTCGCCAGACGACTGTTGACTACCAAGTCCGAGTCGCCGTCGCACAGAATCCGGCGGATGCCAATCTCCTTGGCCAGTCGGAGTCCGTGTACGAGCACCTCGTACTCGGCCACATTGTTGGAGGCGGCAAAGTGCATCTGCAGCGTGTATCTGAGCTTGTCGCCTTTGGGAGAGGTGAGGACGATGCCGACTCCCAAACCAGTTCACATCTTTGATCCATCAAAGTGCATCCGCCAATGGGTGGAATCCGGAGCTGGCGGCAGGTATTGGGTCTTGGCCCGGTCGACGAGGAAGTCGGCCAGTGCTTGGGACTTGATGGCGGTGCGTGGCTGGTAGAAGATGGTGTAGGGGGCCAACTCGATGGCCCACTTAGCCACTCGGTCTGATGCATCTCAGTTGCCTATGATCTCAGCAAGCGGGGCGGTGCAAACAACCGTGATGGGGTGCTCTTGAAAGTATGGCTTGAGCTTTTTGGCGGCAAAGTGCACACCATAGCACATCTTCTGGTAGTGGGGGTAATTCTGCTTGGAGGCGAGAGCACCTCACTCAAGTAGTACACGGGCCTCTGGACCGGATGTGCTCTGTCGTCTTCTGGAGGCTCTACCATAATGATAGTGCTGACCACTCGGCTGGTGGTGGCGATGTAGAGGAACATGGGCTCCTTAGCAGCCGGAGCCGCCAGAACAGGCGGTGTAGTCAGCATTTTCTTGAGCTGGAGGAAGGCCTTGTCCGCCTTGTCGTTCCACTCAAAATGAATGGTTTTCTTTATTAACTGGTACAGGGGAAGAGCCTTCTCGCCCAGCCGATTGATGAAGCGGCTGATGGATGCCAAGTAGCCGGTGAATTTTTGGACGTCTCGCAGTCGGGTGGGTCTCTCCATCTGCTCAATGGCCTTGATCTTCACAGGGTTGCACTCGATGCCGCATTCTGATACAAGGAAGCCAAGGAGCTGGCCGGTTGGGACTCCAAAGACACACTTCTCTGGGTTGAGCTTGATTTGAAACCGGCATAGATTGTCAAAGGTTTCCTTGAGTCGATCTTCCAGGAGGGTGCCGCGCTTCTCCGTCTTCACCACAATATCGTCTACATAGACGTGGGCATTTCTGCTGAGTTGCTTGAGGAGGCACTTCTGCATGCAATGCTGAAACATGGCACCGGCATTTCTCAAGCCGAATGTCATGGTCAGGTAGCAGAAGGCTCCGAATGGTGTGATGAAGGCGGCCTTCAGGTAGTCGGCCGGGTTCAGTTTGATCTGGTGGTAGCCAGAGTAAGCATCCAAAAAAGTCAACAGCTCGCATCCGGCTGTGGAGTCAATCACTTGGTCTATCCGAGGCAGAGCAAACAGATCTTTGGGGCAGACTTTGTTGAGGCTGGTGTAATCAATGCACATGTGCCACTTGTTGTTCTTCTTCAGTACAAGGACTAGCTTGGCAAGCCATTCAGGAAAAAAAATACTTCCATGATTGCCAGCAGGCGGGCGATCTCTTCACCGACAATTCTTCTCTTCTCTTCTGACAGGCGGCGGAGGGTTGCTTGACTGGTTTTGCATCTGATCTGACATGTAGCTTGTGCTCGGCGAAATCCGTCGGAACACCTGGCATGTCTTAGGGAGACCATGCGAAGATGTCCCGATTCTCATGGAGGAAATCGACGGACTCGCTTTCCTATTTGCTATCGAGGTTGGTACCTACGATAGCGTGCCTCTCCGGGTGGTTCGGGTCCAATGGGATCTTCTTTGTTTCTTTGGCCGGCTAAAAGGAGCCCTGGGTCTCCGACTATTTGGGATCTGGTGACAAGTCCGGCTGCTCGCTGGCCATGGCCACAACCCGGTCCAGGAGCTTCTTCTTGGCCGCAACCACAAGGGACTCGGCCAGCCGGCTGCTAGCAGCGATGCAGGCGGCCGACTTCTTGTAGTCACCGGCTATAGTGATTATGCCCTTGGTTCCCGGCATCTTCATCTTGAGGTAGGCATAGTGCGGCACTACCATGAACTTGGCTAGAGCTGGCCGTCCTAGGAGCGCGTGGTAAGGGCTTTCCAGGTCAACCACCTCAAAACAAATTGCCTCGCGGCGGAAGTGATCTTTGTCTCTGAAGAGGACATCTGTCTTGATCTTGCCGATTGGTGAGCAGGAAAGGCTAGCTACAATGCCATGGAAGACAGTCCGACTGGGCTGAAGTTGTCTCTCTTTGATGCACAGCTTCTCCATGGTGTGGCGGTAGAGGATGTTGATGCTGCTATCGCCGTCTATCAGAACTCGGGAGAAGTGAGTAGCTCTCCTCTCTGTTGAGAAAGTGGCATCCAACACCATGGCGTCGGAACCCAGAGAAGGCATCACCTCCAGGTGGTCTGCACGGCTCCAGCTGATGGGCCTTTCGGACCAGTGCATGAACTCTGGGATTTCAGAAGCGACGGCGTTCACCTCACGGTGCTGCCGGCGCCGGATATGCCTGTCGTCAGCCACACTGGTGAAGACAACGTAGTCTCCATGCTCTTCGGGGAATTCATCTTGGATGGCGGCGACCGGACGGGCTGCCGGCTGCTGAGGAGGCGGAGCCAGCGGGCCAGCAGGTGGAGGCGGCAGTCCTTCTCCCTTGGCAATGCGGACGAGCCAGTGGCACTTCTGGGTTGTGTGGTTGGACGGCTTCGCGCCGCTGTGGAACTTGCAGGGAGCATCAAGGGTCTACTCAAAGGAGAAGGCGGGAAACCAAGTGGGCTTGCTGCCTTTCTGACGCTTGGGGCCAGGCTGTCCCTCCGGCTGCTAGGCTTCAACCATCGCCACATGCCGGCTGGTGGAAGCCGGCTGCAGGGCTTTGCGCTTGTTGTCGTTCTGCTGCTGGCGGCGACTTTTGTCACCAGCCGGCGTCTGAGGAGCCGGAGGGAGCACTTTTCTAGATGTGTCCACCCGAAGCTCTGACTTCATGGAGGAGTCGGCAGTGGCGTACTTGTCTGCTATGATCAGCAGCTCGTCGAGTGTGGCCGGCTCGTCGCAGAGGAGTCAGTGCTTGAGTAAGGTGCCCTCTCGGCACCCAACAGTGAATTACTCTATGGCTTGCACCTTGTGCACCCCTTCGCAGGAGTTGCGCAGTTCAGCCCACCATGTCAAGTAGTCGCGGGTGGACTCGGTCCGGCCTTGGACGCACAACGAGAGCTGGCAAGGCTTGGGCGGCCGCTTGTATGTGCTGGTGAAGTTGTGGATGAAGACTTCGGTGAAGTCCAGCCAGCTATCGACGCTGTAGGGCTTGAGGCTGCTCAGCCATGTCCGGGCCGTGCCCTGGAGCATGAGCGGAACGTACTTCACGGCGACGCGCTTGTTGTCGTTTGCTATGCTGACGGTTGTGGAGTAGTCAACCAACCAATCCTCCGGCTTCATGGAGCCGTTGTACTTGGGAGTGTCTCGAGGGAGCAAGAACCCTTTGGGAAAGGGCTCATCACGAATGCGGGGGCCGAAACAAGGCGGACCGATTGCATCTTCTTCTTCTACCGCCAGGGATCGAGCCAGACGGTTGATCTGGTGGCGGGCATCATTTTCTCCGACTCCTTCATGGTGGCCTAGCCGGTCGCCGAGAGTCGGGTGCTCAACAGGCAACGGAGAAGCGCGCCTCTCCTTGCGCGGGGGAGGCAGACGATCGCTCCGCTGTTCCACTGCTCGTGGGTGGCCGTCTTGGTCACGCTCGGTGGTGACGCGTGTGCGGCTACGGCTGGCAGCCGGCTCTCGGTCTCTTCGGTCGCCATGTTCTCAGCGGGGGGGGGGGGGGGGGGGGGGGCAGGTTCTCGGCTTGTTGGCCGGGTTCTACTACGCGGCAGCCGACTTCTTCCTGTGCGTCGGCCACGTCGATGAGCTGCTGAACGCGCTTCGTCATGTAGCAACGCTCGTCGCCCTCTAGCTGGTCCAACTCGTCTGCGGCTGCCTGGGCGGCGCGCAGGTTCTTGATGGGCGTGGGGTAGACAGAGCGGTCTACCCCCAGCATGCTGGCGATGGCTGCACCGTGTTGTCGGACGGGGCCTACGCAGCTAGGTTCGCCAGTAGCCGGCGTGCTGCATACGGCGCGGTCGATCTCGCGCTGGTAGGCCTCGGTGAGCCGTCTCATAGTGGCCAACTTTTTGGCCTTCTCGACGAGTGCGATGCGGCAGGCCTCCAGCGTCTCGCCGTTGGCGTCTGCCGCTATGGGTGCGGACAGGTCCTGCATTGCCGCCTGCAATGGGTCCTGGCCGGACCCGCCAGAAGCTCCATCATGGCTGATGACCAGTACCTCCGTGATGGTGCTGGTGCTGGCGTCGCTGGTCGCAGGAGGGAGCGGGTCGTCGATGACCACCATGTTGGTGGGGAAGGCGTCGAGGGATTCCACGTCAGAGTCGACAAGCATCGAGTCGGTAAGCCAACTGACTCTAGGTCAGAGGCCGGCTCATTGGCAATGTGAAACTTGCCAAGGAGATCGACGATGCAGCTCTCAGAGCTGGCTGCTCCCGCGTCGGGGGCGGGCTCGTCGGGGAGGTGGATCCCATCGAGGAGATCAGCGAGGCAGCTCGTGGCGCAAGCGGTTTCTGTGCCGCGCAACGCGTCGACACAAACGCCGTCAGAAGTGCCGGGCTGGCTGTGCTCGCGAGGAAGGAAGAGGGTTCCCGTCCAGAATGTGTTTTCGGACGACGGTGCACCTAGCCCCATGGTGGGGGCCAAATGTCGGGGATATCGTGCGACATATGCCAGGGGTGGCTTATCATGGATGGGGACAAGAGTACGTCGCCGGGCTCTAGAAGCGGGAGTAAGCGAGATTGCATACGCCTGCGGATCTTACCCAGGTTCGGGGCTCTCCTAGGAGATAACACCCCTAGTCCTCCTCTGCGGTGTCTCCGCATGATCACTGTCTCAACAAGGTAGCTACAAGCTTCTCCTTGAGCTGATTTTCTAGAGGAGGAAGAAGAACAAGGCTAGCTCTACTCCCCTCTCTCTACGTGGTGTGTGTCTACTAAGGTTCTGAACCCTTTGCATGGGTGGCCTGGGGGGTTTATATAGGCCCACCCCCCAGGGGTACAATGGTAATCCAGCCGGGTGTAGGACCCGACCGTCAGTGTCTCTGGTCGCCATCTTCTCCGCCGGCTAGTGGGGCCCGCAGCCTGGTGGGCCCCGCCGGCTATCTTGTACTCGGCCGACAGGCCGTGCCCACCGCTGTCGGGTCTGGTTGGTCACCTTGTCTTGTGGCCTTGCTACTGATGATGTATGCTTTGTCGGGGAGAGCGTGGCTACAGTCCCGCCGCCTGGTGGGTGTTCACTGTAGCCACACCCCATCTCTTCTGGTTAATGGCGCACAAACTTTGAGGGGAGAAGGGGCCGCCTGCTAGAAGGAGGACCACTCCCGCTACCGCCTGCTAAAGTATTGCCGCCTTTTGGTGGCTCACGGATAGGTAGGGCCCGCCGCCTGTGGGCCGTACCGACCGACCATCGTGGGAGCATGGATCCCTCTGACGTAGGTGATGTCATGGGCTGCATGGGTACAGTGCCGCGCCGGGCGAGGGGTGTCCGCTTGGTACACCACACTGTAGCCAGGCTCTGCCCTAGATTCGAGGGTGGCAGGCCGTACTGTAGCCACGCCTCATCCCGTCATGGTAATGAGGGTGCAAACTTTGAGGGTACGAGGGTCCTCCTGATAGGAGCCGGCCTCCCTCATTGCCGCCTGTTGGGCTCCGCCGCCTTCTAGCAGCCGGCCGCCTGGCCCAGCCTTCCCAGGAAGGCAGTCGTCCGTCCAGATGGCGTGAGGGGCACAGCTAGCCCTGGTGTCTTGAAATACTATGGGGGGCTGATGAGGCTACCCGTAGTCATTTACTCTAACATACATAATCAATCAGCTATGAAAGTAAGTATGGTCATACAGGGCAAGAGGTACTCACAAGAGCAATGCAGTGTGCAGTATAGTTGTAAGATTCTGTGGTCCCTTGAGAATGAGTGTTCTTCTGCTAACAGTTTTCGTACAAGTGAGACGTTAAGGCAAATGCAGAAATGTAGTTCAAATTTTGGTGTGATATCATAGATAGTACCTTACGCTGCAGACGAGACCAATCTGTAACAAGATTATTCTAGTCACTGTATGATTAATGTAGCTCCGGAGACTTTATAGAAATTACATTTAGAGGCTTGCCATCGAAGTGCACTTGCCTCAGGTAGGAATGATACTTCATCAACGAGTGCTTGAAAAGCGCAACCGACCCTTGCTCGTCTTGACAATCCAGTTTGGTCCTCGCCTATTTAAAAGAATGAAATCTTGTGTCTTCTGTCAGCAGAAACATATGTAGTAATTACCATGAATAACATTAGTACATTACTTACGCATAAGTTGCGGAGGAAGACTGGAAATTGTTTTATGTCTGCGGTATAATCTTTCCATGAAGGAAAGATGCGCACAAAGTTCCTGACAACAATATAAGCTTCATCTTCTAAACTGGGAAGAAATGGAACAGGGGTCCTATTTGCTACAATTGGGGCTCTCTCTGGTTCGAAAAGGGATTTGGCAACTGGATTTGGTGTACTCTTTGCTGGAATGGGGGTTTTGCGTCGTAGAGCTGGTGCTATGTCAACTGGCATCATCATACTGTTTGCTACAGTTCAGATCTGCTGGGTTGGGGCATCAGAAATGACCAGTGTAGTAGGGCTAAAGTCTGCTAGAGTTGGGGTGTTTTGTGGGCCAGGTGATATTGCAACTACACCTAATGGGCTATTTGATTTATCAGGTGTCACTACCTTCTCCAAATACTTTTCTCGTGCTCCTCCATGATCAGCAATCGCCCTATTCCTTTTGAACGTCCGATACACAAGAAGAGCATTTCAATGGATTAATATGGTATGATGACAGATGGAATATGTACTGAAAATGGATAGGCAGGGCGTATTCACATACACGATGTGTAAACTAAGCTAATGGCAGTGCAACAAAGTAGAAGCAATGCAAAGTATCAGTTGCAAGATATGTGTGACAAATATAACCTTGGAAAGTTAGAGAAAGCACCTTGATGGGTGAATAAAATAGGGCATCTACCTCTGACTCCTCCACTAGGGAGCTACATTGACTTAGGTCTCCCTCTAGCTCAGAATCACTGTCAGGATCATATTCTGAGCATGAATCTGTAGGTGGAGAGCGTTTGCATTGCATTGCATCCAGACTTGATTTCAGTCCCTTAATGCCAAGTTTGACAGCTATGGCATTGTTCTGCTTTATTCTTTTCATGCGCGCAAGCTCATAATCATTATGATGCTGTTCAGAATCTGAGATTCATGAAAACATAAAAAGTAGTCAGATTATCTATGGAATGCATTGCGGATTCAACTCGAAGAGTGTCTCCCTATAAACCCCTGCATATGCAAAGTTCAGCCCCCAACCGTGCTGACCAGACCACACAGAAATACAAACCTCTTATGTCTCTATAACAGGCAGACACACATTTCAAAACTGTTAGGAACATTAGAATCATATCAAATTCGTATTTGAACAAATAAACTAAGGAATTATGAGTGGCATAATGTTTAGCTTCAAGGGTGGAGTGCTGATAGTGTGACACATAGCAAGTAGGCAGATTGTATTCCATGTAAAAGATTGTAGTCTATGTAAAAGCTGGAAATGACACTTTCTTTCTATACAATGCAGTGTTCATTGCCCACACATGATGGAAGAGATCACACAGAGAAATACTATTCACTCACGTCTACGGTTCCAGTATTTTGAAATAGGGTGGTCCACCCTAAAAGAATATTGAGAAAAGCTAGAAATGACAATTTCTTTCTATACAATGCAGTGTTCGTTGCCCACACATGATGGAAGAGATCACACAGAGAAATACTATTCCCTCATGTCTATGGTTCCAGTATTCTGAAACAGGGTGGTCCACCCTAAAAGAATATTGACAACAGATATGACAAGGCAAGCATAGATGTAGTGAATCAATCATTTACTTGTGAGCTTACTATCACAAGTATGCACAATTGTAACTGCAGTAAGAGACCGTCCAAAATCTGAATCAAGAAGTTTGTCTAGCACTTATTGTTTGCAACTAATCGACGTGAATAATTGGATATCATATCGAATGAGTAAGAAAGACAAGTAAAATTGTCAACAAACCTGGCCTGCAGTAGTAATCTGGGTCAATGTTGAGGGAGTCCTGGATTAGGGGGTCCTCGGACAGCCGGACTATATACTTTAGCCGGACAATTGGATTATGAAGATACAAGATTGAAGACTTCGCCCCGTGTCAGGATGAGACTGTCCTTGGCGTGGAAGGCAAGCTTGGCAATACGGATATGTAGATCTCCTCCCTTGTAACCGACTCTGTGAAACCCTAGCCCCCTCCGGTGTCTATATAAACCGGAGGGTTTAGTCCGTAGGACAAGATCAACCATACCATAGGCTAGCTTCTAGGGTTTAGCCTCTACGATCTCGTGGTAGATCAACTCTTGTAATACTCATATCATCAAGATCAGCCAAGCAGGAAGTAGGGTATTACCTCCATCGAGAGGGCCCGAACCTGGGTAAACATCGTGTCCCCTGCCTCCTGTTACCATCCGCCTTAGACGCACAGTTCGGGACCCCTACCCAAGATCCGCCGGTTTTGACACCGACATTGGTGCTTTCATTGAGAATTCCACTGTGCCGTCACCGTAAGGCTTGATGGCTCCTTCGATCATTGGCAACGATGCGATCCAGGGTGAGGTCTTCCTCCCCGGACAAATCTTCGTATTCGGCGGCTTAGTACTGCGGGCCAACTCGCTGGGCCGTCTGGAGCAGATCGAAAGCTACGCCCCTGGCCATCAGGTCAGGTTCGGAAACTTCAACTATACTGCCGACATCCGCGGAGACTTGATCTTCGATGGATTCGAGCCCATGTCAGGTGCGCCGCACAATCACGACTAGCATGACTTAACTCTGTCGTCGGACAGTGTTCAGGAGATCACACCTGCAAGTACTCTGGCCCTCAATCCGGAACAAATTGCGCCATCTGAGGACGGGTGGATAGACCCCGCCACGGAGGCCGCACTCTCAGTGGCGATAGAGCCGAATACTGACTTCACCTCCTACGAGAGCCGTGTCACCGAACCATTGGATTCGTCCCCGGCCACGGGCTCCAAGCCGCCCGCGTCCGTGCCTATCGAACCCGATTGGGCACCGATCATGGAGTTTACCTCCGCGGATATCTTTCAGCACTCGCCTTTTGGCGATGTGCTAAATTCATTAAGGTCTCTCTCCTTGTCAGGAGAACCTTGGCCGAACTATGTCCGACTAGAATGGGATGCGGACGATGAAGAAATTCACTCCCCACCCACCACCCACCTAATAGCCACTGTCGACGATTTAACTGACATGCTCGACTTCGACTCCGAAGACATCGACGGTATGGACGACGATGCAGGAGAGGAACAGGAACCACCGCCCACAGGGCGCTGGACCGCCACCTCATCATATGATATATACATGGTGGATACCCCCAAAGAAGGCGATGGTGATAAGACAGCGGAGGATGACCCCTGCAAGAAGCAACCCAAGCACCGACGTCAGTGGCGCCGCTCTAAGTCCTGCCATAGCAAAAGTAGCGATACCGGCACAAGAGACAATAACACTCCGGATAGTGCCGAAGACGACGACAATCCCCTCCAGCCAGATTTAGAGCGGGTGGATGAACAAGCTAGCCCTCCAGAACAGGCAGCAGACAGAGAAACGGAGGATGACAATTACATGCCTCTCTCCGAAGACGAGGTGAGCCTCGGTGACGAAGAATTTATCGTGCCTAAGGATCCCGTTGAGCAGGAGCGCTTCAAGTGCCAGCTTATAGCCACATCAAATAGCCTGAAGAAAAAGCAACAATAGCTTCGAGCTGATCAAGATCTGCTAGCAGACAGATGGACTAAAGTCCTAGCGGCCGAGGAATACGAACTCGAACGCCCAACCAAGAGTTACCCAAAGCACAGGTTGCTACCCCAACTCGGGAGGAAGCATTGAAACCTACAACACCAGTGTATGATGCAGCTGATCGGCCACCTCGTGGCCGAGACAGAGGGACATATCAGCCCGAAGTCCAGCCTGCACCCCGTCGCCAGACAAACAAAAACACCAAGGCCCGGGGCAACACGCGGGACCTGCGAGACGTATTGGAAAACAAAGTAAAACATGCAAGATCGATGTACGGATCACGGGGGCGCGCCCCAACGCGGGACGATGTCCGTCACGCCGGATATACTAAAAGCAAATCCGGCCGGGCCGAATACAGCAGACAAGACTCGTACAAACTGCGTCGTGATATAGCCCGGCACAGAGGCGCCGCACACCCCCTATGCTTCACTGATGAAGTAATGGATCACGAATCCCTGGAGGGTTTTAAACCCGTAAACATTGAATCATATGACGGTACAACAGATCCCGCGGTATGGATCGAGGATTTCCTCCTCCACATCCACATGGCTCACGGTGATGATCTACATGCCATCAAGTACCTCCCACTAAAACTCAAAGGACCAGCTCGGCATTGACTGAATAGCTTGCTAGCAGACTCCGTTGGCAGTTGGGAGGATTTGGAAGATGCATTCCTGGACAACTTCCAGGGCACTTATGTGCGACCACCGGATACTGACGACTTGAGCCATATAATTCAGCAGCCAGGGGAATTGGCCAGGAAATTCTGGACCAGGTTCCTAACTAAGAAAAACCAAATTGTCGACTGTCCGGATGCAGAGGCCTTAGCGGCATTTATGCATAACATCCTTGACGAGTGGCGCGCCTGGCACCTCAGCCAGGAGAAGCCGAGGTCTATGGCAGCCCTCGCGACACTCATGACCCGCTTTTGCGCGGGCGAGGATAGCTGGCTGGCTCGCAGCAGCAACACAGCAAGCAAACCTGGCATATTAGAAGCCAGGGATAGCAGCGGCAAACCACGACGCAACAAACACAAGCGCAGCAAATACGGCAGTTAATGCCGGGGTCAGGAGCTCAAAGCCCGGTCAGCGGAAAGGGCCACCCAAAAATAACAATCCGGGTCCATCCAGTCTGGACCACATACTCGATCGCCAATGCCAAATTCATGGCACCCCAGGAACGCCAGCCACCCACACCAACAGAGAATGCTGGGTCTTCAAACAAGCCGGCACGGCGGGCGCCAAAAACGGAGAAGAAGGGTGTCAAAGCGATGATGGCGACGAAGAGCCCAGATCACCGAACATAGGAGGGCAAAAGAAATTTCCCCCGCATATTCAATCCGTGAATGTGGTAAAAACCACCCAAATTACCAACTCGGACCGGATATGAACCCCTAGGGATGCCGACATAACGGAACTAGTCGTCCCACAATATAAACTAGGGACGATCACCTTCAACCGCATGGATCGTCTGGTCAATGCCAAGCAGTGCAATCCAGCCGCACTAGTCCTCGACCCAATAGTTGACGGGTTCCGCCTCACTCGAGTCCTTATGGACCGAGGCAGAAGTCTAAATCTGCTTTACCAGGACACAGTGCGTAAGATGGGCATCGACCATTCGGCGATCAAACCCACTCAAGCCACTTTCAGAGGCATTATACCAGGTGTGGAAGCCAGCTGTGCAGGCTCCATTTCCCTTGAGGTAGTCTTCGGATCACGAGAAAATTACCGTAATGAAGAGTTAATCTTCGAAATCGTCCCTTTCCGCAGTGATTATCAGGCACTGCTCGGACGAACCGCGTTCGCTCGATTCAACGCGGTGCCACATTATGCCTACCGTAAGCTCAAGATGCCCGGTCCACGCGGCGTCATCACGGTTAATGGCAAGGCCAAACCTTCCCTCGGCACCAACAAATACACCACTGCCTTAGCAGCAGAGGCAACGAGCAGCACCTTGCAGCCGAACCTTGAGTCGACGTCCAGGCTCCCGGACACCGTCAAGGGACTCCGAGCTACTTCGCGGAAGGATAGCCCGGCTCGTCCGAGGCTCAATTAAACACTCCGGCGAAGGCCAGGACAGGCCGCACTCAGTGGCTCAACTGCTCCCCGGCACGCATATATTTCTTACATTTCCTTCGCAGGTTTACCTTTGCGCTGACCAGAACGGGCTGTACGGAGGCAGCTTGAACACGCAAGGGAATCCTTAGACATTCCCCGCAATGACCATCCGGCTATATTACGGATCCACACTCAGCTTCTTCCCCCTGGTCTCAGCAGGTTCCGCAATCATATTCCCCTTTTATCAAATTACTTGTACTCATACGCATAGACGTGCTATTCAAATACAACACGTGGATTTATATGACGTTTACCTGCTGTTATTTCTTATTGAAATTCTTTTGTCAAGTGGCATCCGTACACAGCGATATGCCTTAAAATATGCCAGGGGCTTTGTTTTACCCATAACACGGCAATAAAGTCCGAACACCTTCATGGAAGTTCGGCACCCTGAACCTATAGCATTATATGCATCAGCTCTGAATCATGTCTTGGGTCAATAGTTGGGTTTGCCCGGCTCCCATGTTTTGGCACCTTACGTTCCGCTATATCGGCTAAGGTAGCACTGGGAGAACTACTGCGATTGTGTCCCGGTTCTTCCGGACGAGCACCTCAGTAGAGAAAGCCGAAAACTGACTGTCATGATACGGCGAGCTGGTCAGCTGTTCGAGAGGTCACAAAATCTTTAAGGATTTCTCCCGCATAATGCCATAACCAATGCAGCGTGCGATGGATCGGTTTTTTCTCCGATCATGTGCTTATAGAGCCACTAGTACGGTGTTCCGAACACCAGGGGCTGCGCCTACCTTACTAAAGCTCCTATGGCTAAGTGAGAGTGATAAAGCCCTATAGTCCGATTGCTTGGTTCGTTGTGCTGAGCACCTCCTTCGAAGGACCCAAAACTGGGATAAAGAGTGCTCAGGTTTATCCCGAACACCCCCGTACTTCTTACGTGGGGGCAGAAGCCGACGACTGGCCAACTCTCAGGTTTAACATATAAAACGGCCGCACAGGAGGGTAAACTTTTATATCACAGGCAACGAATAAATGACCTTGTTCAAACATTACAAAGGTCAACATGATTGGCACTCATGGAAATATAATGTCCTTGGTGCATAGCTCCACTGCAAGGTAGGATCCTTTTAGGACACTCTCATAATATAATTCGGGCTTGCGGTGCTCCTTCCCCTCTGGCGGTCCTTCGGTCATCAGCTTTTCAGCATCCATCTTCCCCTAGTGCACCTTTGCGCGGGCGAAGGCCATTAGCGCACCTTCTATACAGACCGACCGCTTGATGACGTCAAGTCGAGGGCAAGCGCTTACAAGACGCTTCACGAGCCCAAAGTAGCTGCTTGGAATCGGCTCGGCAGGCCATAGCCGGATAACCAAATCTTTCATGGCTACTTCCACCGCCTTATGCAGTTCGATCAACTGTTTTAGTTGATCGGCAAAAGGCACCGGATAATTCGGTGCCAAATGCTGCGACCAAAAGAGCTTATCTGTAGTGTTCCTTTCTTCGGCTTGGTAGAATTGGGCGGCATCTGATATACTGCGGGGTAGCTCAGCAAATACCCCTGAGAAATCTGGATTCAAAATTAGAAACATAGTTTTCCCCTCAAATAATTGCTTTCCATGGAAAAAGCCTTACCCGCCGCAATCTTTCTCGCCTCTTGGATCCCCTCCAAGGCGCTTTGGGTTTCTCCCCGGGCATCGCTTGTGGCCTGATGTGCCTTGGTGAGTTCGGATTCTTTCTCCGTTAAACTCTGCTCCAAGGTCTCGCATTTCCTCACGGCCTCTTGCAGCTCCTGCTCAGCTGTAATAACCCTGGCCTCGTGCTTCTCACGAAGAGCCTGCTCTGTGGCTGCCTTTTTCTCGGCCTTGGCAATAGCCTTCTTAAGGGCTTCGACTTCGGTCACAATCCCTAGCGCAAATCATGAAGCTTATTTCATACTGAAAATTCATTCGCAATAAACGCGAACAAGACTTGTGCATACCTTGTTTATCTCTCAACTGCACTTTCAATTGGCAAAGTTCTTCTTGGGCCCGCTCTAGACTTTGATTCAGTCCAGAGTTTTCCGCAGTATGAGAAGCAGCACCCGCCACAGACGCCTGCTTATAAAAGAAGAGAAACAGATGTCATTCAATGAGTCTTCCTGCGAACATATATTCGATCCTCTGTCCGGTTCTTTCTTTCACCGAACAGTGTATCAGGGGCTACTACCTATACTATGACACTCTTCGAAAACTCGTAAAACATACCTCAAAGCCTTTTATAAGTCTGATACAAGCTCCGTTCAGTCCACTCTCAGCGGACTGAACCTTCTCAATCACCGCACCCATAAGGGCACAGTGTTCATCGACGATGGAGGCGCCCTTCAGCACCACCAACAAAGCATCCGACGCCTCTGGTTGGACAGAGGTCGCCGGTATACCTCCTCCAGATGAGAGAGGCTACCTGCTCGATTCTGGAGCCATATTGGTCTCCGGAACGGCATCCGGCTGGGGGCCGAATTCAAGATGGCCCCCGCCGTCAGCTCCCATGGGAATCTGCTCCCCCATGTGTTCGGCCCCTGAAGTTTGACCTCCAGGAGCTGCCTTCACGGTCTTTCCCTCTCCTCCTGGGCCGAGGTCCCTCCGGGACGAAGCCTCGGTGGTATTCACCTGTTTGGAGGGAGGTGCCTTCGGGGGCGTCCCGCTTTCCATAGCATCCGAGCTCAGTGAATCCTCTGATGAGGATTGTTCGGTACGGGGCCTCGCCGGACTATAAAAAACGTATGGCTCAGATTAAAAAAAATTACGCCATGATAAGTCTGGACGCATAAGCATGTTCGGACTGTATATACTCACGGATTCACCAGGGGCTGGACCCTGGGGTCCCACGCCGGGCCACTGGCGGTGGCGGCAGCGAACTCCTCCGGGAGAGGAGCTTTTCCCCTTTTGGGCGACTCGGCCTCCAAGTGTGTGGAGGCCGTCCTTTTCTTTCTTTCCCCCGCAGGGGATTCATCTTCCTCCTCCTCCTCGTCCTCTTCGGAGGCGGAACGGGCATCAGAGCCTTCGGATATTGTGTCCAAAGTGCCACGGCGACGAAGGCCGCCCCGGGTCTTTTTGACCCCCTTCTCGGCCGTCTTCTTCGGCACCTTGTAAGGAGCCGGGACCAGCATCTTCGTCAGAAGAGGGACGGCCTGTTCTTCGGGCAGCGGGGCCGGATAATGGATCCGCTCCACCTTCTTCGTCCAGCCCTAGGAGAATTATGGAAAGCACATTAAGCGCTCCCCTTGGGTTATGTGGGCAAAAAGTACGATTACTCACCGAACTTGCAGGACGGGACAGTTGGTACCCACGGTCTTCGGAGGAGTCCGGCCATGATTTGCTGGACATGAAAAGCACCTTCCAGATATCCTTGTGCGAGGAGCCGAAAAGCTCCCGCAATGTTTGGTGCTTGGCCGGATCGAATTCCCATATATTGCAAGTCCGGTGTTGACAAGGCAGGATCCGGCGAACTAACATCACCTGGACCACGTTGACAAGTTCAATGTTCTTGTCTCCCATATCTCTAACACGCATCCAGAGCATCGACAATTCGTCGGACGAGGACCAGTTCAGGCCCTTCTTGACCCAGGATGTGAGCCGCAGGGGGGGACCGGATCGAAACTCGGGAGTAGCGGCCCATTCTGTGGCGCGTGGCTCGGTGATGTAAACCACTGTTGTTGCCACTCCTTGACGGAATCGTTAAAGGTGCCTGTTGGCCATATAACGTTGGGCATCTTGCTCACCATAGCGCCCCCGCACTCGGCGTGCTCGCCGCCCACTACCTTGGGCTTCACATTGAAAATCTTCAGCCACAATCCAAAATGTGGCGAGATGCAGAGAAAGGCCTCGCACACAACAATGAATCTCGAGATATTGAGGAAGGAATTAGGGGACAGATCGTGCAGATCGATCCCATAATAATACATGATGCCGTGAACGAGCGGGTGGAGGGGAAAACCTAGCCCATGGACAAAGTGAGGGAGGAATACAACCCTCTCGTGGGGTTCCGGGGTAGGGACGATCTATCCCGCCGTCGGGAGATGATGGCTGATTTTCTTGGCCAGATACCCTGCCTCCCGAAGCTTTTTAATATCCTTCTCCCGGACGGTAGAGGCCATCCATTTGCCTCCTGCTCCGGATCTGGACATTTTCGGAATGCCTTTGTGGGCGGAGAAGACGAACGCTTGGGCACTCGAGCTTGAGCGAAGGGGAATGGATCGGGAAGGAGAAAGCATGGGTGCAAAAGGGAGTCCTTATCCCCTTATAAAGATATCAGGGATTCTGCGCCTCCCTACTTGCCTAGTAAAACCGTTTAGTCCCCAAGCGCCGTAATTGATGGCGCGGTTGGGTTACCCACACCCGTATTGATGAGAATCCCGTGATAAGGGACACGATCTCTGCTTCGACAAGACGTGCCAAGAATACCGCCTCCCAATATGTGCAGTGGATGGTTGAGAAAAACGGTTCGAATAATGACCGGGCCATGGTATGAGGACCTGCTGCCGAACGTGTTAGCAGATTAGATTTGTGGAATTATTATTCTCTCTATGATGGTATGTGGAATTTGTTTTGCGGAGCCGGACACCGTCCTTGTGTTCAAGATCTTCTATGGAGTATTCGGAGGAAGAACCCGCCTTGCAATGCCGAAGACAATCTGCGCGCCGGACTCATCATCATTGAAGCCTGGTTCAGGGGCTACTGAGGGAGTCCTGGATTAGGGGGTCCTCGGACAGCCGGACTATATACTTTAGCCGGACTGTTGGATTATGAAGATACAAGATTGAAGACTTCGCCCCGTGTCCGGATGGGACTTTCCTTGGCGTGGAAGGCAAGCTTGGCAATACGGATATGTAGATCTCCTCCCTTGTAACCGACTATGTGTAACCCTAGGCCCCTCTGGTGTCTATATAAACCGAAGGGTTTAGTCCATAGGACAAGATCAATCATACCATAGGCTAGCTTCTAGGGTTTAGCCTCTACGATCTCGTGGTAGATCAACTCTTGTAATACTCATATCATCAAGATCAATCAAGCAGGAAGTAGGGTATTACCTCCATCGAGAGGGCCCGAACCTAGGTAAACATCGTGTCCCCTGCCTCCTGTTACCATCCGCCTTAGACGCACAGTTCGGGACCCCCTACCCGAGATCCGCCGGTTTTGACACCGACAAATGTCACTACAACCAGCAATCCAAAATGACTAGTGTATGTTCCTAGGGCCGGAATTTTGAAACCCTGTGAACTTTATAGGTACTAAAGATTACTGAAATACATCTGAACCATTAAATGTAGGTAGCACTCAGCACACAACAAACCCTAATGATAGTCGTGCCTAATGAGTAATGAATCTATTAGAAAATTGGTGATGAGGAGTGGCTTCTAAGTGTTGAGGACATATCTCAGGATAAATCGGGTTGGCTTAGTGGGTGCTGCACGCCTGAGCCCTGAACGGACTGGGAAGGTAGGCACGGCGGCGTGCTCGGGCAGCGGTGACGCTATTGGGTGAGCGGCTCCTAACCTCCTGTTAGTCCAGCGTCTCCTCCTAGAGTCATGCCATCTGGGGACGGCAAGTCGCCAGCGAGGCAGGCGGCTGGGGGCGAGTAGAGATCGGAAGTGCGCAGCAGAACGGAGGGGAATCGGGGCCTGGGCCGACCCAAAATCCCAGGGTGGGCCGCGACTCACCATGGGCACCCTGTAGAGATACACACCCGAGTGTTCTTCTGCTAGCATTTTTTTGAGCAAAAGAGGGTTTCCCCTCCGATTTGTATTAAAGAAACCACCACGGAACCAACATGATCAATTAAACCCTAAGCATGATCAATTAAACCCTATTATGATTGTGCCATGGCAGATTTAAAGCTACAAACCGGAGAAAGGCTATTTAGCATCCATTGTTTGCTTCGAACTAATAAATAAATTCTAAGAGCTGAAAAGAAGGTACAGTAACCAAGTTACGATCTATTTTCTGGTTGAGATCAAAAAGTTGAGGAGATATGAAGTACCACCTCTCTTCCGGTGCCGTGTAGGCATCGGGGGTGCGATGGCCGTCGGTGGTGTTGAAGCAGATCTACGATGGTAGACGGGTGCATCGGGGGATAAGTCCCGTTGCGGTGGACGAGAAGGTCGTGTGAGCGGCCCCAGCAAAGAGGACGACGGCGGCGATGAAGCGAGAGGACGTGATGCAAGGCTCTTGGTCCGTGGCCGTGGATGAGTAACGTCCATCTCTAGCAGTGGACAACACGGTCTTGGTAGGCGCTCTGGCATGGTGGAGGACGGTGGCGATGGATGGGGTGGAGGACGGCGGCGATGGATGGGGTGGCGGACGGAGGAGGCTGGTGTGGGGATGGTGTTCTAGCGCGGACGGTGTATGAATGGGAAAATGGAGGGAGATGTACGGGGAACCATGTTTTTGGGACGTGCCTGTCTAAAATATGGGAAAGTTACGAACTTAGCCCCCTTTTAAAATTTGGACGTCCCGTCGGTTGGGGATAGGACGGTAATCTCGCATCTCGCCAATATTTGCCAGAGCGATTTCTGGCGAGGAGAGGGTGTTTTGGCGCCCATGGTTGGTGCCCATGGTGTATGAACGGGGCTGGCAGGTAGGGCATTTGTGTCATGTCTGAGTGAAGTTACAAACCTGCCCCTATTGAAAATATTTGCCTACATCGATTTCAGTCGAGTCTAGTTTGTTTTGCCGCCCACCATGTATGAATGGGGAAATGGAGGGAGAAACAGAGGTCTTTCAGACGAGCTTGAATAAAATGTGTTTTGCCCCCATGTTTGGCGCCCACCGTGTCGGAATGGGCTCAGAGGCGGTTGTGTCAGGTCTAATTGAAGTTACTAACCTACCCCTATTGAGTGTAGTGGAAATCGGGCTGATGGATTGTCCGTGTAAGGGGTAGACAGTAATTTCCATCTCCCAAACACTTGGCTTCGGGCAACCGACATGGGAGTGGACATTTTGCCGCTTCTTTCGAATTTTGGGACAATAAGCATCCACGTTTACCCTGGCAACTAAATTCGAATCCATTTTGTATTCCTATACAAATCTTTATAAATCATTCTATGTGTTTTTATATATCTTCAAAAGCACGACAAAGATGTATTCCACTGACATATATGAATATGATTTACAAATGCCGATACTCGAATTCAGAAGCTATAATCCAGTTTAAGGTGAATTCGAATATTTGGAACACTTTATGTCCAACTCAAATGTCACACGCAGCATAACGTGTACTCCCATTTAGATATGTACACAAGCGATGTATCAAGATTCAAATACGAGTCAATCAACCAAGAATGTACAAAACTAATAGACATATAAACACTTATAGATATGGATCAGTAATATCAACTAACATACATAAGCCAGGCCGCTGTATTTTTTTTGCTAGAAGACCATCCTTTTTTTAGCGAAGCTAGTACAACATCTTGGCCCTTTCCGATGCGTGCCACTTATGGTCCATCTATACTACTATTATTGCTGAATGCACATTCAGCCTGATTGGCATATTTGTAGGTCTGGCACAGCAATCAAAATGAAATGTCTCCGAGTCTTATCAATTAATACAGACTTGTGCTCAAATAAAATTACAAACCAAAAAACAACAAACAATTATTACATGATCTCTAAAACAAATGGTTTGATTGATTACATGAACAGACAACACAAAGGTTATTCAACGATGGAAAGAACATTTCACCTATGATTTACCAAGTGGGAATTTAATTTCCTTTTCCTTCAGGACCTTAACAATGCGGTCAGTCTTAGCTTGCTTCGTTTTGAAATCCACCAAATATTTAATGGTTGTCTTGAGTACTTCTTGTGATTGTGTTGTTTGCTTCCCCAACATGTCAACTTCATCTCTAAGTACAGAAGAAGAATCTCTTTCTACCACTACTTTAGCCTCTAGAGCATCATCAGTTGGCAATTCTTGATGCATGATTGGGCCAGTACCACTGCTGTGGGTTGATACAACGTCCATGGGGACCTCGCTCTTTGATCTTGGGCTAACCTGTTTTGCCATTAAAGTTCCAATTGGATTCCGAAAAGTTGAAGTTAGCAAGACATCTCAATTGTTATAACAGCAAACCAGTTAAACAAACAAGGAATTAAAGAGTTTCAATTGGATGCTGAAAAGTAGATATTAACATCATTGTAACCGGTTGTTGCAGCAGCAAAGCAGTTAAGCAAACAAGTTTTGCAAAAGGTACCTGTTGTGGCATTGGAGTTTCTCTTGGATCCTGAAAAGTTGAGTAGCTAGTAATGTGATTAGAGCAACCGGTTGCAGCAGCAAAGCAGTTAAACAAACAAGTTTTGCGAAAGGAACCTATTGTGGCATTGGAGTTTCTCTTGGATCCTGAAAATTTGAGTAGTCAGTAACTTGATTAGAGCAACAAGTTACAGCAGCATACCCGTTACACAAATATATTTTTGAAAATGTACCTCCAGTGCAATTGGACTTCCAATTGGATCCTAAAAATTTGAAGTTGGTAAGATGATTACAGCAACAAGTTACGGCAGCATACCAGGTAAACAAGGAAGTTTCTGAAAACATACCTGTTGTGCCAATGGAGTTTCAGTTGGATCTTGCAAACTTGAATGTTAGCAATCAATAAATAAAGTTTTGCAAGAGCCATAAGAAACTAACATCAAACTAGTAAAACTAACCAGTTTTGGCAACGTATTTAATTACACATGAACTAGTAAAACTAACAAGTTCTTGGCAACGTAATAAAGTAACAAGTCAGTACCGTTTACCATCAACACAGACATTTGTAAATTTCTTTGATGTAAGAAAAATGATTCCAGCACATATATAAGTTAAAACGACGGTGTCCCCCATATAAACCTGACAGCTGTCTATCTATGAACATGCAAACATTACTAGTGCAACAAGTGATAACAGCAAACCATTTAAACAAGGGAAACCTTTGTTTTTGCCACTCTAGTTTTTGCCCACTTTGCTTATGCCACTCTAGAATTTGATATTTCACTTTTGCCACTCTTAGCTTTTGACAATATATCACTTTTGCCATTCTGTGGCAAAAGCAAAAAATTTAAAGTGACAATTGTGATACATTGTCAAAAGCTAAGAGTGGCAAAAGTGAAATGAAAATTTATCGTTTTTGCCATGGAATGGCATTTGTGATGTACTGTCAAAAGTCAAGAGTGGCAAAAAGTGAGATGTCAAATTCTAGGATGGCATAAGCAAAATTGGCAAAAGCTAGAGTGATAAAAATGAAGTTTTCCCTTTAAACAAACAGGGTATCATAATGTAAATTACACGTGAATTCTGCTGCACCCTAGAAGTACATATGACCATCTATCTACGTGCTTAAGTAGATATTTAAGTTCAGGCAAATAGGTAATTCTTAACAGTAAGTATCAAACACATAGATATGCGCAGTCTATAATAGGATTAACAGGCTATGGCATTATGTAATCAGTAGAAAACTAAATTAAGCCAAGCAACGTAATTGAACAATTTTGCAATAAATGGCTAGCTAAAATTCCGAGAAGCAGGTAACTAAACTTACGCTAGCTCTTTGTACAGGCACACTGCAACTTCATTTTCGCTTACAAGGTTCCACGAAGGAGTCCATGGCATCAATTGCTTGGATACGCAGTCCCAATACTTCTTTCTTCCCACACTGCATTGGTAAGTCGAATGGTTAATCTGGTAAGATGGTGCGTCCTTGATATGTTATAGGAGGACGTGTAGTCAGACTAGTTGTAGCCACACACATCACACTGGCTGTTACTGTATATTTCATGCGATTACATTTGACATATTGAGATCTAAGCAATCTACAATAGGATGAAAAGACTGGCATCCTTCACATTATTGGCGAACTCAGTTCATAGAAACAAGCAATTCAACCATTCTGTATGTAAATCAAAAGCGCCACTGGAATATTTTTCACTACCCCAATCATACACGCAAAAAGGGGTGACGCCACCATAGGGGCTGGTATGGGCGGCCGCCTCGGGTGGCTAGAAAGTGTGCACCTAGTTTGAGTCATCCAGTTGGCCCAGGCTAGTTTTGTTCGTCCCAACGCATGAGCAGGCAATGTAAAAAATGAAGAAAAATGTTTAAATTTGGATGGGCCAATAAAGTAAGTGCAAGGCAGGCCCTATAGCAGGCTCGCAGCCCAAACGAGCGCCTCCCATATTGATCGACAGCAGGAAAAATCCCAATTTGTTCGCTCTAGCCTCCAGTCTGGTTCGCTCCTAACCTAGCCGCCGCTGGACAGACCGACATAGCACTTCCTCGCACCCTCGTTGGAGGGCGGTCGCTGGACAAGAAGAAGAAGATCCAACCCTGGGCGTAGCCTGCGTGGGAGGCAGCGGCGGCAGCACGGGCATGGCATCGAGCTTGCGCAAACAGACAGTTGAAGCTTGCAAGAGCAGCATGCGCAATGAGCAGGTAGATCACATCCCCGATTATATCTAATTCAATTGTTCAATTTCTGGCCAATAGTTAAACCTGGCGGTGTTGTAAAACTGTTTGTATGTTGGGAATCTATGAGAAAATGAAACCCAATTCTGCTTATTTTATAACTCCCCCAGTCAATAATGAACTGACTGAATTTGATGTATCTAATCAAGTTTCCGGTGCAAACATACAAGCTAATGTTGTTCTTGAGCCTGAAGTGTCTAATGAACAGACTGCTAATGAAGGATTTGATGCAAACATTTTACATGCTCCTGGTGATGAACATATAGTGTCTAATGAGGGATCTAATGCAAGCATTTTGCAAGCTCCCATTGAAGGATTTAGTGTCTAATGATGATCTGCTATGTTGAGAGAGACATAGAGATTTGCAGGCATTGATGACAAGCAAATTATAGTACATTTTCATGGCTTGAGGAAACGTCGAGGCCATCTACCAGAAAGTCCCCGTATCATGACAACGTAGCACAAAAAATTTCCTAATCTATTGTTTGAAACTATTGGCATACTTGTGCAGGATAGATATATTGATATGCAGTTTGCGCACTGGTTATAGGTGCAATTACACTTTGATATTTTTGGCCAGAGAACGAATAATTCAAGCAGGTACAGACCATGTTAGTAGTCCTTGTACACCATGTTGCATTTTATGTTTTTTGGTGCTTACATCATTTAGTGTTTTATAATCTGAACTAATTTGGATCATTAGCTGGTTTTCAAGGTGCATGTAGCTTCACATCTCTCAAGTTATGTTGATTTTCGGAGAGCAAGTGCCTTCGTATTTTTTAAGTTAAATGTTCGCCCCTGGTAACTTGAATTCGTTGATCCACCACTACACACAAATCACACACGCAGGCCAGTACGAATTAAATGAAATGCAGGGACTTACGCTAGTTCGTTGTACAGGCTCACTGCAGCTCTGCTTGCGCTTGGGATGTTCCATGTACAAGTCCATGTTACCACTTGCTTGGATGTGCAGGCCTTGTGCTCCTTGCATCCCCCTCTGCATTTTTGACACGGCGAATGGTTGAGTCAAATAAGAGGAATCGACCTTGCTGTTGTACCGGAGGACAGATACTTACAAGGTTATACGGGTGTGCAGGATGTGTACCATATCCCATAGCACCGTCATGCTTTGCTAAAAAATGTTTTGCTTGTTTTAGATGATATCTCCAGAAGAAATAAGAGTTAAAGTCAGAGTTGCATAGGCGTGTAAGCTAAGAGAGCAGTGAAAGGATATCCAAACATCGTCGGAATAGTGCACAAGGGAGTGATGTGTGGATACCTAGTTCGGGCCGGCGTTTGGGCATGCTCGCCTAGCTAGAGTGCGGGTCACTTCAGAGCCGTTGAGGGTGATGCGCTAGCGTTGGCTGGCCGCGCACGGATGCAGATCTTGAGTGGCAGCGGAGCGCTACGATGCGGTGGACGAGACCGTTGGTGAAGCCCCAACGGCCTCGGGGGCGGAGGTGCGATGATGTGCTCGGTGAAGTAGCCCAGTTGCCGCCATCCAAGATGAGTACCCAGAAGAGCAAGGAGCCTGCGTCGTCTTCACCAGTGTGGCCGGCGACAGGCGCAGCCGCCGCCAGCAGTCCCGAGAGGTGAATGTCGTAGCTACTGAAGCCCCAGAGTTCATGCACAGGTCAGAAAAGCTAATCAGTTGGAGCCGAGCCGATCATCCGGAAGTAATGCCTTCTCCGGGTTCCTACGCTCTGGTGTTGGAAGCCACCTTTGCTACAGAGAGGCGAGCTGCTCGCTTCTCCCGAGTCCTGATAGATGGCGGTAGCGGCATCAACATCTTGTACCGCGACACCATGGAGAAGTTGAACATCAAGCTGAAGCATCTCCTGACCAGCCGGACTGTCTTCCATGGCATAATTGTTGGAAATATGCCCTAGATGCAATAATAAATAGTTATTATTATATTTCCTTGTTCATGATAATTGTCTCTTTTTCATGCTATAATTGCATTAACCGGAAACCGTAATACATGTGTGAATACATAGACCACAACATGTCCCTAGTGAGCCTCTAGTTGACTAGCTCGTTGATCAACAGATGGTTGTGGTTTCCTGACCATGGACATTGGATGTCGTTGATAACGGGATCACATCATTAGGAGAATGATGTGATGGACAAGACCCAATCCTAAGTATAGCACAAGATCGCGTAGTTTATTTGCTAGAGCTTTTCTAATGTCAAGTATCGTTTCCATAGACCATGATATTGTGCAACTCCCGGGTTCCATAGGAATGCCTTGGGTGTATCAAACGTCACAACGTAACTGGGTGACTATAAAGGTGCACTATAGGTATCTCCGAAAGTGTCTGTTGGGTTGGCATGAATCGAGACTGGGATTTGTCAATCCATGTGACGGAGAGGTATCTCTGGGCCCACTCGGTAATGCATCATCATAATGAGCTTAGTGTGACTAATGAGTTAGCCACGGGATCATGCGTTATGGAATGAGCAAAGAGACTTGCCGGTAACGAGATTGAACAAGGTATAGGGATGCCGACGATCGAATCTCGGGCAAGTAACATACCGATGGACAAAGGGAATTGTATACATGATTGATTGAATCCCCGACATCGTGGTTCATCCGATGAGATCATCGTGGAACATGTGGGAGCCAACATGGGTATCCAGATCCCGTTGTTGGTTATTGGCCGGAGAGAGGTCTCGGTCATGTCTGCATGGTTCCCGAACCCGTAGGGTCTACACACTTAAGGTTCGGTGATGCTAGAGTTGTTATGGGAAATAGTATGTGGTTACCGAAGGTAGTTCAGAGTCCCGGCTGAGATCCCGGACGTCACGAGGAGTTCCAGAATGGTCCGGAGGTGAAGATCGGTATATTGGACGAAGGGTATTGGAGTCCGGAAGTGTTCCGGGGGTACCAGGCTATGGCCAGCATGACCGAAAGGTGTTTCGGGGGCCCCAACAAGTGTTGCAAGGCCCCATGGGCCAAGGGGAGGGGGCAAACCAGCCCACTAAGGGGCTGTGCGCCCCCACACCCTTTCCCACGTTACCTGGGGAGGTGGGGCGCCTCCACCTGGCTTGGGAGGCAAGCCTCCACCTGTTTGGCTTGGGGGGCAAGTCTCCCTAGGGTGTCCCTAGGGAGATCCAGTCTGCCCTAGCCGCCGCCCTAGGGGAAACCCTAGGGCGCCTCCCCCCTCTCCCCTTCCCCCTATATATATTGAGGGGGTGGGAGGGCAGCCGCACCCTTCCCCTAGCGCAGCCCTCCCCCTATCCAACTCCTCCTCCTTTTCCATAGTGCTTGGCGAAGTCCTGCCGGAGAACCACGAGCTCCTCCACCACCACACCCTCGTGCTGCTGGACTTCTCCCTCAACTTCTACTCTCCCCTTGCTGGATCAAGAAGGAGGAGACGTCCCCGGGCTGTACGTGTGTTGAACGCGGAGGCGCCGTCTGTTCGGCGCTTGATTGGATCTTCCGCGATTTGAATCGCCCCGAGTATGACTCCATCAACCGCGTTCTTGTAATGTTTCCGCTTAGCAATCTTCAAGGGTATGAAGATGCACTTCCTCTCTCTCTCTCTCTCTCTCTCTCTCGTTGCTAGCATCTCCTAGATTGACCTTGGTGACACATAGGAAAATTTTGAATTATTACTACATTCCCCAACAGTGGTATCAGAGCCAAGTTTATGCGTAGATTCTATGCACGAGTAGAACACAAAGTAGTTGTGGGCGATGATTTGTTCAATTTTCTTACTGTTACTAGTCTTATCTTGATTCGGCGGCATTGTGGGATGATGCGGCCCGAACCGACCTTGCACGTACACTTACGTGAGACAGGTTCCACCGACTGACATGCACTTGATGCATAAGGTGGCTAGCGGGTATCTGTCTCTCCCACTTTAGTCGGATCGGATTCGATGAAAAGGGTCCTTATGAAGGGTAAATAGCAATTGGCATATCACCGTTGTGGCTTTTGCGTAGGTAAGAAACGTTCTTGCTAGAAACCCATAGCAGCCACGTAAAACATGCAACAACAATTAGAGGACGTCTAACTTGTTTTTGCAGGGTATGCTATGTGATGTGATATGGCCAAAGGGATGTGATGAATTATATATGTGATGTATGAGATTGATCATGTTCTTGTAATAGGAATCACGACTTGCATGTCGATGAGTATGACAACCGGTAGGAGCCATAGGAGTTGTCTTAATTTATTTTATGACCCGCGAGTCAATGTAAACGCCATGTAATGACTTTACTTTATTGCTAACCGTTAGCCATAGTAGTAGAAGTAATAGTTGGCAAGACAACTCCATGAAGACACGATGATGGAGATCATGGTGTCATGCTGGTGACGATGGTGATCATGCCGCGCCTCGAAGATGGAGATCAAAGGCGCAAGATGATATTAGCCATATCATGTCACTTTATGAATTGCATGTGATGTTTATCATGTTTGTATCCTATTTGCTTAGAACGACGGTAGCATAAATAAGATGATCCCTCACAAAAATTTGAAGGAAGTGTTCCCCCTAACTGTGCACCATTGCGAAGGATTGTTGTTTCGAAGCACCACGTGATGATCGGGTGTGATAGATTCTAACGTTCGCATACAACTGGTGTAAGCCAGATTTACACATGCGAAACACTTAGGTTGACTTGACGAGCCTAGCATGTACAGACATGGCCTCGGAACACAAGAGACCGAAAGGTTGAACATGAGTTGTATAGTAGATGCGATCAACATGGAGATGTTCACCGTTGATGACTAGTCCATCTCACGTGATGATCGGACACGACCTAGTCGATTCGGATCATGTATCACTTAGATGAATAGAGGGATGTCTACCTAAGTGGGAGTTCATTAATAATTTGATTAGATGAACTTAATTATCATGAACTTAGTCTAAAGTTGTCTTTACAATCTATCCTGTAGATCCAATGGCCCACGCCAATGTTGCCCTCAACTTCAACGCGTTCCTAGAGAAAACCAAGCTGAAAGACGATGGTAGCAACTATACAGATTGGGTCCGTAACTTGAGGATCATCCTCATATCTGCCAAGAAAGCATATATCCTTGAAGCACCCTTTTTCCCAGCAACTCAAGACATTATGAACGCCTGGCAGTCACGTAGTGATGATTACTCCCTAGTTCAGTGCGGCATGCTTTACAGCTTAGAACCGGGGCTCGAAAAAGCGTTGTGAGCAGCACGGAGCATATGAGATGTTCCAAGAGCTGAAAATGGTTTTCCAAGCTCATGCCCGGGTCGAGAGATATGAAGTCTCCGACAAGTTCTACAGTTGTAAGATGGAGGAGAACAGTTCTGTCAGCAAGCATATACTCAAAATGTCTGGGTTGCACAACTGTTTGTCTCAGCTGGGAGTTAATCTTCCAGATGACTCGGTCATTGACAGGATCCTCCAGTCGCTCCCCCTAGCTACAAGAGCTTTGTGATGAACTACAATATGCAAGGGATGGAGAAGTCCATTCCTGAGTTGTACTCAATGCTGAAATCAGCGGAGGTGGAAATCAAATAGGAACATCAAGTGTTGATGGTGAATAAGACCACTAGTTTCAAGAAAGGCAAGCGTAAAAAGAACTTCAAGAAGGACGGCAAGGGAGTTGCCGGGATGAAGCCAAAGAATGGACCCAAGCCCAAGACTCAGTACTTTTATTGAAAAGGAAATGGTCACTGGAAGCGGAACTGCCCCAAGTACTTAGCGGATAAGAAGGCCGGCAACGCCAAAGGTATATATGATATACATGTTATTGATGTGTACCTTACCAGCACTCATAGTAGCTCCTGGGTATTTGATACCGGTGCGGTTTCTCATATTTGTAACTCAAAACAGGAGCTGCGGAATAAGCGAAGACTGGCGAAGGACAAGGTGACGATGCGCGTCGGGAATGGTTCCAAGGTCGATGTGATCGCCGTCGGCACGCTACCTCTACATTTACCTACGGGATTAGTTTTAAACCTTAATAATTGTTATTCAGTGCCAGCTTTGAGCATGAACATTGTATCTGGATCTTGTTTAATGCGAGATGGCTACTCATTTAAATCCGAGAATAATGGTTGTTCTATTTATATGAGAGATATGTTTTATGGTCATGCCCCGCTGGTCAATGGTTTATTTTTTATTGAATCTCGAACGTGATGTTACACATATTCATAGTGTGAATGCCAAAAGATGTAAGGTTGATAATGATAGTCCCACATACTTGTGGCACTGCCGCCTTGGTCACATTGGTGTCAAACGCATGAAGAAACTCCATGCAGATGGACTTTTGGAGTCTCTTGATTATGAATCATTTGACACGTGCGAACCGTGCCTCATGGAAAAAACGACCAAGACTCCGTTCTCCGGAACAATGGAGCGAGCAACCAACTTATTGGAAATCATACATACTGATGTGTGCGGTCCAATGAGTGTTGAGGCTCGCGGTGGCTATTGTTATGTTCTCACCCTCACTGATGACTTAAGTAGATATGGGTATGTCTACTTAATGAAACACAAGTCTGGGACCTTTGAAAAGTTCAAGGAATTTCAGAGTGCGGTAGAGAATCAACGTGACAAGAAAATAAAGTTCCTACGATCAGATCGTGGAGGAGAATATTTGAGTCACGAGTTTGGCATGCACCTAAGGAAATGTGGAATTGTTTCACAACTCATGCCGCCTGGAACACCTTAGCGTAATGGTGTGTCCGAATGTCGTAATCGCACTCTATTGAATATGGTGCAATCTATGATGTCTCTTACCGATCTACCGCTATCATTTTGGGGTTATGCTTTAGAGACTGCCGCATTCACTTTAAATAGGGCTCCATTGAAGGACACGTTCCGCACCAGAATGGTACGACAACCCTGTCCTAGAAATCATGTTGTTAGACAACAGTGAACCTTCGAACTATGAAGAAGCGATGGCGGGCCCGGATTCCAACAAATGGCTTGAAGCCATGAAATCAGAGATAGGATCCATGTATGAAAATGAAGTATGGACTTTGACAGACTTGCCCGATGATCGGCAAGCCATAGAGAATAAATGGATCTTTAAGAAGAAGACTGACGCGGATGGTAATGTGACCATCTATAAGGCTTGGCTTGTCGCTAAGGGTTATCGACAAGTTCAAGGGGTTGACTATGATGAGACCTTCTCACCCATAGCGAAGCTGAAGTCCGTCCAAATCATGTTAGCAATTGCCGCATTCTACGATTATGAGATATGGAAAATGGACGTCAAAACGGCATTCCTTAATGGTTTCCTTAAGGAAGAATTGTATATGATGCAGCCGGAAGGTTTTTTCGATCCAAAGAATGCTGACATGGTATGCAAGCTCCAGCGCTCCTTATATGGGCTAGTGCAAGCATCTCAGAGTTGGAACATTCGCTTTGATGAAATGATTGATA
This sequence comes from Triticum aestivum, assembly GCF_018294505.1. Taxonomy (NCBI): domain Eukaryota; kingdom Viridiplantae; phylum Streptophyta; class Magnoliopsida; order Poales; family Poaceae; genus Triticum; species Triticum aestivum. Next base: position 128,087,656 of record NC_057808.1, read on the forward strand.
CGTCTCCGTCGTATCTACTTTTCCAAACACTTTTGCCCTTGTTTTGGACTCTAACTTGCATGATTTGAGTGGAACCAACCCGGACTGACGCTGTTTTCAGCAGATTTTCCATGGTGTTATTTATGTGCAGAAGCAAAAGTTCTCGGAATGACCTGAAACTCCACGGAACTTATTTTTGGAAAATATAAAAAATATTGGCGAAAGAATCAAGGCCAGGGACCCACCACCTATCCACGAGGGTGGGGGCGCGCCCCGTGCCTCGTGGGCCCCCTGACACTCCACCGACCTCAACTCCAACTCCATATATTCATGTTCGGGGAGAAAAAAAAATCAGAGAGAAAGATTCATCGCATTTTACGATATGGAGCCGCCGCCAAGCCCTAAACTCTCTCGGGAGGGCTGATCTGGAGTCCGTTCGGGGCTCCAGAGAGGGGAATCCGTCGCTGTCGTCATCATCAACCATCCTCCATCACCAATTTCATGATGCTCACCGCCGTGCGTGAGTAATTCCATCGTAGGATTGCTGGACGGTGATGGGTTGGATGAGATTTATCATGTAATCGAGTTAGTTTTGTTAGGGTTTGATCCCTAGAATCCACTATGTTCTGAGATTGATGTTGCTATGACTTTGCTATGCTTAATGCTTGTCACTAGGGCCCGAGTGCCATGATTTCAGATCTGAACCTATTATGTTTTCATGAATATATGTGAGTTCTTGATCCTATCTTGCAAGTCTATAGTCACCTACTATGTGTTATGATCCGGCAGCCCCGAAGTGACAATAATCGGGACCACTCCCGATGATGACCATAGTTTGAGGAGTTCATGTATTCACTATGTGTTAATGCTTTGGTCTGGTACTCTATTAAAAGGAGGCCTTAATATCCCTTAGTTTCCATTAGGACCCCGCTGCCACGGGAGGGTAGGACAAAAGATGTGATGCAAGTTCTTTTCCATAAGCACGTATGACTATATTCGGAATACATGCCTACATTACATTAATGAATTGGAGCTAGTTCTGTGTCACCCTATGTTATGATTGTTACATGAACCGCATCCGGCATAATTCTCCATCACCGATCCAATGCCTACGCGCTTTTCACATATTGTTCTTCACTTTTTACTTTTCCGTTGCTACTGTTACAATCACTACAAAACCCAAAAATATTACTTTTGCTATCATTACTGTTACTTCCATACTACTTTGCTACTAAATACTTTGCTGCAGATACTAAGTTATCCAGGTGTGGTTGAATTGATAACTCAACTGCTAATACTTGAGAATATTCTTTGGCTCCCCTTGTGTCGAATCAATAAATATGGGTTGACTACTCTACCCTCGAAAACTATTGCGATCCCCTATACTTGTGGGTTATCAACACTATTTTCTAGTGCCGTTGCCGGGGAGCATAGCTCTATTCTTTGAGTCACTTAGGATTTATATCTGCTGGTCACTATGAGGAACTTGAAAGATGAGAAAACAAAAAATTTATCCCTCAACTACGAGGGGAGGTAAGGAACTGGCATCTAGCTCTGCACTTGATTCACCTTCTGTTTTGAGTAAGCTTGCGACACCTAAACCTGCTTCTGCTATTCATTCTGATATGTCGCATGTTATTGATGATGCCACTTATGCTATGCATGATACTTATGATAAAACTACTTCTATGCTTGATACTACTGTGCCACTCGGTGAATTTCTTGATGAACAACTTGCTAGGGCTAGAGAAAATGAAATTATTGAAACTGATAATTTTGATGATAGTGTTGATGAAGGCTCTCCCAATAAATATGAATTGCCTATTGTGCCTGAGGGCTATGTTATGGATGAAGAAACTAAAAGAGACTTTCTTGCTTGCAATGATAGAAGTGATCCTAAGAGACTATTAGCTAAGCTTAAACAAAAAACTCTGAATGCTAGAATGAAATATGATCCTGCTTATGCTACTTCACCTATCTTTGTTACTGATAAGGATTATGAATTCTCCATTGATCCTGATATAATTACTTTGGTTGAATCTGATCCTTTCTATGGTTATGAATCTGAAACTGTTGTGGCACATCTTACTAAATTAAATGATATAGCCACCCTGTTCACTAATGATGAGAGAACTCACTACTTTTATATCCTTAAAATATTTCCGTTCTCATTAAAGGGTGATGCTAAGATATCGTTTAATTCTCTTGATCCTGGTTGTGTGCGTAGTCCCCAGGATATGATTTATTACTTCTCTGCTAAATATTTCCCCACTCATAAGAAACAAGCTGCTTTAAGGGAAATATATAATTTTGTGCAAATCAAAGAAGAGAGTCTCCCACAAGCTTGGGGGAGGCTTCTCTGTAACGCCCCGAGACCGACGCTCCAGACGCCTTCCATATATTTTCGTGTTCATCGTGTGTTTTATTTTGTTTGTTGCATTCATCATGTCATCATGAGCATTGCATCCACATGTTTTCATAAAAACTTGCATCCGCTCGTAGTTGCCGCGTCCCCCCTTGCCTTCGTTTATCGTTCCGAGACCAACCGGGTTTTTCGAGCCTCTCTTGTCTGACCGCCTAGCCTCACCGCACAGTGCACAAATTTCCCCTCTCGAGTGCATCTGAAACTTCCCCGAATCCGACCCACTCAGTCGTTTCTGTTGGGTCCGGATCATCCCCAAACATCTATAAATCATCTCCGTTTTCTTATTTGGACTCCCTATCTATTTATTTCTCGGCCGTCCGATTATGATCGGAGGGACCAAATAGTCTCACTTTAACCATCTACTATATATATCTGGACAAACCCTAGCCCTAGTTGTCCCATCCATCAAATCCTCCGCCGCCGCCACTCCACCAAATCCCCCTCGGGATCCATCCCCAACCAGCCAGCCTCTCTCCCCTCGTTTTCAGCATCAGGCCAACTAGAGCAGCACCCGATCCAGATCCTCTCCCGCCTCCGACCACCTCCCTGGATTTGCGCTGCCAACCAACCACAGCCGCCACCTCCTCTGCTCCCAAGGTCCTGAGCTCCTCCTCTCAATCCAGAGCCCGAGCGCTCGACCCCTCATCCACGAGCTCGATCAGGAGAGGTGCTCCCGATCGTGCAAGCCTCCTCCTCGTCCAGGACCACCTCACCTCGCCGGAGTCTAGTCGCCGGACCAGCAGCGTCGCCCCGGCCCACCTCGACGCCGAGCCCCAGCAGGAACTGCTCGCCCTCCCTGCTCCTCTTCCTCCCTTCTTCCTTTTCCTCTAGCTCCTCTCTCTTTCTCGTTAATTGTCTCACATCTCCCCCGTGCACAGGAACGCCATGGCCGCCGCCCGTTCTAGCTTCGTCTCGAGCGCCTCCAGCAACAGCTTCAGGCCGTCGCCCCAGCCGTTCCGCAGGTCGCCGTGCCCTGACATCTCCTTCTCTCTCTTCTTCCTTTCCCTGTTTTCCCCTCTGAATGTCTGTCTTTTTCTTCAGACAAAACCACCATGGCCGCCCGAACCTGAAGCTTCGTCGCTACCTCGTTCCACGCCCCGCCTCCGGCTAGATTAGATGGCCCGCGCCCGGATCCGCACGTCCGCTCCATCCCTGCCGTCCCGCCGGAGTCCCCTGCCTCGCCGGACCCCGCTGTTGCCTTCCCGTCCAGCGCCGCCACTGATCTGCTTCCTGAAGAGCAGATGACCGCGCCCGTTTCAGTGCCTCCCCGCTGTCCAGATCGAGCGAGAGGAGCTCGCCCGGTCCAGCCGCGCGTTGACCGCGCTGGCCAGCTGCGTGGGCTGCCAGCCGCGCCAGGCCCAGCGCGCCCCGCCTCCCCTGCCTCATCGGGCCAAGGCCCTTGGTGATCGCCCCAGTGCCCCTCCTTTGTTTTTCCTCCTGTTGGGCCAGCCTGCAGATTCGGCCTGCCATGTTTTTTTCCTGCTCTAGACGAATTTGTCTATTATTCCACAGAGTGCAGTTTTGCGAAAAAACCCCTAGTGTTCATGCATCTAATAGCTAATTAATCATGCATCATATGTAAATAATTTATATATGAAAAATGCTTAGAATTTTGTCTAGTTTCATAATATGCTACTTTCATCTATGTTTAAAATGTTTAAAATGATGTTTGTTTAAATTTGCTTAAATGCCATGTTAAAATGATTTATTTCATAACTAATTAACCGTAGGTCCGAATTAAATAATCTTTATATGTAATGGGGTAGAAAAATGCCTAGTTTAACATGGTGCACTTTATTTTGCTGTTTAACAACATTAAAATTGTGTTTAGGGCAGAACAGTAGCAAATTCGAAATATGCATATGAGGATTTTCCGGAATTGTTGTTTGTTGTTCCGGCCTCATTTAAACTTGCCTAGATGTGTAGTTTTATTATGCTTCACCTCTTGCCATGTTTAACAACATTTAATATTGTTGGGAACATAATCGAGAGAGAACTGAATAATTGAGGTGGTGTTTCGTCAATATGCAACTCGTTGCATATTGAGCTCCACTTAATTTGTAGTATTGTTTGTTGCACTTTGCCATGCCATGCCATTTTAAACCGGACATGCATCATACTTGAGTGTGCATCATGCCATGCTTATGTGATGGTTGTTTACTATGTGGCTTGCTTCTTTCCGGGTTGCTTCTCTCATTAGCTTCGGTTTTGTTCCGGAGTTGTGAGGATTCGTTCGACTACGTCCGTTTGTCTTCTTCATGGACTCGTTCTTCTTCCTTGCGGGATCTCAGGAAAGATGACCATACCCTCGAAATCACTTCTATCTTTGCTTGCTGGTTGTTCTCTCTATTGCTATGCCGCGCTACCTACCACTTGTTTATCATGCCTCCCGTATTGCCATGTCAAGCCTCTAACCATCCTTTCCTAGCAAACCGTTGTTTGCCTAAGTTACCGCTTTTGCTCAGCCCTTCTTATAGCGTTGCTAGTTGCAGGTGAAGATGAAGTTGGTTCCATGTTGAAACATGGATATTTTGGGAAATCACAATATCTTTTATTTAATTAATGCATCTATATACTTGGTAAAGGGTGGAAGGCTCGGCCTTATGCCCGGTGTTTTGTTCCACTCTTGCCGCCCTAGTTTCCATCATACCAGTGTTATGTTCCTTGAATTTGCGTTCCTTACGCGGTTGGGGATTTATGGGACCCCCTTGATAGTTTGCTTTGAATAAAACTCATCCAGCAAGTCCCAACCTTGGTTTTACATTTGCCTACCTAAGCCTTTCCCTTGGGTTTTCGTGAGCCCGAGGGTCATCTTATTTTACCCCCCGGGCCAGCGCTCGTAGTGAGTGCTGGTCCAACCTGTCAACCGCCGGTGGCCACCAGGGGCAACTCTGGGCTCGCCTATCGGAAGTTTGGACAATCCGGTGTGCCCTGAGAATGAGATATGTGCAGCTCCTATCGGGATTTGTCGGCACAGTCGGGCGGCTTTGCTGGTCTTGTTTTACCATTGTCGAAATGTCTTGTAACCGGGATTCCAAGACTGATTGGGTCTTCCCGGGAGAAGGAATATCCTTCGTTGACCGTGAGAGCTTGTGATGGGCTAAGTTGGGACACCCCTGCAGGGTATAAACTTTCGAAAGCCGTGCCCACGGTTACGTGGCAGATGGGAATTTGTTAATGTCCTGTTGTAGAGAACTTGACACTTGACTTAATTAAAATGCACCAACCGCGTGTGTACCCGTGATGGTCTCTTTTCGGCGGAGTCCGGGAAGAGAACACAGTCTTGAGTTATGCTTGAACGTAAGTAGCTTCAGGATCACTTCTTGATCATTTCTAGCTTCTCGACCGTGCGTTGCTTCTGTTCTCGCTCTCATTTGCGTATGTTAGCCACCATATATGCTTAGTGCTTGCTGCAGCTCCACCACATTACCCCTTTCCTACCCATAAGCTTAAATAGTCTTGATCTCATGGGTGTGAGATTGCTAAGTCCTCGTGACTCACAGATTCTACCAAAACAGTTGCAGGTGCCGTTGATGCCAGTGCAGGTGACGCAACTGAGCTCAACTGGGAGTTCGACGAGGACCTTGGTCGTTACTATGTTTCGTTTCCTAATGATCAGTAGTGGATCCCAGTTGGGACGACCGGGGATCTAGCATTTGGGGTTATCTTCCTTTCATTTGGATTTGACCGTAATTGGTCTATGTGTGTATTTTGAATGATGTATGAATTTATTAATGTATTGTGTGAAGTGGCGACTGTAAGCCAACTCTCTTTATCCCATTCTTGTTCATTACATGGGATTGTGTGAAGATGACCCTTCTTGCGACAAAACCTACAACGCGGTTATGCCTCTAAGTCCTGCCTCGACACGTGAGAGATATAGCTGCATCGTGGGCATTACATTCTCCAACTACTTAATGCTTTGCCTGATCATCCTCTTAAGAAAAATGAAATACTTGATATCTTTTATAATGGACTAACCGATGCTTCCAGAGATTACCTGGATAGTTGTGCTGGTTCTGTTTTCAGGGAAAGAACACCGGATGAAGCTGAAATTCTATTGAATAATATGTTGACAAATGAAAATAATTGGACACTTCCTAAACCAATTCCTGAGCCTATTCCTAAACCAACTCCAAAGAAGAGAGGTGTTCTATTTCTCAGTCCTGAAGATATGCAAGAGGCAAAGAAATCTATGAAAGAAAAGGGTATTAAAGCTAAAGATGTTAAGAATATACCTCCTATTGAAGAAATACATGGTATTAATTTACCACCTGTTGAAGAAATACATGATTTTAATCCATCACCTATTGAAGAAACACATGGTCTTGATAACCCGACACAGGTAGTAAATGTAAATTCTCTCTATAGATATGATAAAGCTGAAATCCCTCCTACTAAGTTTGCTAGCCAATGTTTGGATGAGTTTGATAACTTTATGGTTAATCAAGAAGTAATGCTTATTTTGGTAGACAAGTAAAACAAAATGCTTATATGATTGAACACTTGGGTGATTATATGTTTAGAGTTAAATGTGAACTTAAACTCATTAGTAAACATGCTTCTATGGTTACCACTCAAGTAGAACAAGTACTTAAAGCTCAGAATGATGTGCTCAATGAATTAAATAGTAAGAATAATGATTAAGCTGTTAGAGTGGCTACTAGAACTGGCAAAATGACTCAGGAACCTTTGTATCCTGAAGGCCATCCTAAGAGAATTGAGAAAGATTCTCAGAGAAATAATATTGATGCACCTAGTCCTTCTAAAAAGAAGAAAAAGAAAAATGATATGACTTTGCATGCTTCTAGTGAACCTATTGCTGAACCACCTGAGAATCCAAATGATATTTCTATCTCTGATGCTGAAACACAATCTAGTGATGAACATGAACCTAGTGATAATGTTAAAGATGATCTTCATATTGATGCTAAACCTAGCAATGATAATGATGTACAAATTGAACCTGCTGTTGATCTTGATAACCCACAATCATAGAATCAATGTTATGATAAGAGAGACTTTGTTGCTAGGAAACACGGTAAGGAAAGAGAACCTTGGGTTCAGAAACCCATGCCTTTTCCTCCTAAACCATCCAAGAAAAAGGATGATGAGGATTTTGAGCGCTTTGTTGAAATGATTAGACCTATCTTCTTGCGTATGCGATTAACTGATATGCTCAAAATGAATCCTTATGTTAAGTACATGAAAGAAACTGCTACTAATAAAAGAAACATACCGGAAGATGAAATTTCCACCATGCTTGTTAATTATACTTTTAAGTGTGGAATACCTAAGAAACTAGGAGATCCAGGAGTACCCACTATACCATGCTCCATTAAAAGAAATTATGTTAAAACTGCTTTATGTGATCTTGGAGCCGGTGTCAGTGTTATGCCTCTCTCTTTATATCGTAGACTTGATTTGAATAAGTTGACACCTACTGAAATATCTTTGCAAATGGCTGATAAATCAACTACTATACCTGTCGGTATTTGTGAGGATGTGCCTGTTGTGGTTGCAAACGTTACTATTTTAACGGACTTTGTTATTCTTGATATTCCTGAGGATGACAGTATGTCTATTATTCTTGGAAGACCCTTTTTGAATACTGCAGGGGCTGTTATTGATTGCAACAAAGGCAATGTCACTTTTCATGTTAATGGTAATGAGCATACGGTACACTTTCCAAGGAAACAACCTCAAGTTCATAGTATCAATTCTATTGGAAAAGTTCCATCGATTATTTTTGGAGGTTTTGAATTTCCTCTTCCTACTGTCAAAAAGAGATATGATATTCTTATTATTGGGGATGTGCATATCCCCGTTGAGGTAACTTAGTGTTATTCGAAATTTCTCCGGTTCCATGTTATTCGGAATGAGTTTGTTAACAAGACTTGATCAACCTTGTTAATGGATTCCTTTTGATGAGCATGAGATGGATGAAACTAGAAGGCACAACCTTCTGTGCCCTCCTTTTATTTTCTGTTATTTAGTTGAAATAAAGTAAAAATAGTATTTTCTGTTTGTTTTCTGAATTATCCATGCAATATAAAAATACCCCGAAAATAAAAGTTCTCCAAATGCCCCGAAAATGAAATATGATTTTTTTAGAATATTTGAGAATATCTGGCACTGAGAACACAGCAGGGGAGCAAGCACCTGACCACGAGGGTCCAGGGCGCGCCCCCCTACCTTGTGGGCCCATGGTGGCTCCCCTCCACTTATTCCTGCACCCACACACTTCTTCTTCCTCCCAAAAAATCACCATCTAGCTCAAGCACGAGTTCTAGCTCATTTTGCTGCGATTTTCGATCTCCTTGCTCAAAGCACCTCTCACAAAACTGCTTGGGGGGATTGTTCCTTAGTATGTGACTCCTCCATTGGTCAATTAGTTTTTGTTCTAGTGCTTTATTCTTTGCAAATTTGTGCTGCCTAGGTGACCATGTTCTTGATCTTGCATGTCAAATTTATATGGTTCCAAGTAGTTCTAATGCATGATATAGGCTCTAGGCACTTGTAGGAGTAGTTGCTATCAATTTTGTTGAGCTTGGTTCACTTTTATTTGAAGTTACTAAAAAATTTAGAAATTTTTCAGAGGAAGAAATATGTTTAGGAAAATGTACGAAGGTGGTTCTTCATGGAAACAAGGACCCAGGCTTGCAGTGCGTGATGCTGATGATGAGCCGCCAAGGGACGCTCCTGTGCAGCCTTGCGAATGGCCTTCAGAGGACTTCATGGCTCAAGCTGGAATTAAGGAAGAATTTAACGCATATTTGCGTAACGCTGATGTTGTGAGCTTCGAGGCAGAAAAGTGCCCCCAGTACCACTATCTCACTAGTTCCTTTGTGAGGAGGTTTGAATTTTCATCTTCACGCAATTCTCAAACTGTCCTATTTGATCTTTATGAAAATTCTTATACTATGGACTTATAAGATTTTACCACTGCTTGCAAACTTCCACAATGGGGTAGTGCTAGTGAACCCCGCAAGTCCGAATTTAGAGATTTTCTTGCTAGTATAACTGTGGGGCAATCTAGAGACATAGCACAAGCTACCATAGGGAGCATCCATTTTCCTGCTATATAATATTTTGCTCTCTTCATAGGTAGGTGCATACATGGTAAGGATGAAGCATGTCATATGTGTGTCCCTGACCTCTGTGTTCTCAGGAGTGCTATGATAGGAGATAAACATTATAATTTGGGAGCCATTGTTGCACGCAGGTTGCATAATAATAGATTTAATGGAGATTTCTTTGGTGGAATTTATGCAACCCGTTTAGCTAATTTTCTTAATATACCCGTACGTGAGTATGATATTGAGTTGCCACCTGCTAATTTGGATTATGAGGCTATGGTTCGTCATCATTTTGTTGAGAGGAACGATCAGTTCCTCCAGTACCGACTAATCTTTGACAGACGACGCACCTATCACGTCGCTCTCCCTGCTTCCACTTTCTTTGACTTTCAGGCAAAGGGGAGATATTACATAACTAGAGAGGAGGCCGAGGAGTATAAGAGGAGGGCTGAGATAGCTCGCCTCCAAGCTGCAGCACACGATGCGATGACCGCTGCATCTCAGTACGACCCCAACTACAACTTTGGATATCTGCCAGGCCATTCGTGGCACTAACCAACTTAGGCCAAAAGCCTAAGCTTGGGGGAGTACATATTTCTCACCGACATTACATTTATGTTCACACACTCATTTTGCTAGTTGTCGGTGCTCATACCCTTTCATTGTAATATCCATGCTAGTTTATTTTCTTTTTATGCTTTCTTCTTGTGTGCTTAATAAACCTTAAGAAAAACCAAAAAAATTAGTTGCAGCTTTTAGCTAGTTTATTTTCTTGCTGTAGTAGTAATAATTAAAAGAAAACCCAAAAAAATATTTCCTGTTCTTCTTTTGCTTGTTGGGAGCTTTCCCGTGTAAATAGTTTTATTTCTTTTCTTTCCTTTGGGGGTCGATAGGAGAAGACCATGATTAAATTGTTGAAGTGGCTCTTATATGCATTATTGTTGATTTAACCAAGAGCCCATATTGCCTTGTCTTCTCCTGTTTATTGAATGCTCGCAGATTCCAGCTTAGTCCAATGCACGTGCACTATTATTATTACTCACATCGTTCGGTCGTGCAAGTGAAAGGCAATTATGACGATATATGATGGACTGATTGAGATGAGAGAAGCTGGTATGAACTCGACCTCTCTTGTTTCTGTAAATATGATTAGTTCATCGTTCCTGATTCAGCCTATTATGAATAAACATGTTTGCAATGACAATTAGAGATTATAGTTGCTTATGCCATGCTTGATTAGCTATGAGTTATAATGGTTTACCTTGCGTGCCAACATGCTATTAAAATGGTTGTGATGTGGTATAGTGGGGTGGTATCCTCCTTTGAATGATTTAAGTGACTCGACTTGGCACATGTTCACACATGTAGTTGAAACAAATCAACATAGCCTTCACGATATTTATGTTCATGGTGGATTATATCCTACTCATGCTTGCACTCAGTGTATATTAATTTTAATGCATGTTCATGACTGTTGTCACTCTCTAGTTGGTCGCTTCCCAGTCTTTTGCTAGCCTTCACTTGTACTAAGCTGGAATACTGCTTGTGCATCCAATCCCTTAAACCCCAAAGTTATTCCACATGAGTCCACTATACCTTCCTATATGCGGTATCTACCTGCCGTTCCAAGTAAATTTGTATGTGCCAAACTCTAAACCTTCAAATGAAATTTTGTTTTGTATGCTCGAATAGCTCATGTATCAACTAGGGCTGTCCGTATCTTCCATGCTAGGCGGGTTATTCTCAAGAGGAGTGGACTCCGCTCCTCACTCACGAGAAAATGGCTGGTCACCAGGATGCCCAGTCCCATGCTTTATGCAAATCAAATCAAAATAATTGCAAACAAAACTCCCCCTGGGACTGTTGCTAGTTGGAGGCACTCGTTGTTTCGAGCAAGCCATGGATTGATGCTTGTTGGTGGAGGGGGAGTATAAACTTTACCATTCTGTTTGGGAACCGCCTATAATGTGTGTAGCATGGAAGATATCGCCATCTCTTGGTTGTTATGTTGACAATGAAAGTATGCCGCTGAAAATATTATTTATCTCTGCTTTCAAAACCGAGCTCTGGCACCTCTACAAATCCCTGCTTCCCTCTGCGAAGGGCCTATCTATTTACTTTTATGTTGAGTCATCACCCTCTTATTAAAAGCACCAGCTGGGGAGCACCGCTATCATTTGCATCCATTACTATTAATTTATATTGGGTATGACTGGATCTCTTTTAGCATGAATTGCAATGTTTAGTCAGTCCTTGATCTTTAAAGGTGCTCTGCATTTATGTTTTGCGGTCTCAGAAAGGGCTAGCGAGATACCATCTTGTTATATCATATCATGATTGTTTCGAGAAAGTGCTGTCATCCGAGATTTATTATTATTGCTCGCTAGTTGATTATGCCATTGACATGAGTAAACATGAGACCTAAATGTTATTGTGAATATGGTTAGTTATAATCTTTGCTGAAAACCTGAATGCTGGCTTTACATATTTACAACAACAAGAGCAAACCGAGTTTGTAAAAGTTTTTGTTTATCACTTTCGGTTTATCAACTGAATTGCTTGAGGACAAGCAAAGGATTAAGCTTGGGGGAGTTGATACGTCTCCGTTGTATCTACTTTTCCAAACACTTTTGCCCTTGTTTTGGACTCTAACTTGCATGATTTGAATGGAACTAACCCGAACTGACGCTGTTTTCAGCAGATTTTCCGTGGTGTTATTTATGTGCAGAAACAAAAGTTCTTGGAATGACCTGAAACTCCACGGAACTTATGTTTGGAAAATATAAAAAATATTGGCGAAAGAATCAAGGCCAGGGGGCCCACCACCTGTCCACGAGGGTGGGGAGCGCGCCTGCCCCCCTGGGCGCACCCCCTGCCTCGTGGGCCCCTTGACGCTCCACCGACCTCAACTCCAACTCCATATATTCGTGTTCAGGGCGAAAAAAATCAGAGAGAAAGATTCATCGCGTTTTATGATACGGAGCCGCCGCCAAGCCCTAAACTCTCTTGGGAGGGCTGATCTGGAGTCCGTTCGGGGCTCCGAAGAGGGGAATCCTTCGCTGTCGTCATCATCAACCATCCTCCATCACCAATTTCATGATGCTCACCGCCGTGCGTGAGTAATTCCATCGTAGGCTTGCTGGACGGTGATGGGTTGGATGAGGTTTATCATGTAATCGAGTTAGTTTTGTTAGGGTTTGATCCCTAGTATCCACTATGTTCTGAGATTGATGTTGCTATGACTTTGCTATGCTTAATGCTTGTCACTAGGGCTCGAGTGCCATGATTTCAGATCTGAACCTATTATGTTTTCGTGAATATATGTGAGTTCTTGATCCTATCTTGCAAGTCCATAGTCACCTACTATGTGTTATGATCCGGCAACCCTGAAGTGACAATAATCGGGACCACTCCCGGTGATGACCATAGTTTGAGGAGTTCATGTATTCACTATGTGTTAATGCTTTGGTCCGGTACTCTATTAAAAGGAGGCCTTAATATCCCTTAGTTTCCATTAGGACCCCGCTGCCACAGGAGGGTAGGACAAAACATGTCATGCAAGTTCTTTTCCATAAGCACGTATGACTATATTCGGAATACATGCCTACATTACATTGATGAATTGGAGCTAGTTCTGTGTCACCCTATGTTATGATTGTTACATGATGAACCGCATCCGGCATAATTCTCCATCACCGATCCAATGCCTACGAGCTTTTCACATATTGTTCTTCGCTTATTTACTTTTGCGTTGCTACTGTTACAATCACTACAAAACCCAAAAATATTACTTTTGCTATCGTTACTGTTACTTCCATACTACTTCGCTACTATATACTTTGCTGCAGATACTAAGTTATCCAGGTGTGGTTGAATTGATAACTCAACTGCTAATACTTGAGAATATTCTTTGGCTCCCCTTGTGTCGAATCAATAAATTTTGGTTGAATACTCTACCCTCGAAAACTGTTGCGATCCCCTATACTTGTGGGTTATCAATGATCAAAGCGTTTGGGTTTATGCAGACTTATGGAGAAGCCTCTATTTACAAGAAAGTGAGTGGGAGCTCTGTAGCATTTCGCATATTATATGTGGATGATATACTATTGATGGGAAATGATATATAACTTTTGGAAAGCATAAAGGCCTACTTGAATAAGTGTTTTTCAATGAAGGACCTTGGAGAAGCTGCTTACATATTAGGCATCAAGATCTATAGAGATAGATCGACACACCTCATTGGTCTTTCGCAAAGCACATACCTTGACTAGATATTGAAGAAGTTCAATATGGACCAGTCCAAGAAGGGGTTCTTGCCTGTATTGCAAGGTGTGAAATTGAGCACGGCTCAATGCCCGACCTCGACAGAAGATAGAGAAAAGATGAGTGTCATCCCCTATGCCTCAACCATAGGGTCTATTATGTATGCCATGTTGTGTACCAGACCTGATGTGAACCTTGCCGTAAGTTTGGTAGGGAGGTACCAAAGTAATCCCGGCATGGAACACTGGATAGCGGTCAAGAATATCCTGAAGTACCTGAAAAGGACTAAGGATATGTTTCTCGTTTATGGAGGTGACGAAGAGCTCGTCGTAAAGGGTTACGTCGATGCTAGCTTCGACACAGATCTGGATGACTCCAAGTCACAAACCGGATACGTGTACATTTTGAATGGTGGGGCAGTCAGCTGGTGCAGTTGCAAGCAAAGCGTCGTGTCGGGATCTACATGTGAAGCGGAGTACATAGCAGCCTCGGAGGCAGCACAGGAAGCAGTCTGGATGAAGGAGTTCATCACCGACCTAGGAGTTATCCCCAATGCGTCGGCCCCGATGACTCTCTTCTGTGACAACACTGGAGCTATTGCCCTTGCCAAGGAGCCCAGGTTTCACAAGAAGACCAGGCATATCAAGCGTCGCTTCAACTCCATTCATGAATACATTCAAGATGGAGACATAGATATTTGTAAAGTGCATACGGATCTGAATGTCGCAGATCCATTGACTAAACCTCTTCCACAAGCAAAACATGATCAACACCAGAACTCTATGGGTGTTCGATTCATCACAATGTAACTAGATTATTGACTCTAGTGCAAGTGGGAGACTATTGGAAATATGCCCTAGAGGCAATAATAAAATAGTTATTATTATATTTCCTTGTTCATGATAATTGTCTATTGTTCATGCTATAATTGTATTAACGGGAAACCGTAATACATGTGTGAATACATAGACCACAACATGTCCCTAGTGAGCCTCTAGTTGACTAGCTCGTTGATCAACAAATGGTTGTGGTTTCCTGACCATGGACATTGGATGTCGTTGATAATGGGATCACATCATTAGGAGAATGATGTGATGGACAAGACCCAATCATAAACATAGCACAAGATCGCGTAGTTCGTCTGCTAGAGCTTTTCTAATGTCAAGTATCGTTTCCTTGGACCATGAGATTTTGCAACTCCTGGATACCATAGGAATGCTTTGGGTGTATCAAGCGTCACACGTAACTGGGTGACTATAAAGGTGCACTACAGGTATCTCCGAAAGTGTCTGTTGGGTTGGCACGAATCGAGACTTGGATTTGTCAATCTGTGTGACGAAGAGGTATCTCTGGGCCCACTCGGTAATGCATCATCATAATGAGCTCAGTGTGACTAATGAGTTAGCCACGGGATCATGCGTTACGGAACGAGTAAAGAGACTTGCCGGTAACGAGATTGAACAAGGTATAGGGATGCCGACGATCGAATCTTGGGCAAGTAACATACCGATGGACAAAGGGAATTGTATATGGGATTGATTGAATCCCCGACATCATGGTTCATCCGATGAGATCATCGTGGAACATGTGGGAGCCAACATGGGTATCCAGATCCAGTTGTTGGTTATTGGCCGGAGAGAGGTCTCGGTCATGTCTGCATGGTTCCCGAACCCGTAAGGTCTACACACTTAAGGTTCGGTGACGCTAGAGTTGTTATGGGAAATAGTATGTGGTTACCGAAGGTAGTTCGGAGTCCCGGATGAGATCCTGGACATCACGAGGAGTTCCAGAATGGTCCGGAGGTGAAGATCGGTATATTGGACGAAGGGTATTGGAGTCCGGAAGTGTTCCGGGGGTACCGGGCTATGGCCAGCATGACCGAAAGGTGTTTCGGGGGGCCCCGACAAGTGTTGCAGGGCCTCATGAGCCAAGGGGAGGGGGCAAACCAGCCCACTAAGGGGCTGTGCGGCCCCACACCCTTTCCCACGTTACTTGGGGAGGTGGAGCACCTCCACCTGGCTTGGGAGGCAAGCCTCCAGCTGTTTGGCTTGGGGGGCAAGTCCCCCTAGGGTTTCGCTAGGGAGATCCAATCTGCCCTAGCCGCCGCCCCCTAGGGGAAACCCTAGTGCGCCTGCCCCCTCTCCCCTTCCCCCTATATATAGTGAGGGGGTGGGAGGGCAGCCGCACCCTTCCCCTGGCGCAGCCCTCCCCCTCTCCAACTCCTCCTCCTTTTCCGTAGTGCTTGGCGAAGCCCTGCCGGAGAACCATGAGCTCCTCCACCACCACGCTGTCGTGCTGCCGGAGTTCTCCCTCAACTTCTCCTCTCCCCTTGCTGGATCAAGAAGGAGGAGACGTCCCCAGGCTGTACGTGTGTTGAACGCGGAGGCGCCGTCCGTTCGGCGCTTGATCGGATCTTCCGCGATTTGAATCGCCGCGAGTATGACTCCATCAACCGTGTTCTTGTAACGTTTCCGCTTAGCGATCTTCAAGGGTATGCAGATTCACTACCTCTCTCTCTCATTGCTAGCATCTCCTAGATTGATCTTGGTGACATGTAGGAAAATTTTGAATTATTACTACATTCCCCAACAATAGTTCCTGGCATTTCTCACTCACCAATCGGCAAGATCAAGATAGATGTCCTCTTTGGAGACAAAGATCATTTCTGCCGAGAGCCCTTCTGGTTTGAAGTGGTTGACCTTGAGATCCCTTACCATGCACTGCTTGGCCGACCTACCTTGCGCAAATTCATGGCGGTGCCGCACTATGCTTACCTCAAGATGAAGATGCCAAGCACAAAAGGGGTTATTACCGTCTCCGGAGATTACCAGAAGTCGTCTGCCTGTGCGGCCGCTAGCAGACGGCTGGCCGAGTCCCTTGTGATCGCTGCTGAGAAGCGGCTCTTTGACCGGGTTGTGGCCATGGCCGGCAAGCAGCCGGATATGTCCCCTGATCCCAAGGAGTCGGAAGCTGAAGGCTCCTTCAAGCCGGCCAAGGAGACAAAGAAGATACCTTTGGACCCAGAGCACCCGGAGAGGTACGCCGTCATAGGTGCAAACCTCGACAGCAAATAGGAAAGCGAGCTCGTCGATTTCCTCCGTGAGAATTGGGACATCTTCGCATGGTCTCCCAAAGACATGTCGGGTGTTCCGACGGATCTTGCCGAGCACAAGCTACACGTCCGACCTGACGCCAAACCGGTCAAGCAACCCCTCCGCCTCCTGTCGGAGGAGAAGAGAAGGATTGTTGGTGAAGAGATAGCCCGGCTCCTAGCAGGCGGCTTCATTATGGAAGTATTCTATTCGGATTGGCTGGCCAACCCAGTCCTTGTACTGAAGAAGAACAACAAGTGGCGCATGTGTATTGATTATACCAGCCTCAACAAAGCTTGCCCCAAAGAAACATTTGCCTTGCCAAGGATTGACCAAGTGATAGACTCCACGGGCGGATGTGAGCTGTTGAGTTTTTTGGATGCATATTCAGGGTACCACCAGATCAAGTTGAACCCAGCTGATAGGCTGAAGACCTCTTTCATCACACCATTCAAAGCCTTCTACTACCTGACGATGACGTTCGGCTTGAGGAATGCCGGCACCACGTTTCAGCATTGCATGCAGAAGTGCCTCCTCAAGCAACTCGACAGAAATGCCCACGTCTATGTGGATGATGTTGTGGTGAAGATGGAGAAGCGTGGGACCCTCCTAGAAGATCTCAAGGAGACCTTTGAAAATCTGCGCCAATTTTAGATCAAGCTCAACCCAAAGAAGTGCGTGTTCGGAGTACCAGCCGGCCAGCTCCTCAGCTTCCTGGTCTCCGAACGCAGCATCGAGTGCAACCCCGTGAAGATCACGGCCATCGAGAGGATGGAGAAGCCTAACCGACTGAGAGATGTCCAGAAGTTCACTGGCTGTTTGGCATCCATCAGCCGCTTCATCAATCGGCTAGGCAAGAAGGCCCTTCCCCTGTATCAACTCCTGAAGAAAACCACTCACTTTGAGTGGAATGACAAGGCTGATGAGGCCTTTCTCAAGCTCAAGAAGATGTTGACCACGCCGCCTGTCCTGGCTGTGCTGGCTGCTAAGGAGCCCATGCTTCTCTACATCGCCGCCACCAGCCGGGTGGTCAGCACAGTCATAGTAGTTGAGTGCAAGGAAGACGGCAAGGTTCTGCCGGTCCAGAGACCGGTGTATTATCTGAGTGAAGTGCTATCGGCTTCCAAGCAAAACTACCCCCACTACCAGAAGATGTGCTACGGCATGCACTTTACCGCCATGAAGTTAAAGCCATATTGCCAAGAGCACCCCATCACGGTTGTTTGCACTGCCCCGCTTGCTGAGATCATAGGCAACCGAGATGCTTCAGGCCAAGTGGCCAAATGGGCCATCGAGTTGCCTCCCCACACCATCTTCTACCAGCCTTGCACCACCATCAAGTCCCAAGAGCTGGCCGACTTCCTCGTCGACTCGGCCGAGACCCAGTACCTGCCGCCAGCGCCGGACTCCACCCATTGGCGGATGCACTTTGATGGTTCGAAGATGCGCACCGGTTTGGGAGCCGGCATCGTCCTCACCTCTCCCAAAGGCGACAAGCTCAGATGCACACTGCAGATCCATTTTGCTGCCTCCAACAATGTGGCCGAGTATGAGGCACTAGTACACGGACTCTGACTTGCCAAAGAGCTCGGCATTCACTGGGTTTTGTGCTACGGTGACTCCGACTTGGTGGTCCAACAGTCGTCTGGCGACTGGGACGCCAAGGATGCGAATATGGCAAGCTACCGCTTCCTCGTCCAGCAACTTAGCGGATATTTTAAAGGGTGCGAGTTCCTTCACGTGCCACGAAATGACAATGAGCTAGCAGATACCTTGGCACGGATCGGCTCCACCCGTCAAGCAATACCAGCCGGCGTCTCGCTCCAGTACCTCCACAAGCCGTCGATCAAGCCTTCTCCAGAATCAGAGTCTATCTTCATGTCGATTGCTCCTGAAACAGTCGGATCCAACTCAAAGGCTGCAGCACTCAGCTCAGTGACTTCGGCAGGCGGCTCGGGGACTGCAGCAGTCGCAACCGGCCCGGGGACTTCAGATCCCGGCCCAGGGACTGCAGCAGGTGGCTCGGGGACTTCAGCAGTCGGCTCGGGGACTTCAACGACACAGCAAGCGGTGGCCGACTCCAACCCGCCACCTCCCAACCCAACCGCCCTCGTACAAGTGGCCATAGTGGCGGTAGAAGAAATTCAAGCACCATCATGGGCAGAGCCCATCCTCAAGTTTCTGGTGAACAAAGAGCTGCCAACCGATGAGATCTCGGCCCGACAGGTGCAACAACGGGCAGCAGCATACACCATCGTCAACAGGGAACTTGTGAGGCGCGGTGTCACTGGTGTGTACCAGCGCTGCGTAGAGCCGGAGAAGGGCCAAGCAATCCTCAAGGATATCCACCAAGGCGAGTGTGGCAACCACGCGGCCTCAAGATCACTTGTGGCCAAAGCTTTTCGCCACGGTTTCTTCTGGCCGACTGCTCTAGAAGATGCCAAAGACTTGGTCAAGAAATGCAAAGGGTGCCAGAAGTTCAGTTCCAAGCAACATCTGCCGGCTTCTGCACTCAAGACCATTCCCCTTACCTGGCCTTTTGCCGTCTGGGGACTGGACATGGTGGGACCCTTCAAGACAGCACACGGCGGCACGACTCATCTGCTCGTTGCCGTGAACAAATTCACCAAGTGGATAGAAGCAAAGCCAATCTAGAAGTTGAACGGTCCGACTGCTGTGACTTTTATTGCAGACATCACCACTCGGTACGGCGTATCGTACAGCATCATCACCGACAATGGTACAAATTTTTCCAAAGGCGCCTTGGCCCGTTTTTGTGCGACGCAGGGCATCCGACTAGGCTTAGCGTCCGTTGCCCACCCACAGTCAAACGGCCAGGTTGAGCGAGCAAACGGCCTCATTTTGTCCGGAATCAAGCCCCGACTAGTCGAGCCTCTGGAGGTTCGGCCGGCTGCTGGCTCGACGAGCTGCCGGCCGTCCTTTGGAGTCTGCGCACTACTCCGAACAAGTCAAACGGCTTCACCCCGTCTTCCTTGTATATGGTGCCGAGGTTGTCATCCCAACTGACATCGAGTTCAACTCACCTCGCGTCACCATGTACACGGAGGCGGAGGCAAAGGAAGCACGAGAAGACTGCGTCGATCTGCTGGAAGAGGGCCGGCTGTTGGCACTCAGTCGGTCCGCCATCTACCAGCAGAGTCTACGCCGCTACCACAGCCGGAAGGTCAAGCCAAGATCCTTAAGGGAGACCTTGTGCTCCGGCTGATCCAATGAATAGCCGGCCAACACAAGCTCTTGGCCCCTTGGGAAGGCCCTTTCATCATCAGCAAAGCCTTGGGCAACGACTCCTACTACCTGATCGTTGCCCAGAAGCCCAGGGCGTGCAAGAGGGACGACTCCGGCAAGGAAACAGAGCGTCCATGGAATGCAAATCTCCTTCGAAGATTTTACAGTTGATGCAGTATGTACCATGCTACCTTTTGTATTAAGTACAAAGACTTCGGGTCCCTCGAGGAGCACTCGGGTGAGGGAGTCCTGGACTAAGGGGTCCTCGGGCGTCCGGCCTATTATCCATGGGCCGGACTGGTGGGCTATGAAGAAATGAAGGCCGAAGACTGTACCCCTGTCCGGATTGGACTATCCTTAGCGTGGAATGCAAGCTTGGCGATCTACTATGAAGATTCCTTCCTATGTAACCGACTCCATGTAACCCTAGATCCCTCCGGTGTCTATATAAACCAGAGGGCGTAGTCCGGATAGCAGATATTCATTACCATAGTCATACAGGCTAGACTTCTAGGGTTTAGCCATTACGATCTCGTGGTAGATCAACTCTTGTAATACTCATATTCATCAAGATCAATCAAGCAGGAAGTAGGGTATTACCTCCATAGAGAGGGCCCGAACGTGGGTAAACATTGTGTCCCCCGCCTCTAGCAACCATCGACCTTAGACGCACAGTTCGGGACCCCCTACCCGAGATCCGCCGGTTTTGACACTGACATTGGTGCTTTCTGTAAGTGCATCTAGTGCCACCCCTAGTTGGTTTTGGAGTATTGACGACAAACCTGGTTGTGGGACTAATGTGTTTGTGAGAATTGTAGGATAACACAGGTAGTAGTCCCTCACTGATTCGATTTACCTACTGGAGATGACCCCTAAGAATGTATGAAGACATTGAAGACAATGGTGGTATGTGAAGATATTCACATTGAAGACTATGACAAGAGAAGACATCGTGTGAAGACTATGGAGCGTGAAGACTTAGTTGTTTTGTTGTTTCCTTTTCTTCTTTGTTGAGTCATAGGAACCACCGTACTGTTAAGTGGGGTCCCAGTGAACAAAGTCAGAGTGACTGAACTGATGCTCAACCAAATCCTATGTCTTCGAGCGAAGAAAATGAGAGCAAATCTTAATCCAGAGTTGGATGAGTCAGCTTTACTTGTAGCCCAAGTCAAGCTGCCACGTGTGTTTGAAATCTGACCATTGGAACACGTGTCAGTTCCTTAGTGACCCAGGGTCATTTCGGACAAATTAGGTCGGGTTGCCTAGTGGCTATAAATAGCCCACCCCCTACACCATAAATAGGTGCCTGCTCAGAGTTAGTGCACGGCTTTTGTCGTTTGAGAGCAACCCACCTCCGAAGCTTTAGAGAGAGAGAAATCCTTGCGAGCACAAAGCCCAAACACCCAGAGCCAAAGAGTGTTAGGCATCACTGATGTCTTTCTGTCCGCGTGACCTGAAGACCTGTTACACTTGAGGACTGTGAATCCTCCAGCCGGTTAGGCGTCACGTTCTGAGCATCCAAGAGTCATTGTGGATCGCCGGTGAACGAAGTCTGTGAAGGTTTGGAAGTCTACCTTGAAGACTTACCAGAGTGATTGGGCGAGGACTGGGTGTCCTTAGCTCAAGGGGAATAAGGTGAAGACACGGTCTTCTGAGTTGAATCTCAGCCTCCCTAACCAGACGTACAGTTGTCACAGCAACTGGAACTGGTCCAACAAATCCTTGTCTTTGCCAAGCGACTGGTTCTATCGTCTCCCTCTCTTAATTTATAGTTTTTCTTCGTGAAGTCATTGCATGCTTGTGTTACCAGTTTGACTTCACTGTGTGACTTCTATTGTTGTTTGGCTTCATACTATCTTCCCTCTTGATCACTACTACCTAGCTGCCATTAGTCTTCGTGGTTTCATTTCATTGAATACTTGATTATGACTTGTCTAGTGTAGTCTACCTTCTGCTGGATGTCAATAGGTTCATTTCTATTGTTTGTCTTTGAAACTCCCATGTTTACTTCCATAAAAATCGCCTATTCACCCCCCTCTAGTCGATAACTAGCAATTTCAATTGGTATCAGAGCAAGGTACTCCCTTGTTCTGTGTGATTCGATTTAACCACCTGGAGTTTTATCTATGTCGACTGCAGGGATAATCAAAGTCTCCGCTGCGTGCCCCGTCTTCGATGGAACTGAATATCCCTACTGGAAGAATAAGACGCGCATGCATCTTGAAGCCATTGATGTCGACCTCTGGTATGTCGTCAATAATGGTGTTCCCAAGACTAGTGAAGGTGTCACCCCTGCTGATGTCAAGAAGTTCATTCAATTGGATTCTAGTGCCAAGAACATCATCTGTGGTCATCTGACCAAAGGACAGTATGGCCGTGTGAGTGCTCTGGAAACGTCGAAGCTAGTCTGGGATTGGCTCTCCAAGGTCAACGAAGGCGTCTCAACCCAGAGAGATCAAAGGATCCGTGTTCTTCGCAACCTCTTCAACCGCTTCAAGAGAAACGACAATGAGAATGTCCAGCTCACGTTTGATCGCCTCACCGACATCACAAATGAGCTTCGTGCTCTTGGCACCACTGAGATCACCAAGCATGAAATCGTCAAGACACTCCTGAGATCACTTGACAGCTCGTTCGACACCCTTGCCCTGATGATACAAGAACGCCCTGACTTCAAGACACTCGATCCGTCTGACATACTTGAGAGGCTCAACACACATGAGTTCCAGCTATCTAAGAAAAGAGATATCTATGGTCCAAACTATGGCCGAACTCGCGCTTTGAAGGAAAAAGCTATTTCTTCATCTGAAGAAGAATCTGACTAGAGTTCTGGTGATCCTGAGGACATTGGAAAGGAGCTTGCTATGCTTGTGAAGAAGTTCCAGAAGTTCACTAAGAAGAAGGGCTTCAGAAAGTCTTCACGATCCAGCTCAAGAAATGATGAAGGTTCCACTCATGATTACAAGAAGAGAACATGTCACAAGTGCAAGAAACCTGGACACTACATATCTGAATATCCACAGTGGGACAATGAGAACAAGAAGAAGAAGAACTTCTTCTATGGATAATACTTATGATGATGGGGCCGCCGCAATGGCTCCTCTCCACCCACCCACCCTCCCACCCCACGGCCTAGGTTTTCCGGCGATCTACACTTCTAGCCAGTGAATTGTGGATCTTTCCCGCTCATCTACTCCGGCGTGCTTTGATCTACACGGCTACACCCATCTCCTATGGGTACCTCTGGTGGATCAACGTTGGATTTGGATTTCTCGGCGGGCTCCAACTTTGTAGATAAGGTTTTCATTTCTTGTGGGAGATCTGTTCATCCCTCGGTTGACACGAGCCATTTCATTATGGTTGTGTCCTTTAGCCGGCATGATTTCCGTCTTGATGAGGATTCTGTGGCGGCTGCTTTGGAATCAGCGATTGGGGGATCTGCCATTGATTTGTCGGTTCAACTCATCAAGGACAAGGTATTTTCTTTCATTGTTTCCTGCAAGAAAGTTGGCCTTTGCATTCTCCAGTTGAGATAGTTTGCATGCCCGCATTTCAAATGTTATTTTCATCTTTGGGGGAATGGTGGTCCAAATTGGAAACGTGAGTTAGAGATCTGGAGAAAGGAGTGTGACGCTGAGTGGATTTTGGTTAGTCCCTCCAAAAAGCGTGCTACTTTGGGTTTGATTGCTATGCATAAACCACCGTCAAAGTCCTCTCTTAGATCGGGTTCATCGACAAGGAAGAAAATCTCTTTTGCCACGTTCCAACAGTATCCAGCTTGTAAGGGTTATAGATACCCAGCTACTCAGCTCTGTGTTGATACGGTTTCTGAGGCCGGCTATGAACTTAATCCTATTAAGAAGCTGATCATGCCATCACCGCCGGCGAGCAACCTTCAGTGGACGGTGGCGACACCACCCATCTCTTTCAGAACGATCAACGTCCCTGCCAAGAATACTGCCGTGATTTCCAGAATTACACCGATCTGTTTAGGCAATGAGTTGCAGGTTACGTTTGGTACCGTGTCATCTGGTTGCGTTGCACCGGAATCCCCGGCCCAACATGGATCATCGGCCCAACATGGCTCTCCAATCCCATGTACGGTTTCTTTGGCCCAATCTACTCCCCAACCATCAGTGGATATATTGGATAATTCTGTTTCTGTGATTGGAAATTATTCTCAACTGATTATGGATGCTGACCGACCGGACTCTCCTGGTGTTTCTGCTAAGGTTAATGTTATTATTGATGATATTGTGTTCAACGTTTGGAAGTGCCAGAACTACTTATCTATGTCTCATCATACCAGCTCATGCACCAAGCAGGTCCGTTGCCATCAATGCTTTAGATTGGGCCACAGGGCCAAAGGATGCTCTGACTCTATGCCTTCTCCGGCATACAAGTGGGTCCCACGGGTCAGTCCTGATTCGCCGGGTCGGTCAGCAGAGATATACTCGCCCGGCGCCTCGGTTTCCCCCTCACATAACCCTCTGGGGTCTTTGCCCAGTCCCATCACGCCTGCCACCCCATCGCTTCCGCCATTGCCCGCCGAGCCACCGCCCACCACGCCACCGCCACCTACCTTGCCACCACCGCCCAGCTTAGCTTCACCATTATCCACCGCGGATCCTACCCCGCCATCAGCTCCTTCATCTCATCCAGCAATGGCCACCTTCGCCCTCGACCCCACGCCTTTCGTCCCGCCGGGTTTCGAGATCATCGACGGTGGTCCGCGGCGTCATCCACGCACCTTCTACTCTCCAGCAGTGGCTCCTGATCGTCAGCATGAAGAATACGCCATTGCCATCGTCGAGCCTGCTCCCCTGCTTGAAGAAGTTCCCATCTTCAGAAATTTGGTCAGTGATTTTGTTGTCAACAATCTTGGCCGTGCTGTTCTTGATGCTCAGCCTTGGATTCAAGGAGTTGGACTCTTGCGTTTCCGTAGTCCGGTTGCTAGGCAGGCTCTGGTAGATCATCCTCCGTTCCAACTTGACAATGATAGATTTGTTCGCTTTGTGCCACATGATGAGGGTATTAATTTCAGAGCTATTCAGGGTTTTCGTCGGGGATGGGTTATGATTGTTGGAATACCCCTGGATTATAGGCGCACGCAGTATATTGCAGATGCAATCAGTACTTTTGGCCGTTTCCATCACTGGCACCAGGATGATCCTCTGCTTGTTCGTACTTTGGCATACGTTTCTTTTCCGGCAACTACCTTAGTGCCGCGTGATGTGGTCTACCGAGAGTTTGCTGACTTTGGGGGTTCGCGCATTTCTTGGTCTGCTCTGATATACATTTTCTCCGCTGATTTTGCTGATATCTTGCCACCTGATGAGGATCCGATGCCCTTCGATGGCAACCCTCACCACTCCTTGGGCATCTGCAATTTCATAACCATAACTGGGTTATGCCGGAATTTCCTGAAATTGGTTGGGATGAATTACCACCACCGGCTCACGATCATGAACCACATCACCAGGAGGCTCCACATGATGATCTGCATGAGCAGCAGGAGCTTGTGGATGAAAATCATGTTGAGGCGAACCAGTCGCAGGAATCTATCATTCTGCAAGTTTCGGATAATTCTGTTAATGCTCAACTAGTTGATGATATGGCGATCTTGCAGCATCCAGCGGCCCCTATGCAGCCTCCTCTTCATATTGGGCAAGTTCTCACTGTATTTGGCCCTGTTCTGTCACCTGTTATGCAATGGCAACGCACTTTCCAGAAGTTCTTGCCGGCTATTTTCTCTGCTGAAATCCCACAGTTTGTGTTCAAGACTGCATTTGGGTCCCTGCTGCTGTCTAAGTGCTCATGGGATATTTGTTACAATGGAGCAGATGTCAGCTTCTCTCTGCAGCCTCCGCCGGAATCCTCTTACAGCCTTCCACGCCAGACTTCTCCAGTTAGGAGACCAGTTGCAAGGGCTCTTTGCTTTGATGATCTCTCTGATCCTGTCACCGAGTCCTTTGAGTTCTCTGCTGTCCCTGAGGTGTCCACCAAGTGTGGCCGGAAACCAAGATCTGCTAAAATCTTGGTAGATACAGAGGTGCGCCGCAGTGCACGTCTAAGTGCGCTACGTGATGGCTATCACAGATCCCCAAGCAGAGGCTCCCAGCAGATCAAGACCCGGCGTTCTTTCAAGAGGCGGCGAACCAGCTCTTCACAGCCGGAGGGGAACCCGACAGTGCCTCCACCAACGCATATTACTGATCTTCAGCGTATCGGGGCACATCTGCGTATTGCTCCTAAGAAGATCTCCAAGGATAAGCTTGAGGCTGGTCCTTCTACCTCCTCCAGCAACAAGAGTTCTGATGATTAGTTATATCGGACAGCTTTATGGTCCATGGCGTACCGCTTTAAACGTCATCTATCTTATTTATGTTTTCATTTTGGGTTCTCTCTCCCATGGCTATGCTTAGTTGGTCAGTGTAGGTCATTGCGTGATCTACTTTTGTTGCTTTCTATTATGGTTTGTAATGAATCAGTCCGGGTTTAAAGACTGGAAGGTTTTATGTTGGAACGTGCGTGGTCTTAATTCTGAAGCACGACAATTAGCGGTTAAACAAAAGATTGATGAAAGTGGCTGCTCTGTGGTCTGTCTCCAAGAAACGAAGTGCATGCATATTGATCACAGGTTTATTAGGAAGTTTTGTCCACGACGTTTTGACAATTTTTCGTATGTGCCTTCGGTGGGTGCCTCGGCTGGCATGGTCATCATTTGGAACTCCTCTTTCTTTGAGGGTAAATTAATTGAGGCACGACAGTATGGTATTATTCTGGAATTCCGCTCTAAGCATACTTCTGAAGTTTGGACCCTTGTGTCAGTTTACGGCCCTTGCCAGGGTCCTGCCCGCGATGATTTTGTGCAATGGTTATACAATCTTGACATCAATTGTGATGATAATTGGCTGCTTTTGGGCGATTTCAATTTTATGCGATCGTTGGAAAATCGTAACCTACCTGGGGGTAATGTCAGCGATATCTTTCTGTTTAATGAAGTGATTGGCCACTTGGGTCTTGTTGAGCTACCAATTAAGGGACGACAATTCACTTGGTCCAATATGCAATCTGAACCTTTACTTGAACAGATTGACTGGTTTTTTACTTCAGTTGCATGGACTTCGGATCATCCCAACACGCTAGTACTGTCGCTTGCACGCACGGCCTCTGATCATGTCCCGTGCGTGGTCTCGATTGCTACTGCTATTCCTAAGGCTAAAGTCTTTCGCTTTGAAAATTATTGGATTGAGTTGCCTGGCTTTTACGATTGTGTTGCCCAAGTTTGGAACAAGTCTGTGGCCAGATCCTCGGCTGCCTTAACTATTTCCTCTAAATTCAAGGCTCTTCGATATGCCCTCAAGCAATGGCACCTCAATCTGTCCACAGTTAAGGCGCTCATTTCTGACTGCAACAAAGTGATCCTTTACTTTGATGGACTGGAGGAGATTAGGCCTTTGACTAGGCCGGAGTTTAATTTCAGGCGAGTTGTCAAATTGCATCTTGAGGATATCTTACATTGGCAATTTGTATATTGGAAGCAACGTTGTACTATACGCAGCATTAAAGTTGGTGAGGAAAATTCGAAATTTTTCCATGCCATGGCCACCGAAAGGTTTCGGAGAAACACAATTTCTTCAATTAAGAATGCAGAAGGTGATGTGGTCTCGGATCATCAACAACTAGCTGGCATGTTTTGGTCTGATTTTAATCAGAGAATGGGCAAGGCAAAAGGAATCCGCATGGGTTTTGACTTGGACACCTTAATTGCGCGTGTTGATGGCCTTGAGGATTTATCCCAACCTTTCTCTGATTCCGAGGTTGAATCTGTCATTAAGAACATGCCACCGGATCGTGCTCCTGGCCCCGATGGTTTTTCTGGTTTGTTCTTAAAGAAGTGTTGGCCAATCCTAAAGGAGGATTTCATGCAACTTGTGCAGGAGTTCTATGAGGGCAGATGCAATCTGGAATGTCTTAATACTTCATTAATTACTCTGATACCCAAAAAGCTGAGCCCTGAAGTTGTCGGAGACTTTAGGCCCATCTCGTTGACCAACACGTGCTTGAAGTTTTTAACTAAGCTGCTTGCTAACCGCCTTCAGAAAGTGATTCTAAGATGCATCCACCGCAATCAATATGGATTTCTTCGGTGTCGTTCTATTCAAGATTGCCTGGCCTGGTGTTTTGAGTATATACACCAATGCAAAGCTTCGAAGCGACCCATCGTCCTTCTTAAGCTGGATTTCACGAAGGCCTTCGACACAATTGAGCATGAACTTATTCTCAGAATTTTACAAAGCAAGGGTTTTGACTCCCGGTGGACTGGATGGATCAATAGCATATTGTCTACGGGATCTTCTTCTGTGCTTCTCAATGGCGTACCTGGCAATCACTTTGTTTGCAGAACGGGCGTGCGTCAGGGGGATCCTCTCTCACCGTTGCTCTTTGTGATTGCGGTTGACTTATTGCAATCTGTAGTCAACGAGATGTGCTCCAGGAATATCCTCTCACTGCCAATCCCAACCAACTCCAGCGACTACCCGATTGTACAATATGCCGACGACACTTTAATTGTTCTTCCTGCGATCGATGATCAGCTTATTGCTTTCAAGGAGATGCTTGACACTTTTGCGGCGTCAACAGGACTACGTGTAAACTTTAGCAAGTCCTCACTCATTCCAATAAACATGACTGATGCGGAAGGTGCTAGGGTGGCTTCTTTGCTCGGATGCGATGTTGGGTCAATGCCATTCACGTATTTAGGCTTGCCAATGGGAACTTCTAGGCCTACAATCTATGATCTGCTGCCTCTGGTTGATCGTGTTGAGCGATGTTTATCTGCTTCCTCATGCCTGCTTAATCAAGGCAGCCGACTGCAGCTTCTACAGTCAGTGTTGTGTTCCATGCCAATATACTTCTTGTGTACCTTATCTCTTCCCAAGGGCATTTTGCAGCAGTTAGAGCGTATCATGAGGCAATGTCTGTGGAGGGGCAACACGGATAACCCGCGTCAATCATTGGCGGCTTGGGATTTAGTCTGTCGCCCTAAGAAATTCGGCGGTTTGGGTGTGCTTAACTTGGGCATTCAAAATGAGGCTTTGTTACTAAAGCATCTCTTCAAGTTCTATAATAAAGTGGATGTGCCTTGGGTATCATTAATTTGGGACACTTATTATGCATCGTCACCACCTCAAAGCACCCAGAACTGTGGCTCCTTTTGGTGGCGTGATTTCATGCGTTTATACCCTGATTTCTGCAAGCTTGCTGTTCCACAAGTTCATGTTGGGGACACGGTGCTTTTTTGGCTCGACCGTTGGCAGCTGGGAAATCGTGTTGTTCTTTTACATGACTGTTTCCCGAGGCTACATTCATTTGTAGTTGATGATGCAATCACTGTCAAGGAGTTTATGGAGGGGCCTGATGTCTTGGATCATTTCCATTTGCCTCTGTCACAGGAGGCCTACTCAGAATTAACTCAGCTCCAGGCCCTGCTGCCTTTGATCAATCTGGATGGTGAGAGCAATGACATTTGGAAGTGGCCTTCGAAGTCTGGTGTTTTTATGTCAAAGATATACTATGACTCTTGCTTCTCACACCTAGTGGTTGACCCTATCTTTAAATGGATTTGGAAGTGTGCATGCACACTCAAGTTCAAAGTGTTTGGCTGGCTTCTATTAATGGATCGTTTGAACACTAGGGATATGATGCAACGTCGTCATTGGATCATCCAGGATGACACATGTGTGCTATGCAACCTTGCACAACATGAGGATCGGGCTCATCTTTTCTTTGCTTGCAATTTTAGCCAAAGGGTTTGGAACTATCTTGGGATTTCTTGGTCCGTTCAACCGAACCAAACCACATATGAGATGGCTCAATCAGTTAGGAGGGATTTCGGTCATCCTTTCTTCACTGAGGTTTTCTTCACTGCTACTTGGAATATTTGGACACAAAGGAATGGGAAGATCTTCAGAAATGAGCAACCTTCTTTTAGAGCTTGGAGAAGGAACTTTATCCATGTCATCTCTCTTCTGTCTCATAGGATTAGGTGTAAATATAAAGATAGTGTACTGTCTTGGATAGCTAACCTTTCTTAGCCTCTTTGCTTGTAAGTATCATTTCTCTCTTTTTCTGTAAATTTGTATAATTGTAACTATACTGCTTTCTTTTAGTTATTAATAAAGGACTGTGAGGCTGTTGCCTTGCTGTATATAGTCAAAAAGAAGAAGAAGAAGAAGAAGAAGAAGAAGAAGAAGAAGAAGAAGAAGAAGAAGAAGAAGAAGAAGAAGAGCAAGGAATATGATTCTGATGACAAGAAGAAGAAGCAATCCTCAAAGTCTTCTTCCAAGTCTTCATCCAAGTCTTCATCACACAAGAAAAGCTCATCTGGCAAGGCTCGTGCTTTTGTTGGCAAGGAGATGGATTCAGAGGAGGAGTCTGCTTCTGAGGAGGCGGAGTTGGAGTCTGAGGAGGAGTCCGACTCTGGCGTTGCAAGTCTAGCTCTAGCTACAGCCTATGTTGCCAAGTCCATCTTCAACACTGAAGACAATGGCCCCGTCACCAACGCTGATGCTAATGACAAGGATGATTCTGCTCCCACCTACTGCTTCATAGCACGTGATGCCAAGGTAAAATCACGCGATGCTTACTTTCAAACATCAAGTGAAGATGACTCTGATTGTGAATCCAAACCCAGCTACAAAACACTTGCTAAAATTCCAACTGAACAACAGAAAGCTATGGAACACACTCAAAAAATTGTTAGACAAAAGCGATGACCTGTTGGACGCGGAAATGACCCAATCTCAGTCCTTAATTGAAGACATAAAAATTCTTCATGTTAAGTACCAAGAACTTGAAGGTCGTCATGAAACGCTCTCAACCACTCATGAAAAGCTTTCCTATGATTATCTTCAAAGGAAGCAAGATCTTGAGAAATTGAGAGCGGCTCATGAAGATCTTCAAAAAGAGAATGAGTCACTTCGCGCTCAACAGATCAGTACCGCTCAGGAAGGATTTGAACCACCATGTCTAAAATGCCTTGAGCGTGATAACGCTACTTCTGTTGCTGGATGTTCTACTGCTGCTACTGTTGCAATATCTTGAACCGTTGATGTGGTAACTAACCCCTCTGCTGAGGATGCCACCACTATTGCAGATGAAAATGCTAGGTTGAAGACATTGCTTGAAACAGGGATGTACAAAAGTCTCAAAGGGCATCAGACACTGTGCGATGTCCTCAAAAAGCAGATTCTGAACCGAAACCCTAGGAAAGAGGGTGTTGGGTTCGAGAGGAAAATGAATGTTGATGGTTCTTACTGGAAGCCTGAGCAGTACCCCAAAACCACATGGGTTGCTGCAAAGGGACCTTCAGTGGATCCATCCACCTTATCTGGCTTCACTTGTGCTAACCCTATTATCATTGATGAATCCTTTGATGCAAACTATAAACTGTTTAAGAATAAGAATGGTGAAGTGTTTGCCAGGTATATTGGTACTAACTGCAGGAATGGGCCACCTATAAAGAAGATTTGGGTTCCCAAAAGATGTCTTGAGAATCTTCCTATGAATGTCATCATGACACCGCCTGGGAAGAAGACAAATCCCAGATCAAAAGCTTCATATGGTCCAAAGGCTTCATACAGATACAGGACTCACCTGAGTCACCCTAACGCCAATGTTTTGCAGGGAAATCATACTCAAACTTATGAATATGAGCGTGTTTCTTCAAACCGCTATGTTCATAAAACTAAGAACTTTTCTACTTATTCATATGAGTATCATTCATCTCCTGCAAGGCTATTTGCTAGGGCTCCAAAGCCGAAGTTCTCAGATGCTGCACTTAGACTCATTGCTTCTAAGCCACCCCTGAAGATGTGGGTGGTTAAGAAGAGTTAACTTTCTTTTGCAGGGAAAGGTCTCCAGCCAGAAATCAAAGGCGTCTGATGCTATTGCTGGGGACCTAAAACATCTTGTGAGGCGCAAGATAAAATGCCCAAATGGTCTCACTATGTATTTTTTTCCTGAGTCGCTTGCCAATCATCCTATCAGTCCTAATCTTGATCTAAGCTTTGATAATCCTCTTGTGCGTCAAATGTTTATGCTTCACAATACTCTTGGTGAAGCCTATCCCCCTAACTGTACTGTAGGGTATGACACCTCATGCTTCAGAATGGATTATGGACAGCGGATGCACTAATCATATGACTGGTGATCGAAGTCTTCTCATGGACTCAACCTTATGTCCATCTGACAAGAGTCACATCACATTTGCTGACACTGGTAAAAGCAAGGTATTGGGTCTAGGTAGAGTTGCAATCTCAAAGGATCAGCACATGGATAAAGTGATGCTTGTTGAATCCCTTGGTTTCAACTTAATGTGTGTCTCAATGCTTTGTGACTTGAACATGATTGTGATATTTGGAAAATATTGTTGTCTTGTACTAATGGAATCTTACAAGTCTCTAGTCTTTGAAGGGTATCGAAAGGATGACTTGTCCATGGTAGATTTCTCAGCAGGACCACAGCTTGCCGTATGTCTTCTTGCAAAAGCTTCAGAGTGCTGGCTCTGGCATCGGAGGCTAGGGCATGTTGGCATGAGGAACTTCACACTGTCGCAAAGAAGAAGCATGTCATAGGCATCGAGTGCGTCAAGTTCAAGAAGGATCACTTGTGTGGTGCCTGCGAAGCTGGAAAGATGACAAGGGCCAAGCATCCCTCGAAGACAATCATGACGACATCTCAACCCTTCGAGCTGCTACACATGGACTTATTTGGCCCTACTCACTTCTATACTCTCACTACTACTGCTTGTCTCTATGGTTTCGTCATTGTTGATGATTATTCAAGATATACTTGGGTGCACATAATCCTCTACAAGACTGAAGTGCAGGATGTATTGAGACGCTTCGCCAACCGTGCCATGAACAACTATGGCGTCAAGATCAAGCACATCAGAAGTGACAACGGCACAGAGTTGAAGAACACCAGCCTCGACCTTTACCTGGATATGTTAGGCATCACCCATGAGTTCTCTGCTCCGTACACACCTCTGCAGAATGGCATCGTGGAGGGCAAGAACAGAACACTCATTGAGATGGCTCGGACGATGCTCAATGAATACAAGACTCCAAGAAAGTTCTGGCCTGAAGCCATTGATACTGCATGCCACGTCATCAACCGTGTTTATCTTCACAAGCTTCTGAAGAATACATCCTATGAACTCCTCACTGGTAAGAAGCCAAATGTCAGTCACTTCAGAGTATTTGGTGCTAGGTGCTGGATCAAGGATCCACATCACACTTCAAAATTTGCACCGAAAGCACATGAAGGTTTTATGCTTGGTTACGGAAAGGATTCGCACTCCTACAGAGTCTTCAACCTCTTTCACTGTAAAGTGGTTGAAACTATGGATGTGCGGTTCGATGAGACTAACGGCTCGCAAAGAGAGCACCTGCCAAATATGCTAGTTGAAGTTACACCTAGTGAATCCATCAAGCTCATGGGAACTAGAGAGATCATACCGTCTGAAGCACAGCCTGAAGAGGAACTTATCATTTCTGCACCTATCCAACCTGAAGACAATGCTCAACCTGAAGACAATCCTCCTGACGATAACAATGATCAGCATGAACAAAATCTTCGTCCGGTTCATCCTTGTGTTGCAAATGAAGTACAGATTGAGAAGATAATTGAAGTACAGATTGAGAAGATACAGAGACAAACATTAAATCTGTTTTAAATGCTCAATCCTTATTGCCTGAAAACCGGAGAAGCCGAAACGACCACCCGACAGTCCAGGCGTGCGTGGAAACATGGAACAACTTCCAATGTGTTGCATGTTGTCACGACCGGATTTTTGGGATAATAATTTCCCAGAAAACGGCCTTTGTGCTCACCAGCCCCAGGATTACTGTTAGCTGATGAGACACCAACTTGATACAAGAATTCCAAGCAAGGTACAAAAATATGTAGTACAAGGCCATTGTGGCCTAGGAGTACAACATTTGGTTTCTAGTGGTTGATGGCGGAAGCGGTCTGTGATACAACTGCGTCTATGGGACTCCATTCCCACAAGAACAACTGACCAGGATAACTCCTATCTTCGCGAGGCTGCTATCGTCAATACGTAGGTTCCGAGGCTGTCACCGCGATGCTTATCTCCATGCGCGAAAATCTGGCCAAGACAATAGCCAGCGACAAGCCAGTGAGTACGTTTGAATGTACTCGCAAACATTAAGAACGCGGGTATAATATAACAGGAGATAATCATACTCCGAAACATTTATGATGATAAGCCTTCCATGAAGTAAACAAAAATCTGTGATGCACGCGTGCACAGAAAATATGGACGTGCAATACGGAAGTAAAAGAAATGCACTGAGCGAGTGTCTAAAATGACTCCTCGAAAGGTTGCAAATAAATTAACGATGCCGCAGTCGGGTGTCTGAGCGACACCACAGAAAGGGCTTATAAAAGATAATCAAACAATAAGCATGCCGCAGTCGGGCGTCTGAGCGACACCACATAAAGGGCTTATAAATAAACAACAAGCATGCCGCAGTCGGGCGTCTGAGCAACACCACATAAAGGGCTTATAAATAAATAATCACAGTGAATATCCAGGAGGTAGAACCATCCCAGGGATACTCAATAAAATACATAATGTAAATGGTTAGTCCATAATAATAATAAAATTAAAACATGATCCTCAGATGTCACAGGTCATAAACAAAAATCTAGTCTAGCCGTTTCTCCATCCGAAGACCGTCACTGAGTTCTAGCTAATTCGTTCTCCATCCGAATACCGTTACTATGATCCAGTTAGCCGTGTCTCCATCCGAAAACCGTCACTGAGTTCTAGTTAAATCGTTCTCCATCCGAATACCATTACTAGATTTCCACTCAGACTGTGGTCCTTACTCATGAACATGGCTATCCAAAAGATATGACCTCTGCAGAGGGTGTACTCTTCACCCACGAGTAACGGATTTATTTAGCCCATCGGGACTAATTCTGCCTACGGCCTTTTAATTGAAAACACGCCCGACCTGCACACACCAGCTTAACTCACCGGTGTCTGGAATCACCCACGACACCTGCCAAGCAAAACTCTAAGTGGGGAGGCTACAACCTCGACGTAGCATGGGATCAAATTTATATTCGAGCGCTCTAAGGGGTGCCCCCCTCTCGGTCCCAACCGGAAACACCCATGCCCCCGGACCAAGTGGCATGCCTACCGGAGGCCTCCGGTATCTTCCACTATGGCCTCTCTGTACGGCGTGTGCTTTGGTAAGGGGTTGACAACTTACTGAACCATACCCCGTCTGCGACAGGGACAAGTGGTCGTACCAACAAATAGGGAAGCTACTGATCAAGACTCGACCTACGACCGACTCAGGTGGTCCAAGTGTCCTCCAACAATATTACCATTAATGGAATAAATCACCACTCATCAAGCCTCACCATGCCATACCGGACATACTCGTCTCGACGAGGGACTAGGGACAAGCTCGTGTCTACCCAAGACCACGACTTTCCCGGCTTCCTTCCGGTATGCATGAGGAGCTCACGAGGATGATCCAAAACACTAGCGTATCCATTGCTGACCACAAAATATCTCCAAAAAGCACTCATGCACGAGACTTTACCGTTACATAAAGATAACGCATACTCCAAGTCAAATGGTGTTGTAATCGTATCAGAACACCACAACAAAATATTATGCCAGAGTCCAGAAATGCTTGCCTTCAAGAGTATGCAAAGGATGCACTTTTTGAAAGCTTTCTCTTCTCTCCATTATCCCTATTTTGCAAAATATCCAAATAACAAATATTTCAAACACAGTACAAAAAGTTGTCTCAAATATTTTTGAAATAAATCTTAAAACAAACTAGATGAAATTTGGGAGAGGTAGGAAAAAGAATCAATTTATTTGGAGTTTTATTTTAAAAGTTATAGCTGGTCAAAACTCTGTTTTTAATAAAACCAGAAAAAGGAAAACGCTTCGAGGGGAATACGCTTTCGCAGCAGAGGAGACGTACTCGGGACTTATGCGCCTTCACTTAAAACAGAGAAGACGGCGCGCGGGTCACTGACAGTGGGTCCAGAGGGCCCACTGGTCAGGTTTGACCGTTCTTCCCTCTCCCTCCTCTTCTCTACCCGACGGGAGCGGGACTCCGGTGATCGCCGTCGACGAACGGCAGCGCCTCACGGGCATCCGAGGGCGGGGATGGAACGGCCAGACTGGGGTGGTCCTCTTGGTGGTAGCTGGGTCGTCGGAGGTGGAAGGAATCGCCGGCGGCGAGCTCCGCGGCGGAGGGGGCTACGGGTGAGAAGTGGTTTTTGGGCTCCAGTGGTCTCCGATCGAGGTTGGGTTGCTGGGCAGCTCCGCAAGGACAAGGGGAAGCTACTGGTGGCGCTGGTTGGGCGAGAGAGTGGCTGGCTGCAACGTATTTCACCGGAGTTCGGCGGCGGCCGAACTGGCCGGAGTTGGTGAAGACGGTCTTCTCCGGTCAATCCACTGCTAGGGAAGCTCTACGGTGAGGGTCTGAGGTCGCCTGAGGTCTTGAACGAGTTCGGGGACCCTTTAAATAGGCGCTCGAGGTTGGACCGCGGTGGCTGGGGATAAGATCGCCGGCGACAGCCGTCCTGTAGCCGCAGGGCGACGTGGCGGCGACGAGCGCGTGCCGATGAGCTTCGGGATAAGACCGGGCTGTTCACGGGGGCAGCTGGCGCGCTGGGGTGGCTTGGGCGGCGCCGTCCATGTCGGAGGTTCGCTGCCAACGCCGGCGTGCCGCCAAGAGCTCTGCCAGCGGCGCTGCAGGGCGCCAGGGTGGCGTGGGGAGTGAGCGAGCGTAGTGCGCGGTTTAGCAATGGAGCAGGGTCCAGGGACGGGTCGCGTCGAGTGCGGCAGTGCGACCCGGAGGCTCAGTGCGCGCGCGTGCAAAACGTGCGCTCTGGGCGCGCCCAAAGAACGCACGGAACCTGCTCGACGAAATGCTAGGGCGGTGTAGAGTGCGAGGGTGGAGCTGGCAATGAACAGGACAAAGGTAGGTGTAGCTAGGAGCTCAGTGGACATGGTTGCTGGGTCAGTGGAACAAGATCACAGTGCAAACAAAGAACTCATGCCAAAACAGACTGTGCACACCAACTGTTCGACAGAATGCCAAGTGCACTTAGGCAATTCTTGGAGTGGCCAAAATCTCCAGATCAGGGTCTCTTTAGGTGTGGATGATGAAGGCAAGATTATATGGGCAAAACCAGAAACTTGTTAGTACAAGATTTGCAAAACTCCAGTTTTGGACAGAAAGAAAAAGGGTTTATTGCATGCACTTAAAAACCTCCAATGAGTCCACTCTCCTGGACTTAAGGGTTTTGAAGGGAGGGCTACAAGTAGGAAAAAGCTCAGGGTCACTAGAGCAAAATAAAATAAGGTTGCAGTACAAATCACCAAATTGGACCAGAATGCAAAAGAGGGTGATTCACTCAAATTTTTCAAAGAACATCACTGGGTTTTTTGCATAGAGTTGAATTGTAGGCATCCACTGACATCTCCAAACACTTGGAAGAATTTTTAAAGAAATATTTAAATGGGTTGTAGTGCAAAAGTGCCTACTGGACCAGATTGGAAAAGTTGGTGTAGAGCTCAAAATCTCCAATGGCCAAAAGGTATTTTGCATAAAAGTGATGTGGAAACATCACATGACATCCTCAAATTTTGGTGGAAATTTTAACGGCATTTATCAAATGGTTGGAGTGCAAAACAGGCTCCAAATTCAAAGAAATCATTTCTGAGAGAATAAAGCTCTAAGAAAACAAATCTTGCAATTAAACCCACTGTTAAAGAATTGTTTTATAAAGAGGGCATATAAGTCCAACAATACTCTTTGAAGGTTTTTCCACTAGAGGTAAAAATCCAAAATAACAAAAGGGTAAATCTTGAAAAATGGAAAAGATTTATTTCCTGGCAAAATTTTAATAAATAAAACAAGGTCAAAATTTTGGGGTGTCACAACACTACCCCCCTTAAGAAAAATCTCATCCTCGAGATTTGTTAAAAGCTGTTTTGAACAAAAACTGTTTTTATCAAAAGAAATCATTCAACTGCACAAAAACAAAGCGGCTATAGTGAGAGGGCAATAAGTGGTGTAAAACCATAGTGTAATACACTGGCGTAGCGTGGGAAAATATCTATGGTTGGGGAAAACGAGATATTTCCACGCGGATACAGTAATTTAGAATAAATTCTAAATTACTAAAATACGCTGGTCGTACCCGAGAGCACAGTGATCTCTCTGGCTGACAGGTGGACCCAGGGCCCACTGTCGGCCTCTTCTTCTACCTCTGGCTCTCTCTTCTCTCTCGCGAGCTCTCCCGCGCTTCCTCCACCGGCGATGCCTAGCTCGTAGGGCATCGAGGACGTACCGTGGTAGTGCGCGGCGTGCTAGCTGCCGGTGCAGCGTGCACTCACCTCGCAGCCCAGTGCGCTGTCGGCACTGCTCGCGGACTCGCCTCCGAACACCGGCGGTCGAGCGACGAGTGGCGCTGGTGGACCTCGCCCACCGTACACCGGTCTCGAGCTATAAAACGACCGCGGTGCTCCTCTCTTCTTCCTCACATCTGGCCTCGCTTCCACTTCTCCTTCCTTCTCCTCCACTGCTGTTAGCAGGAGCTCGAGACGAGGCTCTAATGGCGGAGGCGATGCCGGACTGGTATGTGCTCCTGGTGTGTGGAGGATTGGCGGTGCTGCTGGGGTTCTCCGTGCTCCTGTGCGCGATGATCCTGGATGATCGTCGAGATGCTGCCGCTCGAGTGTTAGCTCTTCGCGGCGGCGGCGATCACGTGGATTAGGCGCTGCCTCGAGGGCTAACTGCTGTCGGTGTGCTGGGGCAACTCGTGCCTGAATGATCACTCACAAATCTCTCTCACTGAGACTGTGGTGCCCTCGAGTGTGGTTAGTTAGGCGCAACAATGTGCTCAAGGATTTGTAATAGTGCCCGAGGTCGAGTGGTTGCAGCTGTGAGTCTGCTGTTACGACGCTGCGCGAATAAAAAATCTATGTCGTGAAAAAGGTATACGCAGCAGTGACTCGGGGAAAGAAATCTCATCAAAACATGTTGTGAGGAAAAAAAATTAAAACCAAACTAACAGCAGTAAAACTGCTCACATAACTAGAACTAAAGAGAATCGGATCCATCGCACAAAATTTGGGAACCACGAACACGCTACAACACATAAAAAAATACTGGGATAAAAATACAGCGGTGACATTTACAAAGAAAACGGCAAAAGGACAGAGTCCTGAGAAAATGCCTCTGGTACTGGGGCACACTCCTCTTCTATCGGGGGAAGCGGGTTGACTAGTAGATGAATGCGCCTCTCCTGGTCAGGCCTCAGTGGTCTGCCAATAGCGATCCGAGGATTTAAATCAGCGAGGCTCTGGAGATAACCCATTACCCGCTGAGTTAAACGTTCCTGAGCGATAACGTACTGGGCAAGGTTGGCCAGTACTGGATCACTCTCAACTCGTCCACCGGGAAAAGATGCAACTTCTCCGGGTGCTGCACGACTCGGAAAATAATAGTATCCTCGCTCGCTGGCGTAGTGTACCGCGAATCGAAGACGAGCGAGCGCTTCGTACGCAGCAGCTTCTATGGCCATATGCGGAGTAAGCATGGATTTCCCCACGAAGGAGACTTCCATTGGGTCTTGGTTTGGGTATGCGGGAGGGATGTGCACCACTGCCCAATATTTCGAGGTGGATGGGGTGATCCTCGATTTGAGCAACTCGTACTGGGGTGGACGGGTGGCACTCATAGTACAGCAGGTAAAGTCCCACAATAATTTAACAAAACTGCCCAGGGTTGCGTCTGGGGTTCTCAGATAAATACTGGGGGTCGGCATGGCAAAGGAATGGCTGAGAGAGTAGTGCACAAGGTGGGGAGTACTCGGCAAGGTCACGAGGTGGCCTTTATATAGCACCGGGGCTGGGTTATCTATCGGGGTGAAGGGTAACTGGTTGTCGATCCTGTTCTCGGGTCAAGGCCACAGATATACATATCACATAAATGTGACGCATTACTGTGGGTGTCGTCGGGGTTGGTCTAGTTAGCTATGCCCGAAATTTAAAGAAAATGCAACTGTACGCTAATGTACACATGCATAGTTACTACTCCAAAAATAGGAGCGTTCAAGCAGTCAGCAAAAAGCGATACCAGGCCACACCGTTACAAAGCGTAGGGAAACTAAGACTTGATACAACTCGAGCTACTTAGTCTACTTCGTTAATGTCTAAGTGGGCTGGCCTGGCGGGTGCCGAGGTTTCTCCACGGGTTTCTCCGTCAGGATTTGCCGGCTGAGGTTGAGGGGCTGCAGAGTCGGGGTAGTGGTGATGACCATCGCGGGGGTTGTTGGCCACAATCCCGTTGGAATGGGTTCCCAAAAGGCGACGAAGCTCTTCTGGTGAACCAAAGTACTCTGGTTGATGGCTGGGGTGGACATCAAGGGATCGATCGGGTGTCCGAACAGCACGACTGGGTTGTCGGTGTCGGGCTCCGCGTCTCTTCTCGCCGGGGCTCGGCGAACCAGTTCTCCACGAGCTGCGATCAGATCGAGGGTGACCTGATCGAACAGTTGCTCTAGTGCGCTTACATAGCGCATCAGATGCAATAGTGCCGGATCCGTCTCGTGATCTCCGTTGGCAACCTGGGGCGGCCTACCATACCCGTCATGACTGGGGTAGTAGTAGAACGAGCGACAGTTAACTCTGGGCGACAAGTGCCGGAGTTGAACTATAGCTTCTCGGGCTGCCAGTTGGATGGCCTGTGGCTCAAAGGAAGTTGTCCTTCCAGTGAACCTGTAGGGGCGTTCTGGCGACAGCCCCTACCGTAGATGTGCACAGTGGCCCAGTACTGACGGCTCTCACCGTACATGGGTCCCTGGTACACAACATATTCAGGAGGCTCTTCTAATGCATAGGCACGGCGGGTGAGGTTTGTGAGCACGGTCACAAAACCTCCAAGGTTGGTTGCGGTGGTCTCATTGTGAACAATGGGGCCAGGCATCGTGGCTTGGTTTGGGGAAAGAGGCTGTGCTGTGCTGAGGCTAGCGTGCCCTTTTTATAGGGGAAAGGGAACGGAGTCTTCCTCCGCACGCTTGCGATAGAGACGGGTTGGGTGTCGCTCACTGGCGCGTGATCGACGGGCTAGGCCGATAGGTTGGGCACCGTCCGCCGAAAGGCGTCGGGTCACTGTGGGGCTATCTTACGTGGGAAGCTTGACCGGGGTTAGGTTAAGGTTTGGTGGTCTGGTTAACCTAGGTTTATTCACCTGGCTAAGATAGGGCTAGCCAATGGTCAGCCTGGCTCTGATACCAAGTCTGTCACGACCGGATTTTTGGGATAATAATTTCCCAGAAAACGGCCTTTGTGCTCACCAGCCCCAGGATTACTGTTAGCTGATGAGACACCAACTTGATACAAGAATTCCAAGCAAGGTACAAAAATATGTAGCACAAGGCCATTGTGGCCTAGGAGTACAACATTTGGTTTCTAGTGGTTGATGGCGGAAGCGGTCTGTGATACAATTGCGTCTATGGGACTCCATTCCCACAAGAACAGCTGACCAGGATAACTCCTATCTTCGCGAGGCTGCTATCGTCAATACGTAGGTTCCGAGGCTGTCACCGCGATGCTTATCTCCATGCGCGA
Organism: Triticum aestivum; assembly: GCF_018294505.1. NCBI lineage: Eukaryota > Viridiplantae > Streptophyta > Magnoliopsida > Poales > Poaceae > Triticum > Triticum aestivum. The sequence continues at coordinate 128,129,452 of NC_057808.1, forward strand.
AAATCTGGCCAAGACAATAGCCAGGGACAAGCCAGTGAGTACGTTTGAATGTACTCGCAAACATTAAGAACGCGGGTATAATATAACAGGAGATAATCATACTCCGAAACATTTATGATGATAAGCCTGCCATGAAGTAAACAAAAATCTGTGATGCACGCGTGCAGAGAAAATATGGACGTTCAATACGGAAGTAAAAGAAATGCACTGAGCGAGTGTCTAAAATGACTCCTCGAAAGGTTGCAAATAAATTAACGATGCCGCAGTCGGGCGTCTTAGCGACACCACAGAAAGGGCTTATAAAAGATAATCAAACAATAAGCATGCCGCAGTCGGGCGTCTGAGCGACACCACATAAAGGGCTTATAAATAAACAACAAGCATGCCGCAGTCGGGCGTCTGAGCGACACCACATAAAGGGCTTATAAATAAATAATCACAGTGAATATCCAGGAGGTAGAACCATCCCAGGGATACTCAATAAAATACATAATGTAAATGGTTAGTCCATAATAATAATAAAATTAAAACATGATCCTCAGATGTCACAGGTCATAAACAAAAATCTAGTTTAGCCGTTTCTCCATCCGAAGACCGTCACTGAGTTCTAGCTAATTCGTTCTCCATCCGAATACCGTTACTATGATCCAGTTAGCCGTGTCTCCATCCGAAAACCGTCACTGAGTTCCAGTTAAATCGTTCTCCATCCGAATACCGTTACTAGATTTCCCTCAGACTGTGGTCCTTACTCATGAACATGGCTATCCAAAAGATATGACCTCTGCAGAGGGTGTACTCTTCACCCACGAGTAACGGATTTAGTTAGCCCATCGGGACTAATTCCGCCTACGGCCTTTTAATTGAAAACACGCCCGACCTGCACACACCAGCTTAACTCACCGGTGTCTGGAACCACCCACAACACCTGCCAAGCAAAACTCTAAGTGGGGAGGCTACAACCTCGACGTAGCATGGGATCAAATTTATATTCACGCGCTCTAAGGGGTGCCCCCCCTCTCGGTCCCATCCGGAAACACCCATGCCCCCGGACCAAGTGGCATGCCTACCGGAGGCCTCCGGTATCTTCCACTATGGCCACTCTGTACGGCGTGTGCTTTGGTAAGGGGTTGATAACTTACTGAACCATACCCCGTCTGCGACAGGGACAAGTGGTGGTACCAACAAATAGGGAAGCTACTGATCAAGACTCGACCTACGACCGACTCAGGAGGTCCAAGTTGTCACATCCTAGCTAGTTCATGCATTAGAGTGTTGCATCATGTCTATTTTTTCACAAAACTTGAAATGGGGATGCCAGAAACCGCCAGCACCCCCCTGAAACAACTAGGGTTTACTAAAATTCTTTCCAATGAACCTGAAATGCCCTCCATAAATGTTCACCATCTTTGGTCCTGGCTAAAACCTCTGCCAAAAATGGTTTCATATTTTTGGAGGCCATCTTGGATTTTTGCACAAGCAATAAGTATTTGCATTTGGGCATTTTAAATCCTATAAATATTTTCAAATGCCCAAATAATCTTGAAGGTATTTTTAGGCTGTTGAGAATAATTTCAAAGGTGCCTCAGAATATTTCCAGGATTTTCCCAAATGAAATAGTATTTTTACTATTTCAAAACACAGAACAGAAATAAATAAAAAGAGAGCAAACAGAAAGCAGAAGGACTTACCTGGCAGCCCACCTGGCGGCCCAGCACTGTGCTGGCCCGCGCCAGTCAGCTGCCTGCTCTCGCCAGAGCAGGCAGAGAGGTGACGCCGGCGAGCGCGAGCTCGCCACGGCGCCACCTGCTTGCCGCCTCGCCCGTGGATGCGCTGGACGAACCCCTCGACGCGCCCCCGAGCCTCTGGACACCCCCATTCTCCCCCATCGCCTCTCCCTCGCCTTTCCCCCACCATGGCCGACGCCGCCGCTGCCACCTCGTCGGAGTAGCCGCACCCACCATCGACCTCGCGCCGTCCCACCGTGTCCAACAGCTCCGCCGTCGCCCACTCCTTCGAGCAGGTCGAGCCCCGAGCGCTCGCTTGCCCCGAAGCCTCGCCTCCGACCTCGCCTTCGCCGCTCACCGTCGGAGATCCCCTCCGCCGTCACCACTGCAACAGCGCGCCCCGACCTCGCCGTCCGCTCCGTCGCAACCACCGTGAGCATGGCCACCTTCCCATCCACTCCTCTCTCCCTCTCGAGCTCTGCAGCCACTGCACGAAGCTCACCCGTACGCGCCGCCGCACGAGCTCGTCGCCGACGAGGCTCCGGCCATCTAACGGTCGCACCACCGTGGCCATTAGTTCCACCGCAACGCCAGGAACCCGTAGCACCATCGCATGTCCCTCGCCGTGCTCTCTAGCAACGGATTCAACCAAGCCCGTACCCCGGCAGCCGCACGGCTCGTCGCCGGCGTCGATTCCGGCGACCCCGAGCTCCACCACCACCACCAGTCGACGCGGTTTGCCCCCAGCTACACGTAGGTACTCTCCGCCGTCCTTTTGGTCGCCGGAGGAGGGATCCCGCACTCCACCGCCGCGTCTGGACGTCACCGGCGGCTAAACGCCGGCGAGTCAACGTGGTTTGACCACAGGTTGACCCCCGCAGAGTCACTGACAAGTGGGGCCCGCCTGCTAATTAATCTGAGTTAGAGATTAAAATTAATCCTAATTAGCTAATCACCTAACAGTGACACTGACACAGGCGACCCACACGTCAGGTTTGACCTGGACGACCCCGTTGACCTGCTGACATCACACTGACGTCAGGCTGACGCGGTAAAGCATTACTGGAATTATTCTTATATTGGAAATTCCAGAAATTATCACAAACTTCAAAAAATCATAGAAAATAATCTATAGCTCAGAATGAAAAGATTTATATATGAAAAATGATCAGAAAAATCCATTCTATCCATCTGTACTAGTTTCATGCATGTTTAAGCAAGTTAACCTACTGTTTATTGCAGAAAAAGATAAAGCACTAATGTGGGCCATTTATGAACTTGGAATTTGAATCTTTGATTCAAAATAGTCCAAACCCATCTGGCCTTAGTTGCATTAGCCCAATACATCCATCTTGCCATGTCTCATGCAAGCATCATATTGTTGCACTTGCTTGGTGTTGATTGTGCTTCGGTATGCTCATTGTGGTAGGTTCTGCCTCCGAGGATATTCACGAGTATCCAACTGAAGGGCAGTATCCCACCACCACTCCGTCAGGCAAGCAACCAATTGATCATTTCGATACAAACCCATCTTCTCGCTTCTGCTCTCATTTACTGCATTAAGACAACGCGATTCAAACTGCTGTGTGTTCCGGTAGTTGAACCCATTTTCCTTTGAATGACCTGTCATTGCCACAGTAACTAGATGAAACCCACTAGCATGTGTAAGAGTTGATTGAGCCATGTGGTGTTCCTACAATGCTATGCTTGCTACGCTTAGAGTCGTGTCAGGTCTGGCTCATCAGGGTGATGAACTAGAGTGAAAGTGTGTGTCGGTAATGAGAGTGAACTGTTGAATACGATTTGGTAAAGGTATCGATGGGAGGCCATGTAGGAGTACATGGTGGGTTGTTTCATTGAGACCGTCCCTAAGAACTGAGATCTGTATGCGTGATTTAAGATTCAGCTACTACCACGCATTGGGCCCGAAACCAATGGACCCCCTCGGCTTCTTAATCACCCTTGTCCTCTGTCCAGGAGTTGCACGTAGTTTCTGGTGTTTGTAGTAAGCTGGAGGCCATGGACAGCGCTGACCAAGGGGTGGGCTGTGATGCGGTAGGCTCGTGGCCCGGTGTACCGAGTCGCCCGTTTGGTGTCTCGGGAACCCTGCACACATCGTTCGGGGCCGTATGTGGAAACCTCGGCCGGACTCCCTGCGGATGGAACCTGAATAGGCGATAAACCAGGACTAGAGACTCGAGTGTTTAGGTAGGCTGTGGCCGACACCCACGTTGGGCTTCGCTTGAAGGTTGCCGAGTACACATCGTGTAGCGACGATAAGTGGTGAGAGCGTGTGTGACGAAGTACACCCCTGCAGGGTATAAAACTATTCGAATAGCCGCATCCGCGGTAAAGGACTACTTGGTCGCTTATGCAGTTCATAGACAAGTAAATGGATACTACTAAAAGCCTCAAGATAAGTGTGAGTACCGCGGATGGCCCTCTCGTGGGATGACGAGGGAGGATCCACGGTGGAGTATTGAGATGGTGATTAGTGGACTCGTGTGCGGAAACTATTTCATAAGTGGTGTCTCGTAGGATAGCTTCGCCAAGAGTCAAAGCTGGCTTGCTGCAATAACCCCACTACCTTCTTTAGAATGAACATGTATAGTAGGATCTGTTGTAAGACTTGCTGAGTACCTTTGTACTCATGTTGCTTCAATTACTGTTTTCAGACGACAACACCGCCCCTTCTGATGGGTTCTACGTAGAACTCAACGACGACGAGTGACTTGCCACCCAGGTGGTGATCTAGGCTTGTGAAGGGCCTACGTAGATAGACAGGCTTCGTCAAGCCTTCTTTCTTTCTAGCGTATGTACCCAGACAGTTTGCTTCCGCATGTGCTTGTATGATTGTATGACTTGAGTGTCGGGTCATGTGACACCTATCTGTATGAACAAGTTATGTAAGGCTCTCCGGAGCCCTTTAAATAAAGTACTTTGAGTTGTAGAGTTTTGTTGTGATGCCATGTTGTATTTGCACATATCGAGCATATTGTGTGTATGATTGAAATGCTTGGTATGTGTGGGATCCGACAATCTAGTGGTTTATCCTTGGCAGCCTCTCTTATGGGGAAATGTAGTCTAGTGCCTCCTTGAGCCATAGTAGTCTGCTACAGCCCGGTTCACCGGAGTCCTGCTAGCCCAGCACTACTGCTCTGGACACTTGACTGGCCGGCATGTGACTCATATCGTTCCTATGTCTGTCCCTTCGGGGAAATGTCACGCGGTGACATCCGGAGTCCTGCCTAGCCTGCTACAGCCCGGGTTCCCGAAGTCCTGTTAGCCCACTGCTACAGCCCGGATTCACACACTGCTGACCGACACGTTCGATGTTGATTCATGTATGCCTGTCCCCATACGTTAGTGCCGCTTTGGGTTCACGACTAGCCATGTCGGCCCGGGTTCTCTGTCATATGGATGCTAGCGACATTGTCATATACGTGAGCCAAAAGGCGCAAACGGTCCCGGGCCATGGTAAGGCGACACCCGTGGGAGTACCGTGCGTGAGGCCGCAATGTGATATGAGGTGTTACAAGCTAGATCGGTGTGACTTGGAATCGGGGTCCTGACAGCGTTGGCATCAGAGCCAGGTTGCCTGTAGGTGCGATAAGCCAAACTGGTCGATGTCGAGTCTAGAAATGCTTTAGTTATATGTAGGGGAATTGATTGTGGGGGGGAACGTAAGGTGCTTTTACTCCTTTACCCCATGCCCTCTGATCTGAGTCATTCTCTTCTCATTCTACATGGGTTAAGGACTAGGCTCCCTCCTCTCTATCAGGTTCACGTGTTACTAATCCGTAGTAACTTATAGGATTGTTGGTTCCATGCTTCGGTTCAGTTTCTACTACCTTAGTATGTTGTCGGTTAAACCAGAACCTTGACATGATGTTGTTGAGTGGTATTGCAAACTGTTGCGAATGTCTCAAATCCTTTTTCGAGCATTTACAGCCGTTATGCTGTCCGAATTCTTCTAGAAATACTAATGCCTTGCATTATTCCGTGCTTTCAGATGGCCACCCGTTCCCAGAATCAAGTGGTTCGTCTGACCCGGTGCATCGGCGTACCTGGTCACACGGCCATGCTGGTCCGAGTGATGGTTGAGACAGGCTATCGTTGGTATCCCGAGTATACCGTCGAGGAGCAGTTCCGAGACTTTAATCAAAGTCAATATCTTTGCACAGTCAGGATTTACCCATCCTATCCTGGAGCCACTGAACCCCTCCATTGCTCTTATGGACTTGGGGTTACCGTCGAGATGTCCGTGCAGGACGCAGCTTACTCAATGGTGACTATCATGCAAGGCAGAACTGCCTTGCTTCAGAACACCGACTTCCGCTATATGCCAGCAGCACTCCCTGGGGCACAGGGGTACTATCAGGCTACTTACTGTGATTCTACCCATGAGAACCCACTACTCCGCACCACCACCGAGATGCTTGAGGACAAGGACCGTGAGAATCGTGCCTTGCGAATGGAGCTCTTTAATGCTCGTGCTGATCACTGGGCCACTCTGACACGGTTTGCACCTGCCGTGCAGGCTGGGTTTATGGACATGAGGGACTTGTACCCCGTGCGATCTGGTCTGCCGGAATTTATGGAATGGTGTGATGTAGGAGGCATCACCCCTCCTCGTGGACCCCGTCTGCCACCGTTTGTTGGACCAAGGCCACACCCGAGTCCTTATGGACCGCAAGCTCCACAGGACCGACTGTTTCCAGATGATCATGTTCAGCTCCCAGGACATGGTGGTGACTTCTATGAAGATTACTACGGAGACGTCTGAGTTGGTAGTAGTTCCACTAGTATTGTAACAGTTGTAATCTCCACAGTCCTGCGTGTCTTGTGGGATACGACTTGGTGTGTATCACGTTCCGGAGGTGTAGAAAAATAATGTATAGGAGCTTGGAATGCCTCTGATGAGATGTATCGTCTTTCATCGTAGTTGTACCTTAGCCTGGGCTTGTACTAAACTATGTATGGCGTGTATGACCATTGGTATATGTATGTTGCTATGTTACCATGTCATACTGATGATCATCTCTGCATTCCGTGTTATCCATTACATTCCGCATTTCCCTACCAAGATTTAGCCATCCTCGTCTAAACCGTTGCTTTGTTACTCCTAGGATGGTTAACACCCGCAACAACCCTGCTGTCCAGGCGCAGGGTGAAGCCAATGCAGCTAGGGGGGAGAATCTGCCCCAACCCCCTTCACTGGCTGAAGTTATGCTAGAGGCAGAAAGAAACAAGCGTGAGACTAACCGCTTGCTAGAGCTAATTGAGCAGAATACTGCACGTCACCAGAGGAACGACCTGGTGTCTATCAATGAATTTATCAAGTTGTACCCACCGAAGTTTAACCATTCCGTCGAGCCCCTTGATGCGGATGATTGGCTTCGCAGCATCACCCATAAGCTACATTCTGCCAACGTAGCCGAAGCTGATAAGGTTACCTACGCTGCCTATCACCTCGAAGGCCCTGCTAGCCTTTGGTGGGAAAACTTTGAGGCTATGCGCCCAGCTGGCCAAATCACTACTTGGGCTGAATTCAGTGAGGCTTTCCGTGAGCATCACATTCCGGAGGGTCTCATAGATCGTAAGCGGGAAGAATTCTGCAACTTCACCCAAGGCAGACTGACCGTGGATGCATACAGCCGTGAGTTTGGAAATCTAGCACGCTATGCTCCTGAAGAGGTATCCACCGATGCCAAGAAGAAGGCAAGGTTCCGCAAGGGACTTAGCCCCGAGCTTCGCCGTGATCTTCGTCTGCATGAGTGCACCTCCTTCCAGAAGTTGGTCAATAAGTCCATCAGTGCCGAGACAGGACAGACTGACTATGACGCTACACGCAAACACTCTCGCGATTTTGGTTCCTCATCCGGCTCCAGATCCCAGAAACGCCGGGTCTGGATTCCAAACACTGCTCTGCCACCCTGGTTCACCCCGAGGCCATCCTTCGAGGCGCCTCGCCCCAACCAGCAGCATGCACCGCCCAAGGTCTATGGTGGCCCCGCTGCTAATGCTGCTCCACGCCCCAATATTGTGACATGCTTCAAGTGTGGAGAAACGGGTCACTATTTGCGCGAGTGCCCCCAAAACAACCTCAATCAACCTGGACAGTTCGTTGGCCGTGGTAAGCAAGCAGGAAAGACTTACTACGCCAAGCCAGCCACCACTGCACGTGGCCATGTCAACTATGTTTCAGCTGAAGAAACTCATGAGGATCCCAACGTCGTCCTTGGTACGCTCCTTGTTAATTGCCATCCGGCAACTGTTCTTTTCGATACTGGAGCATCTCATTCATTTATCTCTGAGAGCTATGCCCGATTGCACAACACCACATTTAGTGACATGCCTACCTCCATGGACATTCAAACTCCTGGTTCTAGATGGCAAACCTCTAGGATAAGCCATGGAAATGAAAATCTTGTCGACAGATTGGTCTTCCTCGCATCACTAATAGCTCTCAAGTCCTCGGACATAAACATCATCTTGGGTATGGACTGGATGTCAGCTCATTATGCTAAGATTGATTGCTCTACTAGAACTGTTCAACTCACCCATCCGTCGGGCAAGACAGTCAATGTTTTGACCCGAGTGTCTAAGCGTCAGCTTTACTCATTAAATGCCAACCCTCTTCCAAACCTCGAAGATGTGCCGGTAGTCCGTGACTTCCCGGATGTCTTCCCTGAAGAACTGCCAGGTATTCCACCTGACAGGGATGTTGAGTTCTTGATAGACCTTGTTCCAGGAACCGTCCCAATCTCTAGAAGACCCTATAAGATGGCACCCCTAGAGCTAGCCGAGCTTAAGAAACAACTCGATGAGTCCTTGAAAAAGGGTTTCATCTGTCCTAGTTCCTCTCCGTGGGCTTGCCCCGTCCTCTTCGTCAAGAAGAAGGATGGTACGGATCGGATGGTTGTAGATTACCGACCCGTCAACCTAGTCACAATCAAGAACAAGTATCCGCTTCCCAGGATCAACGACCTGTATGATCAGCTCGCTGGATCCTCAGTCTTCTCCAAAATGGATTTGAGGTTGGGCTACCATCAAATCAAAATCAAGAACGGGGACATTCCTAAAACGGCCTTTGTTACTCGTTAGGGCCAATACGAGTATACAGTCATGTCCTTCGGTTTAACCAATGCTCCAGCCACCTTCTCTCGGTTAATGAACTCGATCTTCATGGAGTATTTGGATAAGTTCGTCGTAGTATACCTCGATGATATACTCATCTACTCCAAGAATGAGGAAGAACATGCCGAGCATCTAAGACTAGTACTGACGAAACTTCGAGAGCATCGCCTTTATGCTCTAAGTGTGAATTCTGGTTGCCAGAAGTGACCTATCTAGGCCATGTAATCTCTGGTAAAGGTATTGCTGTCAATCCCGAGCGAGTTCAAGCCATCCTTGACTGGACTCCACCTGAATCGGTCAAGCAAGTTCGGAGTTTCCTTGGCTTAGCGAGCTACTGCCGCCACTTCGTCGAGAATTTCTCCAAGGTTGCTAAACCTCTAACCGAACTCCCCAAGAAAGATAAAAAGTTCGAGGGGACTCCACAGTGCGAGTTCAGCTTTCAGGAACTGAAAAGACGCCTGACATCTGCCCCCATACTCGTACAACCAGATTTTTCTAAAGACTTTGTTATCTATTGCGACGCCTCGCGACAAGGACTAGGTTGCATACTCATGCAAGATCGTCATGTGATTGCCTACGCTTCCCGACAGTTGCGTCCACATGAGGATAATTATCCCACACATGATCTAGAGCTTGTAGCCGTAGTCCATGCACTCAAAACATGGCGACATTACCTTCTCGGTAATCATTGCGAGATTTTCACCGACCACCAGAGTCTGAAATACATTTTCACCCAACCAGATCTGAATCTCAGGCAAAGACGTTGGGTCGAGTTGATCACAGACTACGACTTAGGAATAACTTACACCCCGGGCAAAGCCAACGTCATGGCTGATGCGCTAAGCCGTAAATCCTATTGTAACAACTTGATGTTACAACAAAGTCAACCACTTCTCCACGAGGAATTCTGTAAGCTTAACCTTCACATTGTTCCTCGAGGTTTTCTATCCACCCTGGTGGCGAAACCTACCCTTACGGATCAGATCATCAAAGCTCAGAAGGTAGATCCGGGAATCTCCCGTATTAAGAGAAACATCAAGAAAGGAGTTGCGGATTGTTTCTCCGTTGATGACCAAGGTGTTGTGTTCTTTGGAGACCGTCTAGTGGTTCCCAAGGTACGCAACCTGAGGCGATTGATCCTTAAGGAAGCTCATGAATCTCCTCTCACCATTCATCCCGGTAGTACTAAAATGTATCAAGACCTACGCCAGAGGTTTTGGTGGACTAGGATGAAGAGAGAAATTGCTCAATACATTGCTAAATGCGACGTCTGCCGTCGTGTTAAAGCAGAGCATCAACGGCCTGCTGGCACCCTTCAGCCTCTGGCTATTCCTGAATGGAAATGGGATAAAATCGGTATGGATTTCATTACCGGGTTTCCCAGGACCAAGAGAGGGAATAATGCTATCTTCGTTGTTGTCGATCGTCTTTCCAAAGTAGCCCACTTCCTACCTGTTCGTGAGAGTATAACCGCTAGCCAGCTAGCAGACTTGTACATCTCCCGAATAGTGTCTCTTCATGGTGTTCCATTGGAAATTAACTCAGACCGTGGAAGTCTCTTCACCTCTCGATTTTGGGAAAGCTTCCAGAATGCTATGGGAACTCGTCTCTCTTTTAGCACCGCCTTTCACCCTCAATCAAGTGGTTAGGTAGAACGAGTTAATCAAATTCTGGAGGATATGCTCCGAGCTTCTGTCATCTCTTTCGGCATGGATTGGGAGAAATGCCTTCCATTCGCCGAGTTCGCTTATAACAATAGTTACCAAGCTAGCTTGGGCAAAGCCCCTTTCGAGGTTCTCTATGGACGAAAATGTCGAACGCCTCTTAACTGGTCAGAAACCGGGGAAAGACAACTCTTTGGCCCGGATATGATTCGGGAAGCAGAAGAGCAGGTTCGCATTATTCGTGAGAAATTGAGAACAGCCCAATCGCGCCAAAAGAGCCATTATGATCGCAAACATAAGGCTATGAATTTTGAGGTTGACGAGAAGGCTTACCTTCGGGTGACTCCTTTAAAGGGAACCCATCGATTCGGTATCAAAGGCAAATTGGCTCCTCGTTACATTGGACCCTTTCGCATTCTTGCCAAGCGAGGAGAAGTTGCCTACCAATTGGAACTACCTCCGCATCTTTCCAAGGTTCATGACGTCTTCCACGTTTCCCAACTCAGGCGTTGCTTCTCGGATCCTATCCGTGGAGTGGACCACGAAACGCTTGATCTCCAAGATAATCTCACATATCGGGAGTATCCCGTTCGAATCCTTGATCAAGCCGAGCGTACCACTCGACGCCAAAACATCAAGTTTCTCAAGGTTCAATGGTCACACCATTCCAAGAAAGAAGCTACTTGGGAAAGGGAGGATCGTCTTCGACTTGAGTACCCCACCTTCTTCCCAACGGATCCTAAATCTCGGGACGAGATTCTTTTGAGTGGGGGTGAGTTGTCATATCCTAGCTAGTTCATGCATTAGTGTGTTGCATCATGTCTATTTTTTCACAGAAACTTGAAATGGGGATGCAAGAAACCCCCAGCACCCCCCCTGAAACAACTAGGGTTTACTAAAATTCTTTCCAATGAACCTGAAATGCCCTCCATAAATGTTCACCATCTTTGGTCCTGGCTAAAACCTCTGCCAAAAATGGTTTCATATTTTTGGAGGCCATCTTGGATTTTTGCACAAGCCATAAGTATTTGCATTTGGGCATTTTAAATCCTATAAATATTTTCAAATGCCCAAATAATCTTGAAGGTATTTTTAGGCTGTTGAGAATAATTTCAAAGGTGCCTCAGAATATTTCCAGGATTTTCCCAAATGAAATAGTATTTTTACTATTTCAAAACACAGAACAAAAATAAATAAAAAGAGAGCAAACAGAAAGCAGAAGGACTTACCTGGCAGCCCACCTGGCGGCCCAGCACTGTGCTGGCCCGCGCCAGTCAGCTGCCTGCTCTCGCCAGAGCAGGCAGAGAGGTGACGCCGGCGAGCGCGAGCTCGCCATGGCGCCACCTGCTTGCCGCCTCGCCCGTGGATGCGCTGGACGAACCCCTCGACGCGCCCCCGAGCCTCTGGACACCCCCATTCTCCTCCATCGCCTCTCCCTCGCCTTTCCCCCATCATGGCCGCCGCCGCCGCTGCCACCTCGTCGGAGTAGCCGCCCCCACCGTCGACCTCGCGCCGTCCCACCGTGTCCAACAGCTCCGCCGTTGCCCACTCCTTCGAGGAGGTCGAGCCCCGATCGCTCGCTTGCCCCGAAGCCTCGCCTCCGACCTCGCCTTCGCCGCTCACCGTCGGAGATCCCCTCCGCCGTCACCACTGCAACCGCGCACCCCGAGCTCGCCGTCCGCTCCATCGCAACTACCGTGAGCATGGCCACCTTCCCATCCTCTCCTCTCTCCCTCTCGAGCTCTGCAGCCACTGCACGAAGCTCACCCGTACGCGCCGCCGCACGAGCTCGTCGCCGACGAGGCTCCGGCCATCTAACGGTCGCACCACCGTGGCCATTAGTTCCACCGCAACGCCAGGAACCCGTAGCACCATCGCATGTCCCTCGCCGTGCTCTCTAGCAACGGATTCAACCACGCCCGTACCCCGGCAGCCGCACGGCTCGTCGCCGGCATCGATTCCGGCGACCCCGAGCTCCACCACCACCACTAGTCGACGCGGTTTGCCCCCAGCTACACGTAGGTACTCTCCGCCGTCCTTTTGGTCGCCGGAGGAGGGATCCCGCACTCCACCGCCGCGTCTGGACATCGCCGGCGGCTAAACGCCGGCGAGTCAACGTGGTTTGACCACAGGTTGACCCCCCCAGAGTCACTGACAAGTGGGGCCCGCCTGCTAATTAATCTGAGTTAGAGATTAAAATTAATCCTAATTAGCTAATCACCTAACAGTGACACTGACACAGGGGACCCACACGTCAGGTTTGACCTAGACGACCCCGTTGACCAGCTGACGTCACACTAACGTCAGGCTGATGCAGTAAAGCATTACTGGAATTATTCTTATATTGGAAATTCCAGAAATTATCACAAACTTCAAAAAATCATAGAAAATAATCTATAGCTCAGAATGAAAAGATTTATATATGAAAAATGATCAGAAAAATCCATTCTATCCATCTGAACTGGTTTCATGCATGTTTAAGCAAGTTAACCTACTGTTTATTGCAGAACAAGATAAAGCACTAATATGGGCCATTTATGAACTTGGAATTTGAATCTTTCATTCAAAATAGTCCAAACCCATCTGGCCTTAGTTGCATTAGCCCAATACATCCATCTTGCCATGTCTCATGCATGCATCATATTGTTGCACTTGCTTGGTGTTGATTGTGCTTCGGTATGCTCATTGTGGTAGGTTCTGCCTCCGAGGATATTCACGAGTATCCAACTGAAGGGCAGTATCCCACCACCACTCCGTCAGGCAAGCAACCAATTGATCATTTCGATACAAACCCATCTTCTCGCTTCTGCTCTCATTTACTGCATTAAGACAACGCGATTCAAACTTCTGTGTGTTGCGGTAGTTGAACCCATTTTCCTTTGCATGACTTGTCATTGCCACAGTAACTAGATGAAACCCACTAGCATGTGTAGGAGCCATGTTGTGTTCCTACAATGCTATGCTTGCTACGCTTAGAGTCGTGTCAGGTCTGGCTCATCAGGGTGATGAACTAGAGTGAAAGTATGTGTCGGTAATGAGAGTGAAGTGTTGAATACGATTTGGTAAAGGTATCGATGGGAGGCCATGTAGGAGTACATGGTGGGTTGTTTCATTGAGACCGTCCCTAAGAACTGAGATCTGTATGCGTGATTTAAGATTCAGCTACTACCACGCATTGGGCCCGAAACCAATGGACCCCCTCGGCTTCTTAATCACCCTTGTCCTCTGTCCAGGAGTTGCACGTAGTTTCTGGTGTTTGTAGTAAGCTGGAGGCCGTGGACAGCGCTGACCAAGGGGTGGGCTGTGATGCGGTAGGCTCGTGGCCCGGTGTACCGAGTCGCCCGTTTGGTGTCTCGGGAACCCTGCACACATCGTTCGGGGCCGTATGTGGAAACCTCGGCCGGACTCCCTGCGGATGGAACCTGAATAGGCGATAAACCTGGACTAGAGACTCGAGTGTTTAGGTAGGCTATGGCCGACACCCACGTTGGGCTTCCGCTTGAAGGTTGCCGAGTACACGTCGTGTAGCGACGATAGGTGGTGAGAGCGTGTGTGACGAAGTACACCCCTGCAGGGTATAAACCTATTCGAATAGCCGCGTCCGCGGTAAAGGACTACTTGGTCGCTTATGCAGTTCATAGACAAGTAAATGGATACTACTAAAAGCCTCAAGATAAGTGTGAGTACCGCGGATGGCCCTCTCGTGGGATGACGAGGGAGGATCCACGGTGGAGTATTGAGATGGTGATTAGTGGACTCGTGTGCGGAAACTATTTCATAAGTGGTGTCTCGTAGGATAGCTTAGCCAAGAGTCAAAGCTGGCTTGCTGCAATAACCCCACTACCTTCTTGAGAATGAACATGTATAGTAGGATCTGTTGTAAGACTTGCTGAGTACCTTTGTACTCATGTTGCTTCAATTACTGTTTTCAGACGACAACACCGCCCCTTCTGATGGGTTCTACGTAGAACTCGACGACGACGAGTAACTTGCCACCCAGGTCGTGATCTAGGCTTGTGAAGGGCCTACATAGATAGACAGGCTTTGTCAAGCATTCTTTCTTTCTAGCGTCTGTACCCAGACAGTTTGCTTCCGCATGTGCTTGTATGATTGTATGACTTGAGTCTCGGGTCATGTGACCCCTATCTGTATGAACAAGTTATGTAAGGCTCTCCGGAGCACTTTAAATAAAGTACTTTGAGTTGTAGAGTTTTGTTGTGATGCCATGTTGTATTTGCACATATCGAGCATATTGTGTGTATGATTGAAATGCTTGGTATGTGTGGGATCCGACAATCTAGTGGTTTATCCTTGGCAGCCTCTCTTATGGGGAAATGTAGTCTAGTGCCTCCTTGAGCCATAGTAGTCCGCTACAGCCCGGTTCACCAGAGTCCTGCTAGCCCAGCACTACTGCTCTGGACACTTGACTGGCCGGCATGTTAGTCATATCGTTCCTGTGTCTGTCCCTTCGGGGAAATGTCACGCGGTGACATCCGGAGTCCTGCCTAGCCTGCTACAGCCCGGGTTCCCGGAGTCCTGTTAGCCCAGTGCTACAGCCCGGATTCACACGCTGCTGACCGACACGTTCGATGTTGATTCATGTATGCCTGTCCCCATACGTTAGTGCCGCTTTGGGTTCACGACTAGCCATGTCGGCCCGGGTTCTCTGTCATATGGATGCTAGCGACATTGTCATATACGTGAGCCAAAAGGCGCAAACGGTCCCGGGCCATGGTAAGGCGACACCCGTGGGAGTACCGTGCGTGAGGCCGCAATGTGATATTAGGTGTTACAGGCTAGATCGGTGTGACTTGGAATCGGGGTCCTGACAGCGTTGATGGATTTTTGCACAAGCCATAAGTATTTGCATTTGGGCATTTTAAATCCTATAAATATTTTCAAATGCCCAAATAATCTTGAAGGTATTTTTAGGCTGTTGAGAATAATTTCAAAGGTGCCTCAGAATATTTCCAGGATTTTCCCAAATGAAATAGTATTTTTACTATTTCAAAACACAGAACAGAAATAAATAAAAAGAGAGAAAGCAAAAAGCAGAAGGACTTACCTGGCAGCCCACCTGGCGGCCCAGCACTGTGCTGGCCCGCGCCAGTCAGCTGCCTGCTCTCGCCAGAGCAGGCAGAGAGGTGATGCCGGCGAGCGCGAGCTCGCCACGGCGTCACCTGCTTGCCGCCTCACCCGTGGATGCGCTGGACGAACCCCTCGACGCGCCCCCGAGCTTCTGGACACCCCCATTCTCCCCCATCGCCTCTCCCTCGCCTTTCCCCCACCATGGCCGACGCCGCCGCTGCCACCTCGTCGGAGTAGCCGCGCCCACCATCGACCTC
Organism: Triticum aestivum; assembly: GCF_018294505.1. Classification (NCBI taxonomy): domain Eukaryota; kingdom Viridiplantae; phylum Streptophyta; class Magnoliopsida; order Poales; family Poaceae; genus Triticum; species Triticum aestivum. Next base: position 128,145,325 of record NC_057808.1, read on the forward strand.
GCGCCGTCCCACCGTGTCCAACAACTCCGCCGTCGCCCACTCCTTCGGGCAGGTCGAGCCCCGAGCGCTCGCTTGGCCCGAAGCCTCACCTCCGACCTCGCCTTCGCCGCTCACCGTCGGAGATCCCCTCCGCCGTCGCCACTGCAACAGCGCGCCCCCGACCTTGCTGTCCGCTCCGTCGCAACCACCGTGAGCATGGCCACCTTCCCATCCTCTCCTCTCTCCCTCTCGAGCTCTGCAGCCACTGCACGAAGCTCACCCGTACGCGCCGCCGCACGAGCTCGTCGCCGACGAGGCTCCGGCCATCTAACGGTCGCACCACCGTGGCCATTAGTTCCACCGCAACGCCAGGAACCCGTAGCACCATCGCATGTCCCTCGCCGCGCTCTCTAGCAACGGATTCAACCACGCCCGTACCTCGGCAGCCGCACGGCTCGTCGCCGGCGTCGATTCCGGCGACCCCGAGCTCCACCACCACCACCAGTCGACGCGGTTTGCCCCCACCTACACGTAGGTACTCTCCGCCGTCCTTTTGGTCGCCGGAGGAGGGATCCCGTACTCCACCGCCGCGTCTGGACGTCGCCGGCGGCTAAACGCCGGCGAGTCAACGTGGTTTGACCACAGGTTGACCCCCCCAGAGTCACTGACAAGTGGGGCCTGCCTGCTAATTAATCTGAGTTAGAGATTAAAATTAATCCTAATTAGCTAATCACCTAACAGTGACACTGACACAGGGGACCCACACGTCAGGTTTGACCTGGACGACCCCGTTGACCTGCTGATGTCAGGCTGACGCAGTAAAGCATTACTGGAATTATTCTTATATTGGGAATTCCAGAAATTATCACAAACTTCAAAAAATCATAGAAAATAATCTATAGCTCAGAATGAAAAGATTTATATATGAAAAATGATCAGAAAAATCCATTCTATCCATCTGTACTTGTTTCATGCATGTTTAAGCAAGTTAACCTACTGTTTATTGCAGAACAAGATAAAGCACTAATATGGGCCATTTATGAACTTGGAATTTGAATCTTTGATTCAAAATAGTCCAAACCCATCTGGCCTTAGTTGCATTAGCCCAATACATCCATCTTGCCATGTCTCATGCATGCATCATATTGTTGCACTTGCTTGGTGTTGATTGTGCTTCGGTATGCTCATTGTGGTAGGTTCTGCCTCCGAGGATATTCACGAGTATCCAACTGAAGGGCAGTATCCCACCACCACTCCGTCAAGCAAGCAACCCATTGATCATTTCGATACAAACCCATCTTCTCGCTTCTGCTCTCATTTACTGCATTAAGACAACGCGATTCAAACTGATGTGTGTTCCGGTAGTTGAACCCATTTTCCTTTGCATGACCTGTCATTGCCACAGTAACTAGATGAAACCCACTAGCATGTGTAGGAGTTGATTGAGCCATGTTGTGTTCCTACAATGCTATGCTTGCTACGCTTAGAGTCGTGTCAGGTCTGGCTCATCAGGGTGATGAACTAGAGTGAAAGTGTGTGTCGGTAATGAGAGTGAAGTGTTGAATACGATTTGGTAAAGGTATCGATGGGAGGCCATGTAGGAGTACATGGTGGGTTGTTTCATTGAGACCGTCCCTAAGAACTGAGATCTGTATGCGTGATTTAAGATTCAGCTACTACCACGCATTGGGCCCGAAACCAATGGACCCCCTCGGCTTCTTAATCACCCTTGTCCTCTGTCCAGGAGTTGCACGTAGTTTCTGGTGTTTGTAGTAAGCTGGAGGCCGTGGACAGCGCTGACCAAGGGGTGGGCTGTGATGCGGTAGGCTCGTGGCCCGGTGTACCGAGTCGCCCGTTTGGTGTCTCGGGAACCCTGCACACATCGTTCGGGGCCGTATGTGGAAACCTCGGCCGGACTCCCTGCGGATGGAACCTGAATAGGCGATAAACCTGGACTAGAGACTCGAGTGTTTAGCTAGGCTGTGGCCGAAACCCACGTTGGGCTTCCGCTTGAAGGTTGCCGAGTACACGTCGTGTAGCGACGATAAGTGGTGAGAGCGTGTGTGACGAAGTACACCCCTGCAGGGTATAAAACTATTCGAATAGCCGCGTCCGCGGTAAAGGACTACTTGGTCGCTTATGCAGTTCATAGACAAGTAAATGGATACTACTAAAAGCCTCAAGATAAGTGTGAGTACCGCGGATGGCCCTCTCGTGGGATGACGAGGGAGGATCCACGGTGGAGTATTGAGATGGTGATTAGTGGACTCGTGTGCGGAAACTATTTCATAAGTGGTGTCTCGTAGGATAGCTTAGCCAAGAGTCAAAGCTGGCTTGCTGCAATAACCCCACTACCTTCTTGAGAATGAACATGTATAGTAGGATCTGTTGTAAGACTTGCTGAGTACCTTTGTACTCATGTTGCTTCAATTACTGTTTTCAGACAACAACACCGCCCCTTCTGATGGGTTCTACGTAGAACTCGACGACGACGAGTGACTTGCCACCCAGGTGGTGATCTAGGCTTGTGAAGGGCCTACGTAGATAGATAGGCTTCGTCAAGCCTTCTTTCTTTCTAGCGTCTGTACCCAGACAGTTTGCTTCCGCATGTGCTTGTATGATTGTATGACTTGAGTGTCGGGTCATGTGACCCCTATCTGTATGAACAAGTTATGTAAGGCTCTCCGGAGCCCTTTAAATAAAGTACTTTGAGTTGTAGAGTTTTGTTGTGATGCCATGTTGTATTTGCACATATCGAGCATATTGTGTGTATGATTGAAATGCTTGGTATGTGTGGGATCCGACAATCTAGTGGTTTATCCTTGGCAGCCTCTCTTATGGGGAAATGTAGTCTAGTGCCTCCTTGAGCCATAGTAGTCCGCTACAGCCCGGTTCACCGGAGTCCTGCTAGCCCAGCACTACTGCTCTGGACACTTGACTGGCCGGCATGTTAGTCATATCGTTCATGTGTCTGTCCCTTCGGGGAAATGTCACGCGGTGACATCCGGAGTCCTGCCTAGCCTGCTACAGCCCGGGTTCCCGGAGTCCTGTTAGCCCAGTGCTACAGCCCGGATTCACACGCTACTGACCGACACGTTCGATGTTGATTCATGTATGCCTGTCCCCATACGTTAGTGCCGCTTTGGGTTCACGACTAGCCATGTCGGCCCGGGTTCTCTGTCATATGGATGCTAGCGCCATTGTCATATACGTGAGCCAAAAGGCGCAAACGGTCCCGGGCCATGGTAAGGCGACACCCGTGGGAGTACCGTGCGTGAGGCCACAATGTGATATGAGGTGTTACAGGCTAGATCGGTGTGACTTGGAAAGCGTGAGACTAACCGCTTGTTAGAGTGAATTGAGCAGAATACTGCACGTCACCAGAGGAACGACCTGGTGTCCATCAATGATTTTATCAAGTTGTACCCACCGAAGTTTAACCATTCCGTCGAGCCCCTTGATGCGGATGATTGGCTTTGCAGCATCACCCATAAGCTACGTTCTGCCAACGTAGGCGAAGCTGATAAGGTTACCTACGCTGCCTATCACCTCGAAGGCCCTGCTAGCCTTTGGTGGGAAAACTTTGAGGCTATGCGCCCAGCTGGCCAAATCACTACTTGGGCTGAATTCAGTGAGGCTTTTCGTGAGCATCACATTCTGGAGGGTCTCATAGATCGTAAGCGGGAAGAATTCTGCAACTTCACCCAAGGCAGACTGACCGTGGATGCATACAGCGGTGAGTTTGGAAATCTAGCGCGCTATGCTCCTGAAGAGGTATCCCCCGACGCCAAGAAGCAGGCAAGGTTGCGCAAGGGACTTAGCCCCGAGCTTCGCCGTGATCTTCGTCTGCATGAGTGCACCTCCTTCCAGAAGTTGGTCAATAAGGCCATCAGTGCCGAGACAGGACAGACTGACTATGACGCTACACGCAAGCACTCTCGCGATTTTGGTTCATCATCCGGCTCCGGATCCCAGAAACGCCGGGTCTGGATTCCAAACACTGCTCTTCCACCTAGGTTCACTCCGAGGCCATCCTTCGAGGCGCCTCGCCCCAACCAGCAGCATGCACCGCCCAAGGTCTATGGTGGCCCCGCTGCTAATGCTGCTCCACGCCCCAATATTGTGACATGCTTCAAGTGTGGAGAAACGGGTCACTATTTGCGCGAGTGCCCCCGAAACAACCTCAATCAACCTAGATAGTCCGCTGGCCGTGGTAAGCCAGCAGGAAAGACTTACTACGCCAAGCCAGCCACCACTGCACGTGGCCATGTCAACTATGTTTCAGCTGAAGAAACTCATGAGGATCCCAACGTCGTCCTTGGTACGCTCCTTGTTAATTGCCATCCGGCAATTGTTCTTTTTGATACTGGAGCATCTCATTCATTTATCTCTGAGAGCTATGCTCGATTGCACAACACCACATTTAGTGACATGCCTACCTCCATGGACATTCAAACTCCTGGTTCTAGATGGCAAACCTCTAGGATAAGCCATGGAAATGAAATTCTTGTCGACAGATTGGTCTTCCTTGCGTCACTAATAGCTCTCAAGTCCTCGGACATAAACATCATCTTGGGTATGGACTGGATGTCAGCTCATTATGCTAAGATTGATTGCTCTACTAGAACTATTCAACTCACCCATCTGTCGGGCAAGACAGTCAATGTTTTGACCCGAGTGTCTAAGCGTCAGCTTTACTCATTAAATGCCAACCCTCTTCCAGACCTCGAAGATGTGCCGGTAGTCCCTGACTTCCCGGATGTCTTCCCCGAAGAACTGCCAGGTATTCCACCTGACAGGGATGTTGAGTTCGTGATAGACCTTGTTCCAGGAACCGTCCCAATCTCTAGAAGACCCTATAAGATGGCACACCTAGAGCTAGCCGAGCTTAAGAAACAACTCGATGAGTCCTTGAAAAAGGGTTTCATCCGTCCTAGTTCTTCTCCGTGGGCTTGCCCCGTCCTCTTCGTCAAGAAGAAGGATGGTACGGATCGGATGGTTGTAGATTACCGACCTGTCAACCTAGTCACTATCAAGAACAAGTATCCGCTTCCCAGGATCAACGACCTGTATGGTCAGCTCGCTGGATCCTCAGTCTTCTCCAAAATGGATTTGAGGTTGGGCTACCATCAAATCAAAATCAAGAACGGGGACATTCCTAAAACGGCCTTTGTTACTCGTTATGGCCAATACGAGTATACAGTCATGTCCTTCGGTTTAACCAATGCTCCAGCCACATTCTCTCGGTTAATGAAGTCGATCTTCATGGAGTATTTGGATAAGTTCGTCGTAGTATACCTCGATGATATACTCATCTACTCCAAGAATGAGGAAGAACATGCCGAGCATCTAAGACTAGTACTGACGAAACTTCGAGAGCATCGCCTTTATGCTAAATTCTCTAAGTGTGAATTCTGGTTGCCAGAAGTGACCTATCTAGGCCATGTAATCTCTGGTAAAGGTATTGCTGTCAATCCCGAGCGAGTTCAAGCCATCCTTGACTGGACTCCACCTGAATCGGTCAAGCAAGTTCGGAGTTTCCTTGGCTTAGCGAGCTACTGCCGCTGCTTCGTCGAGAATTTCTCCAAGGTTGCTAAACCTCTAACCGAACTCCTCAAGAAAGATAAAAAGTTCGAGTGGACTCCACAGTGCGAGTTCAGCTTTCAGGAACTGAAAAGACGCCTGACATCTGCCCCCATACTCGTACAACCAGATTTTTCTAAAGACTTTGTTATCTATTGCGACGCCTCGCGACAAGGACTAGGTTGCATACTCATGCAAGATCGTCATGTGATTGCCTACGCTTCCCGACAGTTGCGTCCACATGAGGATAATTATCCCACACATGATTTAGAGCTTGCAGCCGTAGTCCATGCACTCAAAACATGGCGACATTACCTTCTCGGTAATCGTTGCGAGATTTTCACCGACCACCAGAGTCTGAAATACATTTTCACCCAACCGGATCTGAATCTCAGGCAAAGACGTTGGGTCGAGTTGATCACAGACTACGACTTAGGAATAACTTACACCCCGGGCAAAGCCAACGTCATGGCTGATGCGCTAAGCCGTAAATCCTATTGTAACAACTTGATGTTACAACAAAGTCAACCACTTCTCCATGAGGAATTCTGTAAGCTTAACCTTCACATTGTTCCTCGAGGTTTTCTATCCACCCTGGTGGCGAAACCTACCCTTACGGATCAGATCATCAAAGCTCAGAAGGTCGATCCGGGAATCTCCCGTATTAAGAGAAACATCAAGAAAGGAGTTGCGGATTGTTTCTCCGTTGATGACCAAGGTGTTGTGTTCTTTGGAGACCGTCTAGTGGTTCCCAAGGTACGCAACCTGAGGCGATTGATCCTTAAGGAAGCTCATGAATCTCCTCTCACCATTCATCCCGGTAGTACTAAAATGTATCAAGACCTACGCCAGAGGTTTTGGTGGACTAGGATGAAGAGAGAAATTGCTCAATACATTGCTAGTTGCGACGTCTGCCGTCGTGTTAAAGCAGAGCATCAACGGCCTGCTGGCACCCTTCAGCCTCTGGCTATTCCTGAATGGAAATGGGATAAAATCGGTATGGATTTCATTACCGGGTTTCCCAGGACCAAGAGAGGGAATAATGCTATCTTCGTTGTCGTCAATCGTCTTTCCAAAGTAGCCCACTTCCTACCTGTTCGTGAGAGTATAACTGCTAGCCAGCTAGCAGACTTGTACATCTCCCGAATAGTGTCTCTTCATGGTGTTCCATTGGAAATTAACTCAGACTGTGGAAGTCTCTTCACCTCTCGATTTTGGGAAAGTTTCCAAAATGCTATGGGAACTCGTCTCTCTTTTAGCACCGCCTTTCACCCTCAATCAAGTGGTCAGGTAGAACAATTTAATCAAATTCTGGAGGATATGCTCCGAGCTTTTGTCATTTCGTTTGGCATGGATTGGGCGAAATGCCTTCCCTTCGCCGAGTTCGCTTATAACAATAGTTACCAAGCTAGCTTGGGCAAAGCCCCTTTCGAGGTTCTCTATGGACGAAAATGTCGAACGCCTCTTAACTGGTCAGAAACCGGGGAAATACAAGTCTTTGGCCCGGATATGATACAGGAAGCAGAAGAGCAGGTTCGCATTATTCGTGAGAAATTGAAAACAGCCCAATCTCGCCAAAAGAGCCATTATGACCGCAAACATAAAGCTATGACTTTTGAGGTTGGCTTACCTTCGGGTGACTCCTTTAAAGGGAACCCATCGATTCGGTATCAAAGGCAAATTGGCTCCTCGTTACATTGGACCCTTTCGCATTCTTGCCAAGCGAGGAGAAGTTGCCTACCAATTGGAACTACCTCCGCACCTTTCCAAGGTTCATGACGTCTTCCACGTTTCCCAACTCAGGCGTTGCTTCTCGGATCCTATCCGTGGAGTGGACCACGAAACGCTTAATCTCCAAGATAATCTCACATATCGGGAGTATCCCGTTCGAATCCTTGATCAAGCCGAGCGTACCACTCGACGCCAAAAACATCAAGTTTCTCAAGGTTCAATGGTCACACCATTCCGAGAAAGAAGCTACTTGGGAAAGGGAGGATCGTCTTCGACTTGAGTACCCCACCTTCTTCCCAACGGATCCTAAATCTCGGGACGAGATTCTTTTGAGTGGGGGTGAGTTGTCACATCCTAGCTAGTTCATGCATTAGAGTGTTGCATCATGTCTATTTTTCACAGAAACCTAAAATGGGGATGCCAGAAACCCCCAGCACCCCCCTGAAACAACTAGGGTTTACTAAAAACCTTTTCAATGAACCTGAAATGCCCTCCATAAATGTTCACCATCTTTGGTCCTGGCTAAAACCTCTGCCAAAAATGGTTTCATATTTTTGGAGGCCATTTTGGATTTTTGCACAAGCCATAAGTATTTGCATTTGGGCATTTTAAATCCTATAAATATTTTCAAATGCCCAAATAATCTTGAAGGTATTTTTAGGCTGTTGAGAATAATTTCAAAGGTGCCTCAGAATATTTTCAGGATTTTCCCAAATGAAATAGTATTTTTACTATTTCAAAACACAGAACAGAAATAAATAAATAAAAGAGAAAAAGAAAGCAGAACGACTTACCTGGCAGCCCACCTGGCGGCCTAGCACTGTGCTGGCCCGCGCCAGTCAGCTGCCTGCTCTCGCCAGAGCAGCCAGAGAGGTGACGCCGGCAAGGGCGAGCTCGCCACGGCGCCACCTGCTTGCCGCCTCGCCCGTGGATGCGCTGGACGAACCCCTCGACGCGCCCCCGAGCCTCTGGACACCCCCATTCTCCCCCATCGCCTCTCCCTCGCCTTTGCCCCACCAGCACCCCCCCTGAAACAACTAGGGTTTACTAAAAACCTTTTCAATGAACCTGAAATGCCCTCCATAAATGTTCACCATCTTTGGTCCTGGCTAAAACCTCTGCCAAAAATGGTTTCATATTTTTTTGGAGGCCATTTTGGCTTTTTGCACAAGCCATAAGTATTTGCATTTGGGCATTTTAAATCCTATAAATATTTTCAAATGCCCAAATAATCTTGAAGGTATTTTTAGGCTGTTGAGCATAATTTCAAAGGTGCCTCAGAATATTTTCAGGATTTTCCCAAATGAAATAGTATTTTTACTATTTCAAAACACGGAACAGAAATAAATAAATAAAAGAGAAAACAGAAAGCAGAAGGACTTACCTGGCAGCCCACCTGGCGGCCCGGCACTGTGCTGGCCCGCGCCAGTCAGCTGCCTGCTCTCACCAGAGCAGGCAGAGAGGTGACGCCGGCGAGCGCGAGCTCGCCACGACGCCACCTGCTTGCCGCCTCGCCCGTGGATGCGCTGGACGAACCCCTCGATGCGCCCCCGAGCCTCTGGACACCCCCATTCTCCCCCATCGCCTCTCCCTCGCCTTTCCCCCACCATGGCCGACGCCGCCGCTGCCACCTCCTCGGAGTAGCCGCGCCCACCGTCGACCTCGCGCCGTCCCACCGTGTCCAACAGCTCCGCCGTCGCCCACTCCTTCGAGCAGGTCGAGCCCCGAGCGCTCGCTTGCCCCGAAGCCTCGCCTCCGACCTCGCCTTCGCCGCTCACCGTCGGAGATCCCCTCCGCCGTCACCACTGCAACAGCGCGCCCCGACCTCGCCGTCCGCTCCGTCGCAACCACCGTGAGCCTGGCCACCTTCCCATCCTCTCCTCTCTCCCTCTCGAACTCCGCAGCCACTGCACGAAGCTCACCCGTACGCGCCGCCGTACGAGCTCATCGCCGACGAGGCTCCGGCCATCTAACGGTCGCACCACCGTGGCCATTAGCTCCACTGCAACGCCAGGAACCCGTAGCACCATCGCATGTCCCTCGCCGTGCTCTTTAGCAATGGATTCAACCACGCCCGTACCCCGGCAGCCGCACGGCTCGTCGCCGACGTCGATTCCAGTGACCCCGAGCTCCACCACCACCACCAGTCGACGCGGTTTGCCCCCACCCAAAGCGGCACTAACGTATGGGGACAGGCATACATGAATCAACATCGAACGTGTCGGTCAGCAGCGTGCGAATCCGGGCTGTAGCACTAGGCTAACAGGACTCCGGGAACCCGGGCTGTAGCAGGCTAAGCAGGACTCTGGATGTCACCGCGTGACATTTCCCCGAAGGGACAGACACAGGAACGAAGTGAATCACATGCCGGCCAGTCAAGTGTTCCGGAGCAGTAGTGCTGGCCTAGCAGGACTCCGGTGAAGCGGGCTGTAGCGGACTACTATGGCTCATGGAGCACAAGACTACATTTCCCCATAAGAGAGGCTACCAAGGATACACAACTAGGTTGTCGGATCCCACACATACCAAGCATTTCAATCATACACACAATATGCTCGATATGTGCAAATACAACATGGCATCACAACAAGACTCTACGACTCAGAGTATTTATTCATTAGGCCCCGAAGAGCCAGATATTACAAACATGGGTCTCATGACCCAACATTCAGAGCATACAAGTCAAACACATGCGGAAGCTTAACATGTCTGAGTACAGACATCTACAAAAGAAAAAGGCTGAGAAGCCTTTCTATCTACCAGATCCTACCGAGGGCACAAGATCGTAGCTGAGGTATCAAGCTAAACGTCGAAGTCCACACGGAACTACTAGCGAGACTGACGTCTCTCTACAAAACATAAAATAAGCAAACGTGAGTACAAATGTACCCAGCAACACTTACATCAGAACTATCTACATATGCATCGGTACCAAAAGGGGGTGGTGGAGTTTAACTGCAGCAAGCCAGCTTTGACTCGGTGGCTATCCTAGGCTACAATCGCAAGTAACTCTTTTGAGGTGGCGCACAAGAGTCCATATATTCACCATATCAATACACCACTATGGATCCGCTCCCGTCTCCCTACGAGAACGCCATCCATAGCACTCACGCTTATCTTGCGTATTTTAGAGTATCCACTTTCACTTGTCTATGAACTGTTATAGGCAACCCAGAAGTCCATTTCCGCGGACACGGCTATTCGAATAGATGATGTTAACCCTGCAGGGGTGTACTTCGACACACACGCTCTCACCACCTACCGCCGTTTACACGACATGTACTCGGCAACCTTCAAGCAGAAGCCCAGCGAGGGTGTCGGCCACAGCCTACCTAAACACTCAAGTCTCTAGTCCAGGTTTATCGCCTATTCAGGTTCCATCCGCAGGGAGTCCGGCCGAGGTTTCCACATACGGCCCCGAACGATGTGTGCGGGGTTCCGGGACACCAAACGGGCGCCCGGCATGCCCGGCCACGTGCCTACCGCATCACAGCCCACCCCTCCGGTCAGCGCTGCCCACGGCCTCCAGCATACTACAAACACCAGAAACTACTTGCAACTCCTGGACAGAGGACAAGGGTGACTAAGAAGCCGAGAGGGTCCATTGGTTTCGGGCCCAATGCGTGGTAGTAACTGTATCATGGATCACAAACACAGAACTCAGTTCCTGAGGACGGCTGCAATGAGACAACCCACCATGTACTCCTACATGGCCTCTCACCGCTACCTTTACCAAATTGTGTTCACACACTTAGCTCACACACAGTAGGACATGTTCTCAACTTTCCAATTCATCCCCGATGAATCAGACCTGACACAACTCTAAGCAATAGCAGGCATGACAAACAAGCATGAATGAGTAGGCACATCAGGGCTCAAACAACTCCTACTCATGCTAGTGGGTTTCATCTATTTACTGTGGCAATGACAGGTCATGCAGAGGATAAGGGGTTCAACTACCGCAACAAGTAACAGTTGAATCGTTGTTGTCCTAATGTAGTAAAAGAGAGCAGGAGCGAGAGAGTGGGATTGTATCGGAATGAACAAGGGGGTTATGCTTGCCTGGCACTTATGAAGATATTATAGTTCTTCATCGGTGTCATCGAACTCATCGTCGGAAACACGGCTTATCGAGAGGGGACAATCACCGGCAAACAAGGAAGAACACAATCAATGCAATGCAACAATTATGATGCATGATTATGACATGTCAAGAATGTTATGATTTACACTAATGCATCTAGCAACAGTTTAAATGAGGTCCATATGAGCTAAGGGTTCATATGCAAACTCCATATTTAGCATTTATAATGTCATTATCATGTTTTCACCTATACAGCAGGTATAACTTAGTTTGACATGCATGAAAATTATACAGATGGATAGATTGCATTTTTCTGATAATTTTTCATATATAAATTATTTCATTCTGAGCTACGGTTGATTTTATATGATTTTTAGAAGTTTATACTATTTTCTGGAATTTTCTGATTTATTTTAAATCCAGAAAACCAATACTGCGTCAGCATGACATCATGCTGACGTCAGCAGGTCAACTAACCCGGTCAGGTCAAACCTGACCAGTGGGGTCCGCACGTCAGTGTGACAGGGCAGGAACAGAGGCTGACCAGGGGGGCCAGGTCAACGGCCACGTCAGCGTAGTCAAACTGACACGTGGGGCCACTGGACTTAGATTAATTTAATATATTTTTGTTAGCTGGTTAATTATACAGTGGGGCCCGCATGTCAATTGCACAGGGCATCATTAGCACTAGCCTAATCGGGGTTAGGCCGGCGCTTAGCCGCCGGTGACCTCTGGCCATGGCGGAGGCACGCCGGAATCGCGGCTCCGGCGTCCATTCGACACGCGGATGGGTGCTATGGGTAGCTAGCGCTCGCGCCCATCCAATGGAACACGCGGGAGGCCGTGGGGTGGCCGGAAGCGATGGCGAGGAGCTCCACCGCGGCGGCCGGAGCTCGGGCAACGGCGGAGATGGCGCTACAGGGCACGGCAGGGCGAACCCGTGGGGGCTTCAGGTTCACAGGGGCGCTGTGAGCACGCTGGTGATGCTCGGGCGAGCGGCCGAGCTCAGGAGCACGGAGCTCGTTGGCAATGGCGGCGGCGAGCTTCGGTTCTCATGGGGAATGGTGCTACGGCAACCCAACGGGGACAGGGTTAGGGGGAAATGACCGGGGGCTCACCGCGGTCACGAAGAGATTCTCGGCGAGCTCGGGGAGGCACGGACGGCGTCGAATCGACGGTGGGGTTGCCGGCGGCCGAAGCTCGAAGACGATGACGATGCGGTCGTTGCAGGGCGTCCGGAGTGGCTTCTTTTGGTGGAGAGGCGTAGCGCGAGGTGGCGGAGCTACTGGGCATCCTAGCTAGGCGAGGTGGTGGCGGTGGCCGCGGGTACGGCGATCGGCGTCGGCGAGCTCCGCTCGGGCACAGAGGAAGAGGGAGCAGAGGAGGGGGAAGAGGTCGGGAGAGAGCAGCGAGTGAGGGAGAGGAGAGAGGGGTCTCTGGGCGTCTCCGTGGCGCCCTCAGAAGAGCCGGGCGTCGCGGTGGAAGCAGGAGCTGGCGCGCGCGCGGTGACCACGCGCCCCTGCTCCTACTGGCAGGAGGAGGAAGGCGACAGGAGCCGGGGAGGTGGGCTGGCCTAGCCACTTGGGCAGCAGGTAAGGCCCAGGTAAGGTTCTCTCTCTCTTCTGTTTTCTAATTTGTTTTTGTTTTCTAATTATTTGCCTCTGTTTTGAGCTTAGGAAAAATACCATGGCATTTCCTAAAATCCTGAAAATATTCATGGACACTTGCTGAATTATTTCAGTGGCCCAAAAATAGTTCCAACATATTTGAACATTCAAATTATTTATAGGATTTAAATGTCCAAAAGTCAAATACAATAAGACTTAATTCAAAAATCCAGAATGGCCTAGAAATAGGTGCATCATTTTTGGGAGAGGTTTTTTTACCTTTATCAAAAATCATGAACATTTCTAAAGGGCATTTGGGTTCATTGAAAATATTGTTTATTTGAACCTAGTTGAATGCATTTGGTGCTAGGGTTTCAACATCCCCATTTCAAGTTTCTTTGAAAATTAAACATGATGACATGAGGAACAAGCAAAGTCAAATAAGGGCTGATCTGGGGCTGTGACAGCTTTGCTTGTTCCTCATGTCATCATGTTTAATTTTTTCTAGAGTTTTCCCTTTCCTCTTGTTGTCTTGTCGGTTGGAGTTCTCAGAGCAAGACATCGAGACAAAGATGGTGATCGAATCAACGTTCTTATGAAGTGCAACTTGGATCGTGAAGATCATGTTAGCTCGTACCCCCCTCTATCTTCTTACCTCACGTCTTGAATCTCGGGACGAGATTCTTGTTTAGTGGGGGTGAGCTGTCACAGCCCCAGATCAGCCCTTGCTTGATTTTTCTTGCCTCCATGCATCATGTTTAAATTCAAATGAAATTTGAATTGAGGAATTTTCAGGGCCTCAGAAATCATTTCTAAAAATGATCAACATTAAAAATTGCTTCAAATGTTTCCAAGGAAATGTTCCTTTTCTGCTTTGAAAAAATATTGGCAAGAATAAAATTCAAACCAATATTTTTGGAGGTTCAAAAGTATTTATCTTGGGCCTTTGAGTTAAATCCTATAGTATTTGAATTGGATTATATTCATAATAATTAGTTTACTAATCCAATAATTCTGAAAATTGGTGAGTGGCTCTTAATATATTATACATAGCCACATGATTATTTTCAGAAGCTAAAAAAAAAGTTTAGTGCCTGAACTAAATCAGAACACAAAAACAAAATAGAAAACAGAACAGAAGTTATGGAAAGACAGAAACCTCACCTGGGCCTTACCTGGCAGAAGAGGCCCAGCCCACCAGGGGCTGAGTGGTCTTCTTCCTCCTGCCAGGAGGACAGACAGGTGCGTGGCGAGCGCGCCGACGACGCCTTGCCACCTCCTGCTTCAGCCGCACGACCCCAACCCCTCCAGACGTGCCACGGAGACGCCCAGCGCTCCCTCTCTCTTTCCCCTCCTCTCCCTGGACCTCACTCCCCTCTCTGCTCTCTCTCTCTCTTTCTCATGACCGAGCGGAGCTCGTCGCCGCCGACACCGTCCACTGCGGCCACCAGCCCTCACCCGCCCAACGGTTGTGCTCTAGTGCTCCGCCTCGACGCCTGCATCGTCCTCGCCGAGCCATGCAACCCGGGGCGCATCGAATCGCCGCCATCGATGTCGTCTTCCACCCCGGCCGTCCGAGATCGCCGGCAACGCCCCATCGCCGTTCGTCTTCCCGCGAGCCCGCGGAGCACGCCCGTCGACCCACCGTGAGATCCCCTCTACTTCCTCTCCTTCCTCGTGCTCGATTTCGCACTCCAGCCCCGCATGGGAACGCGCCCGTAGCTCCGGCCCCCGCCGTTGTCGTGGTTGTCGTCGCCACGGACCACCCCACGGCCAGGCACGTCCACGATTTGAAGCGCCTCGTCGTGCTGGTTCCGTAGAGCCTAAGAGCGCGAGCTCTCGTGGCCGGAATCGCCCGTTCGGCGAGCCGCCGCCGCGCTATGAGGTCACCGGTGACTAACCCCGGCGGCCGCTGACGTGGACCCGTCATTAGCACTAATGATGGGGCGAACGAACCCCCTAGCTCACTGACATATGGGCCCCACGCACAAATTAACCCCAGTTTATTCCTGCTTAGATTTAACTTAATCACGGTGGCCCCACGTGTCAGCTTTGACTTTGGTCAAGTCAACATTGACCGGTCCCACCTGTCATCCAGCCAAACCAGCCTGGGACACTGACGTATGGGTCCCACGGGTCAGTTTTGACCCGAACCAGCCCCTGTTGACTTGCTGACGTCACAGTGACGCAAGGCTGACGCAGTAAAGCATTATCTGGATTTAAGTTTATTCAGAAAATTCCAGAAAATAGTATAAACTTCTAAAAATGATATAAAATCAACCGTAGCTCAGAATGAAATAATTTATATATGAAAAATTATCAGAAAAATGCAATCTATCCATCTGTATCATTTTCATGCATGTCAAACTAAGTTATACCTGATGTATAGGTGAAAACATGATAATGACATTATAAATGCTAAATATGGAGTTTGCATATGAACCCTTAGTTCATATGGACCTCATTTAAACTGTTGCTAGATGCATTAGTGTAAATCATAACATTCTTGACCTGTCATGACCATGCATCATATTGTCGCATTGCATTGATTGTGTCCTTCTCTGTTTGCCGGTAACCGTCCCCTCTCAGTAGCCGATGCTCCGATGACGTGATCGATGACACCGATGAAGAACTATAATATCTTCAGAAGTGCCAGGCAAGCAAAACCCCCCTTGTTCAATCCGATACAATCCCATGCTCTCGCTCCTGCTCTCTTCTACTGCATTAGGACAATCGATTCAACTGTTACATGCTGCGGTAGTTGAACCCCCTTTCCTCTGCATGACCTGTCATTGCCACAGTAAATACATGAAACCCACTAGCATAAGTAGGAGTTGTTTGAGCCCTGATGTGCCTACTCATTCATGCTTGTTTGTCATGCCTGCTACTGCTTAGAGTTGAGTCGGGTCTGATTCGTCGGGGATGAATTGGAATGGTGATGAACATGTCCTACTGTGTGTGAGCTAAGTGTGTGAACACGATTTGGTAAAGGTAGCGGTGAGAGGCCATGTAGGAGTACATGGTTGGTTGTCTCATTGAAGCCGTCCTCAAGAACTGAGTTCTGTGTTTGTGATCCATGATACAGTTACTACCACGCATTGGGCCCGAAACCAATGGACCCTCTCAGCTTCTTAATCACCCTTGTCCTCTGTCCAGGAGTTGTAAGTAGTTTCTGGTGTTTGTAGTATGCTGGAGGCCGTGGACAGCGCTGACCGAGGGGTGGGCTGTGATGCGGTAGGCATGTGGCACGGTGTACCGGGCGCCCGTTTGGTGTCTCGGGAACCCTGCACACATCGTTCGGGGCCGTATGTGGAAACCTCGGCCGGACTCCCTGCAGATGGAACCTGAATAGGCGATAAACCTGGACTAGAGACTTGAGTGTTTAGGTAGGCTGTGGCCGACTCCCTCGCCAGGCTTCCGCTTGAAGGTTGCCGAGGTACACGACGTGTACATGGTGGTAAGTGGCGAGAGCGTGTGTGACGAAGTACACCCCTGCAGGGTTAATATGATCTATTCGAATAGCCGTGTCCGCGGAAAAGGTCTTCTGGGTTGCCTATAACAGTTCATAGACAAGTGAAAGTGGATACTCTAAAATGCGCAAGATAAAGCGTGAGTGCTATGGATGGCGTTCTCGTAGGGAGACGGGAGCGAATCCATAGTGGTGTATTGATATGGTGAATATGTGGACTCGTGTGCGCCACCTCAAAAGAGTTACTTGCAATTGTAGCTTAGGATAGCCACCGAGTCAAAGCTGGCTTGCTGCAGTTAAACTCCACCACCCCTTTTGTTGATACCGATGCATATGTAGCTGGTTCTGATGTAAGTCTTGCTGGGTACAATTGGACTCACGTTTGCTTATTTTATGTTTTGCAGAGAGACGTCAGTCTCGCTAGTAGTTCCGTGTGGACTTCGACGTTTAGCTTGATACCTCAGCTACAATCTTGTGCCCTCGGCAGGATCTAGTAAATAGTCAGGCTTCTCAGCCTTTTTCATTTGTAGATGTCTGTACTCAGACATGTTAAGCTTCCGCATGTGTTTGACTTGTATGATCTGAATGTTGGGTCATGAGACCCATGTTTGTAATATCTGGCTCTTCGGAGCCTAATGAATAAATACTCTGAGTCGTAGAGTCTTGTTGTGATGCCATGTTGTATTTGCACATATCGAGCATATTGTGTGTATGATTGAAATGCTTGGTATGTTGGGATCCGACAACCTAGTTGTTTATCCTTGGTAGCCTCTCTTATGGTGAAATGTAGTCTTGTGCTTCCATGAGCCATAGTAGTCCGCTACAGCCCGGTTCACCGGAGTGCTGCTAGCCCAGCACTACTGCTCCGGAACACTTGACTGGCCGGCATGTGATTCACTTCATTCCTGTGTCTGTCCCTTCGGGGAAATGTCACGCGGTGACATCCGGAGTCCTGCCTAGCCTGCTACAGCCCGGGTTCTCGGAGTCCTGTTAGCCCAGTTCTAAAGCCCAGATTCACAGCCTGTCCCCATACGTTAGTGCCGCTTTGGGTTCACGACACGTTCGATGTTGATTCATGTATGCCTGTCCCCATACGTTAGTGCCGCTTTGGGTTCACGACTAGCCATGTCGGCCCGGGTTCTCTGTCATATGGATGCTAGCGACATTGTCATATACGTGAGCCAAAAGGCGGAAACGGTCCCGGGCCATGGTAAGGCGACACCCGTGGGAGTACCGTGCGTGAGGCCGCAATGTGATATGAGGTGTTACAGGCTAGATCGGTGTGACTTGGAATCGGGGTCCTGACAGCGTTGATGGATTTTTGCACAAGCCATAAGTATTTGCATTTGGGCATTTTAAATCCTATAAATATTTTCAAATGCCCAAATAATCTTGAAGGTATTTTTAGGCTGTTGAGAATAATTTCAAAGGTGCCTCAGAATATTTTCAGGATTTTCCCAAATGAAATAGTATTTTTACTATTTCAAAACACAGAACAGAAATAAATAAATAAAAGAGAAAACAGAAAGCAGAAGGACTTACCTGGCAGCCCACCTGGCGGCCCAGCACTATGCTGGCCCGCGCCAGTCAGCTGCCTGCTCTCGCCAGAGCAGGCAGAGAGGTGACGCCGGCGAGCGCGAGCTCGCCACGGCGCCACCTGCTTGCCGCCTCGCCCGTGGATGCGCTGGACGAACCCCTCGACGCGCCCCCGAGCCTCTGGACACCCCCATTCTCCCCCATCGCCTCTCCCTCGCCTTCCTCCACCATGGCCGATGCAGCCGCTGCCACCTCGCCAGAGTAGCCGTGCCCACCGTCGACCTCGCGCCGTCCCACCGTGTCCAACAGCTCCGCCGTCGCCTACTCCTTCGAGCAGGTCGAGCCCCGAGCGCTCGCTTGCCCCGAAGCCCCGCCTCCGACCTCGCCTTCGCCGCTCACCGTCGGAGATCCCCTCCGCCGTCGCCACTGCAACAGCTCGCCTCCGACCTCACCGTCCGCTCCGTCGCAACCACTGTGAGCCTGGTCACCTTCCCATCCTCTCCTCTCTCCCTCTCGAGCTCCGCAACCACTGCACGAAGCTCACCCGTACGCGCCGCCGCACGAGCTCGTCGCCGACGAGGCTCCGGCCATCTAGCGGTCGCACCACCGTGGCCATTAGCTCCACTGCATCGCCAGGAACCCGTAGCACCATCGCACGCCCCTCGCCGTGCTCTCTAGCAACGGATTCAACTACGCCCGTACCCCGGTAGCCGCACGGCTCGTCGCCGGCGTCTATTCCGGCGACCCCGAGCTCCACCACCACCACCAGTCGATGCGGTTTGCTCCCAGCTACACGTCGCCGGAGGAGGGATCCCGCACTCCACCGCCGCGTCTGGACGTCGCCGGTGGCTTAACACCGGCGAGTCAGCGTGGTTTGACCACGGGTTGACCCCCCAGAGTCACTGACAAGTGGGGCCCGCCTGCTAATCAATCTGGGTTAGAGTTAAAATTAATCCTAATTAGATAATTACCTAACAGTGACACTGACACAGGGGACCCACACGTCAGGTTTGACCTGGACGACCCCGTTGACCGCTGATGTCATCATGACACACGTCTGACGCAATAAGCAATTTAATTACTGGAATTATTCTTACATTGGAAATTCCAGAAATTATCACAAACTTCAAAAAATCATAAGAAATAATCTATAGCTCAGAATGAAAAGATTTATATATGAAAAATGATCAGAAAAATCCATTCTATCCATCTGTACTAGTTTCATGCATGTTTAAGTAAGTTAACCTACTGTTTATTGCAGAACAAGATAAAGCACTAACATGGGCCATTTATGAACTTGGAATTTGAATCTTTGATTCAAAATAGTCCAAACCCATCTGGCCTTAGTTGCATTAGCCCAATACATCCATCTTGCCATGTCTCATGCATGCATCATATTGTTGCACTTGCTTGGTGTTGATTGTGCTTCGGTATGCTCATTGTGGTAGGTCCTGCCTCCGAGGATATTCACGAGTATCCAACCGAAGGGCAGTATCCCGCCACCACTCCATCAGGCAAGCAACCCATTGATCATTTCGATGCAAACCCATCTTCTCGCTTCTGCTCTCATTTGCTGCATTAAGACAACGCGATTCAAACTGCTGTGTGTTGCGGTAGTTGAACCCACTTTCCTTTGCATGACCTGTCATTGCCACAGTAACTAGATGAAACCCACTAGCATGTGTAGGAGTTGATTGAGCCATGTTGTGTTCCTACAATGCTATGCTTGCTACGCTTAGAGTCGTGTCAGGTCTGGCTCATCAGGGTGATGAACTAGAGTGAAAGTGTGTGTCGGTAATGAGAGTGAAGTGTTGAATACGATTTGGTAAAGGTATCGATGGGAGGCCATGTAGGAGTACATGGTGGGTTGTTTCATTCAGACCGTCCCTAAGAACTGAGATCTGTATGCGTGATTTAAGATTCAGCTACTACCACACATTCGGCCCGAAACCAATGGACCCCCTCGGCTTCTTAATCACCCTTGTCCTCTGTCCAGGAGTTGCACGTAGTTTCTGGTGTTTGTAGTAAGCTGGAGGCCGTGGACAGCGCTGACCAAGGGGTGGGCTGTGATGCGGTAGGCTCGTGGCCCGGTGTACCGAGTCGCCCGTTTGGTGTCTCGGGAACCCTGCACACATCGTTCGGGGCCGTATGTGGAAACCTCGGCCGGACTCCCTGCGGATGGAACCTGAATAGGCGATAAACCTGGACTAGAGACTCGAGTGTTTAGGTAGGCTGTGGCCGACACCCACGTTGGGCTTCCGCTTGAAGGTTGCCGAGTACACGTCGTGTAGCGACGATAAGTGGTGAGAGCGTGTGTGACGAAGTACACCCCTGCAGGGTATAAAACTATTCGAATAGCCGCGTCCGCGGTAAAGGACTACTTGGTCGCTTATGCAGTTCATAGACAAGTAAATGGATACTACTAAAAGCCTCAAGATAAGTGTGAGTACCGCGGATGGCCCTCTCGTGGGATGACGAGGGAGGATCCACGGTGGAGTATTGAGATGGTGATTAGTGGACTCGTGTGAGAAAACTATTTCACAAGTGGTGTCTCGTAGGATAGCTTAGCCAAGAGTCAAAGCTGGCTTGCTGCAATAACCCCACTACCTTCTTGAGAATGAACATGTATAGTAGGATCTGTTGTAAGACTTGCTGAGTACCTTTGTACTCATGTTGCTTCAATTACTGTTTTCAGACGACAACACCGCCCCTTCTGATGGGTTCTACGTAGAACTCGACGACGACGAGTGACTTGCCACCCAGGTGGTGATCTAGGCTTGTGAAGGGCCTACGTAGATAGACAGGCTTCGTCAAGCCTTCTTTCTTTCTAGCGTCTGTACCCAGACAGTTTGCTTCCGCATGTGCTTGTATGATTGTATGACTTGAGTGTCGGGTCATGTGACCCCTATCTGTATGAACAAGTTATGTAAGGCTCTCCGGAGCCCTTTAAATAAAGTACTTTGAGCTGTAGAGTTTTGTTGTGATGCCATGTTGTATTTGCACATATTGAGCATATTGTGTGTATGATTCAAATGCTTGGTATGTGTGGGATTCGACAATCTAGTGGTTTATCCTTGGCAGCCTCTCTTATGGGGAAATGTAGTCTAGTGCCTCCTTGAGCCATAGTAGTCTGCTACAGCCCGGTTCACCGGAGTCCTGCTAGCCCAGCACTACTGCTCTGGACACTTGACTGGCCGGCATGTGAGTCATATCGTTCCTGTGTCTGTCCCTTCGGGGAAATGTCACGCGGTGACATCCGGAGTCCTGCCTAGCCTGCTACAGCCCGGGTTCCCGGAGTCCTGTTAGCCCAGTGCTACAGCCCGGATTCACACGCTGCTGACCGACACGTTCGATGTTGATTCATGTATGCCTGTCCCCATACGTTAGTGCCGCTTTGGGTTCACGACTAGCCATGTAGGCCCGAGTTCTCTGTCATATGGATGCTAGCGACATTGTCATGTACGTGAGCCAAGTGTCCTCCAACAATATTACCATTAATGGAATAAATCACCACTCATCAAGCCTCACCATGCCATACCGGACATACTCGTCTCAACGAGGGACTAGGGACAAGCTCGTGTCTACCTAAGACCACGACTTTCCCAGCTTCCTTCCGGTATGCATGAGGAGCTCACGAGGATGATCCAAAACACTAGCGTATCCATTGCTGACCACAAAATAACTCCAAAAAGCACTCATGCACGAGACTTTATCGTTACATAAAGATAACGCATACTCCAAGTCAAATGGTGTTGTAATCGTATCAGAACACCACAACAAAATATTATGCCAGAGTCCAGAAATGCTTGCCTTCAAGAGTATGCAAAGGATGCACTTTTTGAAAGCTTTCTCTTCTCTCCATTATCCCTATTTTGCAAAATATCCAAATAACAAATATTTCAAACACAGTACAAATAGTTGTCTCAAATATTTTTGAAATAAATCTTAAAATAAACTAGATGAAATTTGGGAGAGGTAGGAAAAGAATCAATTCATTTGGAGTTTTATTTTAAAAGTTATAGCTGGTCAAAGTCTGGTCAAAACTCTGTTTTTAATAAAACCAGAAAAAGGAAAACGCTTCGAGGGGAATACGCTTTCGCAACAGAGGAGACGTACTCAGGACTTATGCGCCTTCACTTAAAACAGAGAAGACGGCGCGCAGGTCACTGACAGTGGGTCCAGAGGGCCCACTGGTCAGGTTTGACCGTTCTTCCCTCTCCCTCCTCTTCTCTACCCGACGGGAGCGGGACTCCGGCGATCGCCGTCGACGAACGGCAGCGCCTCACGGGCATCCGAGGGCGGGGATGGAACGGCCAGACTGGGGTGGTCCTCTTGGTGGTAGCTGGGTCGTCGGAGGTGGAAGGAATCGCCGGCGGCGAGCTCCGCGGCGGAGGGGGCTACGGGTGAGAAGTGGTTTTTGGGCTCCGGTGGTCTCCGATCGAGGTTGGGTTGCTGGGCAGCTCCGCAAGGACAAGGGGAAGCTACTGGTTGCGCTGGTTGGGCGAGAGAGTGGCTGGCTGCAACGTATTTCACCGGAGTTCGGCGGCGGCCGTACTGGCCGGAGTTGGTGAAGACGGTCTTCTCCGGTCAATCCACTGCTAGGGAAGCTCTACGGGGAGGGTCTGAGGTCGCCTGAGGTCTTGAACGAGTTCGGGGACCCTTTAAATAGGCGCTCGAGGTTGGACCGCGGTGGCTGGGGATAAGATCGCCGGCGACAGCTGTGCTGTAGCCGCAGGGCGACGTGGCGGCGACGAGCGCGTGCCGACGAGCTTCGGGATAAGACCGGGCTGTTCACGGGGGCAGCTGGCGTGCTGGGGTGGCTTGGGCGGCGCCGTCCATGTCAGAGGTTCGCTGCCAACGCCGGCGTGCCGCCAAGAGCTCTGCCAGCGGCGCTGCAGGGCGCCAGGGTGGCATGGGGAGTGAGCGAGCGTAGTGCGCGGTTCAGCAGTGGAGCAGGGGCCAGGGACGGGTCGCGTCGAGTGCGGCAGTGCGACCCGGCGGCTCAGTGCGCGCGCGTGCAAAACGTGCGCTCTGGGCGCGCCCAGAGCACGCACGGAACCTGCTCGACGAAATGCTAGGGCGGTGCAGAGTGCGAGGGTGGAGCTGGCAATGAACAGGACAGGGGTAGGGGTAGCTAGGAGCTCAGTGGACATGGTTGCTGGGTCAGTGGAACAAGATCACAGTGCAAACAAAGAACTCATGCCAAAACAGACTGTGCACACCAACTATTCGACAGAATGCCAAGTGCACTTAGGCAATTCTTGGAGTGGCCATAATCTCCAGATCAGGGTCTCTTTAGGTGTGGATGATGAAGGCAAGATCATATGGGCAAAACCATAAACTTGTTAGTGCAAGATTTGCAAAACTCCAGTTTTGGACAGAAAGAAAAAGGGTTTATTGCATGCACTTAAAAACCTCCAATGAGTCCACTCTCCTGGACTTAAGGGTTTTGAAGGGAGGGCTACAAGTAGGAAAAAGCTCAGGGTCACTAGAGCAAAATAAAATAAGGTTGCAGTACAAATCACCAAATTGGACCAGAATGCAAAAGAGGGTGATTCACTCAAATTTTTCAAAGAACATCACTGGGTTTTTGCATAGAGTTGAATTGTAGGCATCCATTGACATCTCCAAACACTTGGAAGAATTTTTGAAGAAATATTTAAATGGGTTGTAGTGCAAAAGTGCCTACTGGACCAGATTGGAAAAGTTGGTGTAGAGCTCAAAATCTCCAATGGAAAAAAGGTATTTTTGCATAAAAGTGATGTGGAAACATCACATGACATCCTCAAATTTTGGTGGAAATTTTAACGGCATTTATCAAATGGTTGGAGTGCAAAACAGGCTCCAAATTCAAAGAAATCATTTCTGAGAGAATAAAGCTCTGAGAAAACAAATCTTGCAATTAAACCCACTGTTAAAGAATTGTTTTATAAAGAGGGCATATAAGTCCAACAATACTCTTTGAAGGTTTTTCCACTAGAGGTAAAAATCCAAAATAACAAAAGGGTAAATCTTGACAAATGGAAAAGTTTTATTTCCTGGCAAAATTTTAATAAATAAAACAAGGTCAAAATTTTGGGGTGTCACACATGTTCGCCATGTGTCCCTCAGATGTGAACCGCCAGGGGCACCTGCGTAATTGCGCTGTGCCGTCCCTCTCCTTATAAATACACATCCCATCACGTTCAAAATCTTTCTTCCACCTCTCCACCTCAACAAACCCTAGCGCCACCGCTAGCTCTCGACGACGCCGGCGACGAAGCGCTTAGCTGCCGCGACCTCACCGACGCCGTCCTCACGCCGACCGCGGACATCGTCTTCTCTGCCGTCGCCGTAGGTGTCCTCCGTCGCCAAGTTAGGGCATAGAAGATCGAACAGCTCGGCCAAAGAGAAGTTCATCGTGTGGTAAATTAAAACTCTCTTATTGCTGTCTTTTTGATCCGATAGATTCATCCTTCCTACCAAAAGTGGTTTCTGCCTCCACAAATTTGGATCTATCCCGTTTTGCATCTCATATGATGCCTAGTATATTCACTTATGCTTCACACGTAGTTAGATTCCTCACTTGTACCTATTCTTGGATTCGTACAAATTTGGAACCAACTCTCAACATATAAGTGAATGTCTTCGCGCTATGAGTTCAATGTCTTCTAAACTGATTTATCTTCAAAATCTTCTGAGAATGCATATGACCTCTTCCCCTTCCCTCGCATCTCTAATGCTGTCACAGGTACATGTCCGTGGGAGAATCCCTTAGTTCTCATAGTCTGCATTCATTTGCAGAATTCTTACAACATCATATCAACTCTCCCGAAGCCAGTTCCTGTCTGACCAGCACACGGAAGCCTTCGACAGTGTTGAAGCCATTCAGTCTGAACTGCATGGCCACAGATAAGTCAGCAAGGAAGGGACGCAGATAGCGCCGTGGGGGAACATCAAGAGATTTGCCACCTGACCTCTATGAGCTATACAAGACAGATCCAGAGGAGGATTACAATCAGCGCAAAACTCGAATGCAATGGATTCGAAGATATTGGGCAGAACAATGGTACAAGTACAGGTTCGTGACCCATGAATATGCTGAAAAGAATGCCATCAAGCGACCCCGGGGAGACATCTTTTACAAAAATCTTCCACCCAGGTCCAGAGATGAAGCCATTGATCAAGGCTTCTACCCTTGCATGGTCCATGGACCACAGCCTGCTGATGCTGACCCATCTTCGTTGCTATGGTGTCGTGACGACAATCTGTTCAAGCGCAACTATCAGTTTGCCAAGAACTCGGCCAAAGAGAACAAGAAGTCGCGGGGATTAGACTTCAACCTCGGTCCCTCTGCTCCTCGTGCCGATGGCACACGCGAAGCTGAACCCAATCTTGTTGGGCCCTTCTACAACCTAGAAGGTCTCACCACTCACATTATGGTTCAAGTGTTGGAGTAATGGGCCACGGGTAGCCTAACCCGAGCCCCCGAACCTTTCAAGACATCGGGGCCGGCTGCGCCCCTCAAGACGTCAAGATAGATCCCCGCCTTCTGGTGGCCGTTTGGCCGAACGGCCGACTGTCAGAAGGCGATCGAGTTCCAGAAGATGGCAACACAACAGGCCGACTCCTAGTGGGCGGCCTCCAGAGAGGCCGGCCCCCAGCAGTCGGCCCGTGGCGCCCTCAAAGTCTGCGCTCTCATCAAGGAGACAAGACAGGGTATGGCTACAGCGTAGCCCATCCCCCGAATCCAGGGCCGGGCATGGCCACAGTGCCCCGTACAGGCGGAGATCTCCGCACGACGCGGCACTCTTGCCTCTGCCCCCTAAACGTCACTCCTGACAGGCGGAGCCCTGTTCCCACGATGGCCTGTCGGTACGGCTTGCAGGCGGCGGGCCCTACCAGGCAGTGAGAGCCCTGAAGACGGAGGAAGCCAGGGCAGCCGGACCTGAGGGAAGCCGGCTTCCGGTAGGCGGCTTATCCCTCCTTCGGGCCCCGTGCGCCATCAACCAGATGAGACGCGGTGTGGTTACAGTAATCGCCCGCTAGGCGGCGGGACTGTAGCCACGCTCCCCCGACCAAGCCTGCGCCATTAGCATCACGGCCACAGTGATCAGCAGCCGGCAAGACCCACGAGCGGCGGGAGTGGCCTGTCGGCTCCGTACCAGACCAGTCGGTGGGCCCCACCAGGCGGCGGGCCCAGCAGCCGGCGGAGAAGCCGACGGCCAGAGACACTGACAGTCGGGTCCTACACCCGGTAGATTACCAATGTACCCCTGGGGGGTAGGCCTATATAAGCCCCCCAAGGCACCCATGCAAAGGGTTCCAACCTGTTAGAACTAGACTCATACCTAGAGGAGGAGAGAGCGTGCCTGCCTTCTTCCACCTCTAGCAAACAACTCAAGGAGCACCATTGTACCACTAGTGCCTTAGTGATCATGCGGAGACCCCGCAGAGCAGGACTAGGGGTGTTATCTCCACGGAGAGCCCCGAACCTGGGTAACGTTTGCTGGCGTATGTGTCTACGCCTCATCCCGCTTCCAGGCACCGGCGACGTTCTACTCACTCCCACCATGATAAGCCATCCTTTGGCATATGTCGCACCCAACCCCCGACATTTGGCGCCCACCGTGGGGCGAGGTGCACCGTCTCCCGGAGACCTGCTCTGGACAGGAACCTTGTTCCTTCCTGGCGAGCGCAACCAGCCCGGCACGCCAGATGGCGTCTGCACCGACGCACTGCGCGGCGCGGAGGTCGCCTGCGCGGCGAGCTACCTCGCCGATCTTGTTGGCGAGATTCGCCTCTCCGATGAGCCCGGGTCTGATGAGGGCACCGATGACCCTGAGAGCCGCCTCGTGAGCCTCCTTGATCAGCTCCACGTCACCAGCGAGCCTGCTGCTGACTTGGAGTCGGTTGGCTCCACTGACCCGATGTTGGTCGACTCCGACACGGCGTCGCTCGACGCGTTCCCCTCCAACGTGGTGGTCTACGATGAGCCGCTTCCTCGCGCGGACAGCGGCGGCAGCACCGTCACGGACGTGCTCGTCATCAGCCACGGCGAGCACTCTGGCGGAGGTGGCCAGGACCCGTTGCAGGCGGCAATGCAAGACCTGGCTGCGCCTATACCGGAACACACCGACGCCGAGACGCTGGAAGCACGCCGCGTCCAGCTCGTCGAGAGCGCCAACCGACTGGTCAGCATGAGACGCCTTTCGGAGGCCTACCAGCGGGAAATGGACCGTGCCGTCGGCGGCACGCCGGCTCCTGGTGGGCCTAGCCGTATTAGCTTGATCTGGCAGCATGGCGCAACCATCGCCAGCATGTTCGGGACAGATCGTCCCATCTACGCCACGCCTGCGGAGAACATACGAGCTGCCCAGGCGGTAGCAGACGAGTTAGACAAACTCGAGGGCGACGAGCATCGCCACATGACGGAGCGAGTTCAGCAGCTCCTCGACGCGGCTGCTGAGCAGCAAGATGTCGGGTGCCGGACTGAAGCGCCCAACCAGCGAAATGATGATCCGCCTCCTCGACGAGACCAAGGCGCGACATCCCGGACGCCGACTGGTGGCGTCCGCGACAGAAGAGACAAGGAGCCGGCCGCCAGCCGCAGGCGGACTCACATCACCATCGAGCGCGACCAAGACGGTCGCCCAAGAGCAGTATAGTGGTGAGACGACTGTCCGCCTCCTCCTCCCCGCAGGGAGAGGCGCATTTCCCCGCCGTCTGTTGATCACCCATCACTCAGCGACCGCCTTGGCCGCCCGGAAGGAATCGGAGAAAACGATGCCCGCCACCGGATCGATTGCCTCAATCGATCCCTGGCGCTAGATGAGGAAGATGAGCTGGGTCCACCTTGTTTTGGCCCCCGCGTCCGAGATGAGCCCTTCCCCAAAGGATTCAGTCTCCCAAGAGACACACCCAAGTACACCGGCTCCTTGAAGCCGGAGGACTGGCTCGTCGACTACTCCACAGCCGTCAGCATCGCCAACGGCAACAAGCGCGTTGTCGTGAAGTACGTCCCGCTCATGCTCCAGGGCACGGCCCGGACCTGGTTGAACAGCCTGAAGTCCCGCAACATCAACAGCTGGGTTGATTTCACCGAAGCATTCATCTGCAACTTCACCAGCACATACAAGCGGCCGCCCAAGCCCCGCCAACTCTCCTTATGCGTCCAAGGCCCCAACGAGTCGACTCGCGACTATCTCACGCGTTGGGCCGAGTTGCGCAACTCGTGTGAGGGTGTTCACGAGGTGCAGGCCATCGAGTACTTCACTGTCGGGTGCCGAGAGGGCACCCTCCTCAAGCACAAGCTTCTCTGCGACGAGCCGGCGACCCTCGACAAACTGCTAATCATAGCAGACAAGTACGCCACGGCCGACTCCTCCATGAAGGAGGAGATTCAAGTCAACATGTCGGGCAAGGTGACCCCTCAACCTCCTCGGGCCCCGGCTGATGACTCCAGTCAGCGATAGCAACCGAACGACAACAAGCGCAAGGCCATGCAGCCGGCTTCCACGAGCCGGCAGGTGCCGACAGTTGAAGATCAGCAGCCAGAAGGGTCGCCTCCTCCCAAGCGCCAGAAGGGCGGTAAGCCCAACTGGCTGCCCGCTTTCTCGTACGAGCAGACTCTTGATGCACCTTGCAAGTTCCATAGCGGTGCGAAGCCGTCCAATCACACTACTCGCAAGTGCCACTGGCTCACCAGGATCGCCAAGGGCGACGGACTCCAGCCTCCTCTGCCAGCCGGCCCGCCGCCTCCTCCTCCTCAGCAGCTGGTGGCCCTGCCAGTCGGTGCCATACAAGATGATTATCCTGAGGAGCATGGGGCCTACGTCGTGTTCATCAGCGTGGCTGACGACAGGCGCAGCAGACGGCAGCAGCAACTAGAAGTGAATGCAGTAGCATCAGAGACCCCCGAGTTCATGCATTGGCCGGAGAAGCCCATCAGCTGGAGCAGAGCTGACCACCCGGAGGTGATACCAAATCCCGGCTCTTACGCCTTGGTGTTGGATGCCACGTATTCCACCGAGAGGCGAGCCGCTCGCTTATCCCGAGTCCTGATAAATGGCGGCAGCAGCATCAACATTCTGTACAAAGATACCATGGAGAAGTTGGGGATCAAGAAGAGACATCTGCATCCCAGCCGGACTGTTTTTCATGGCATAGTTCCTAGCCTTTCCTGCTCGCCAATCGGCAAGACTCAGATAGATGTCCTCTTTGGGGACAAAAATCATTTCCGCCGAGAGCCAGCCTAGTTCGAAGTGGTGGAGCTGGAGAGACCTTATCATGCATTACTTGGCCGGCTGCCCTGGCCAAGTTCATGGCGGTTCCCCACTATGATTACCTAAAGATGAAGATGCCGAGCTCCAAGGGGATCCTGACCATAGCAGGAGACTACAAGAAGTCATATGCCTGCGCTGCAGAGAGCAGCCGGTTGGCCGAGTCCCTCGTGATCGCAGCGGAGAAGCGGCTCCTTGACCGGCTTGTGGCAATGGCAGGCAAGCAGCCGGAAATGTCACCCAACCCCAAGGAGTCGGAAGCCGAGGGCTCGTTCAAGCCGGCCAAAGAAACAAAGAAGATACCCTTGGACCCGGAGCACCCGGAGAGCTACGCTGTCATAGGTGCAAACCTTGACAGTAAATAGGAAGGCGAGCTCGTTGATTTCCTCCGTGAGAATCGGGACATCTTCGCATGGTCCCCCAAGGACATGCCGGGTGTTCCGACAGATTCCGCCGAGCACAAGCTACACGTCCGACCTGATGCCAAGACAGTCCGGCAGCCCTTGCGCCGCCTGTCAGAAGAGAAAAGAAGAGTTCTTGGAGAAGAGATAGCCCGGCTTCTAGCAGCCGGCTTCATCATGGAGGTGTTCTTTCCAGAGTGGTTAGCTAACCCGGTCCTAGTGCTGAAAAAGAACAAGCAGTGGCGCATGTGTATTGATTATACCAGCCTCAACAAAGCATGCCCCAAAGACCCATTTGCTCTGCCAAGAATCGACCAAGTGATTGACTCACTAGATCAAGCTGAACCCGGCCGACAGGCTGCAGACCGCCTTCATCACGCCATTCAAAGCCTTCTGTTACCTGACCATGATGTTCGGCTTGAGAAACACCAGCGCCACGTTTCAACAATGCATGCAGAAGTGTCTCCTCAAGCAACTCGGCAGAAACGCCCATGTCTATGTGGACGATGTGGTGGTGAAGACGGAGAAGCATGGGACGCTACTAGAAGATCTCAAGGAGACCTTTGAGAATTTGCGCCGATTTCAGATCAAGCTCAACCCGGAGAAATGCGTCTTTGGAGTACTAGCCGGCCAGCTTCTTGGCTTGTTGGTCTCAGAGCGCGGCATAGAGTGCAACCCTGTGAAGATCAAGGCCATCGAGAGGATGGAGTTGCCCACCCGACTGCTGGACGTGAAAAAATTCACCGGCTGCTTGGCCTCCATCAGCCGTTTCATCAGTCGGCTGGGCGAGAAGGCCCTTCCCCTGTATCAGCTCATGAAGAAGACCACTTTTTTCGAGTGGAACGACAAGGCGGATGAAGCTTTTCTCCAGCTCAAGAAAATGTTGACCACTCCACCTGTCCTGGCGGTCCCGACTCCTAAAAAAATGTTTACCAGCACTGCGTGGAGCCGGAGCAAGGCCAAGCAATTCTCAAAGATATCCATCAAGGCGAGTGTGGTCACCACGCGATTTCAAGAGCACTTGTTGCCAAAGCTTTCCGCCATGGTTTTTTCTGGCCGACTGCTCTAGAAGACGCCAAAGACTTGGTCCAGAAGTGCAAAGGGTGCCAGAAGTTCCGCTCCAAGCCTCATCAGCCGGCTTCTACACTCAAGACTATCCCCATTGCCTGGCCCTTTGCTGTCTAGGGCCTGGACATGGTGGGACCATTCAAAACAGCACGAGGTGGCATGACTCATCTGCTTGTCGCGGTGGACAAGTTCACCAAGTGGATAGAAGCAAAACCAATCAAGAAATTGAATGGTCTGACTGTTGTGACTTTCATCTCAGACATCACCATCCAGTATGGCATACCACACAGCATCATCACCGACAATGGCACAAACTTGGCCAAAGGCGCCTTGGCCTGTTTCTGAGCGACGCAGGGCATCCGACTAGACTTAGCGTCTGTAGCCCATCCGCAGTCAAACGGCCAAGTGGAGCGAGCAAACGGCCTTATTTTGTCCGGCATCAAGCCCCGACTGGTCGAGCCTCTGGAGCGTTCGTCCGGCTGCTGGCTCAACAAGCTGCCGGCCGTCCTCTGGAGTCTGCCCACAACCCCGAACAAGTCAACCGGCTTCACTCCTTTCTTCCTCATCTACGGTGCCGAAGCCGTCATCCTGACGGACATAGAATTCGACTCCCCTTGAGTCACCATGTACACCGAAGAAGAGGCAGAAGAAGCACGACAAGACGGCGTCGATCTGCTGGAAGAGGGCCGGCTGTTGGCACTCAGCCGGCCCACGATCTACCAGCAGAGTCTGCGCCGATACTATGACCGAAAGGTGAAGCCAAAATCCTTCCAAGAAGGAGACCTTGTGGTCCGGCTGATCCATCAAACAGCCGGCCAGCACAAGCTCTCGGCACCTTGGGAAGGCCCCTTCATCATCAGCAAGGTGTTGGGCAACGACTCCTACTACCTCATCGACGCTCAGAAGCCTCGAGCACGCAAAAGAGATGACTCCGGCAAGGAGACGGAGCGACCATGGAATGCGAATCTCCTTCGAAGGTTTTATAGTTAAAAGCAGTATGTACTACGCCAACTTTTGTATTAAGTATGAAGCCTCCAGGTCCCCCGAGAAGAGCTCGGGGACTGCCCTCTTTTATCTACATGATAAGTATTACGCTTGTCCTTTGTGTTATCCCATTAGACCGTCTGGCACCGGGTTCGACCAGTCGACCCGGGGACTTGCCGCTTTGTACTATGAAATGCTTCCTACTGCCGGACAAGTAATGTGTCGGCACCTTAGCTTTCTCCTGCCAGAGGCCGCAGCTCGCAGAGCGACTGTTCGGTCGGCAGGAGCTAAGGCGGAAAGGGTGTCTTCATGAAAAATGGCTAAGGACCTAAAGCATACACATAGTCCAAGCCGGCTTCTCGCCTCACCGACCGGCTGCCGAGCAGCCGGCCGGCCGGCTTCTACTTAACTTGTCAGAAAACTCTAGCCGGCTAAGTACTTGCCTTCCCGAAAGTGGCTAAGTACTTGACCCAGCCACAGTCCGCAGAGCGGCTGTTCGGCTGGCAAGACGGCAACCAAGGGAAGGCGGCAAAGGAGAAAAGCCAAAAGAGCAGAAAGCAAGGAAAGGTAGAACTCGGATAAGATATTTACACATCAAAAGGCCCTCGGCCGATATTCAACAGGAGTTTGAAATACACCCCACGGGTGGAATTGTGCGAAATTAACAAGTTGTTGAGACTGATAAGCAGGAAGAAGCAAAGGTAAATGGCAGCCTAGGAAGCAGCAAACAGAGTCGGCGGAATGGTGGAGTCGGTGGTGCCGGCTGGTTGGGAGGCCGGCTGGTCGGTCTCCGCTTGGACGCCCTCAGCAGCAGCCGGCTCGCTCGGGCGTGGCTCGTTGCTGGAGGCGCGGTCGAGTTGAGGCTGGCCATCCGCTCCGACCTCTGGTGCCTCCTCTTCACCTTCCTCCTCCTCTTCGTCTTCTCCCTCGTCGCTGGAGTCGATCACCTCGGCCGAGTCCTCACCATCCTCCGGGTTCAGCCCAAACCACTCCGGTGGCGCCTCGGCACCGTTCTCGCCCAGCTCCGGGACAAAGATGCTAGTGTTGGTGTACTCGGCGATTGCCGCCGCTCGCTTGACAAGGTCATCCTCCACCGCCACCAGCTCCTCCTAGGCTAGATCTAGCCCAGGGTACCACGCCTTGACGAACTCCAAGGCCCGGCGTGCTCCGGCCCGGGCCGAGGAGCCCTTCCACGCCTCAAGACGGTCGGCTGCCACCTCCAGCCAGTCGGCTGTCCGGCTGGGTGTGCATGGAGCCGGCATGTCTGGCCACAGGGCGGCGATCGCCTGGGCGCCGACACGCTGAAGGCGGCGCAGCATCCGATGAGCCGGCTGAAGACGAGCCTGGATGCTGAGAAGTTGCTCGCTAAAAGTGCGGGGGGCGTCGGCAGCGATCTGCTCGCCTTCCGCCCTCCGTCCTTCGCGGTCGGCCTCGATAGCCTGGTTGGCAGCACCAGAGTGACCCGGGAAGAAGTCTGCTCGGACAAAAAAGCTAAGAGTCAGATCAGAAACAAGAAGTCGGGTTGATCAGAGGCCGGCAGTTTGAAGAAAGAGTAAAGAAGCCAGCCTACCGTCGACCATGTCTTCAACCTCGCCGAGGCTGGCAGTCAGCATCGCCTCCTTGTCGGTCCAGGCGGAGCGTTCGGCCGTGAACTCAGCAAGGAGGCCGGTCTCTTTGTCTTCTGCCTCCTTCTGGGCCTTCTTGAGAAGTTCCGCCTGCTCCGCCAGCTGTTGGACCAGCCGGTCACGCTCATCGGCAAGCTTGTCGCAATCCGCCTCCTTGGCACACAGCACGGTGTTGGCTTCTCCCAGCTGCTGCTGCAGGGTGGCGTTGGCTTCTGCAAAAGAAGAAGAAGAAAGGACGTCAACAATCAGCGAAGAAAGATGAAGTTACCAAGAAGATCCGGCCTGACTGCTCAGCAGTCGGCCCGAATCTCGGGGACTACAGCCCGCGGGTGTGCCAGCGCGCCCCCGCAGAGAAAGAAGAAGACTTACTCCAGCTCTCCGTTAAGTCGACGGCACGTTGATCCAACTCCTGGACTTTGGAGTTGAAGGTGGTCGCACGGAGGTTATGATAGTCCTGCAGCAAAGACATTAGTACTCGAAGCTTGCTAATTAAAGTTCCGAGCCGCTTGCTCAGCAGCCGGCCCGAGACTCGGGGACTAAACCCAGTGGGTGCGCTGGCGCGCCCCCACGAAGCAATACAAGAATTAAAAACGAAGAAGCAAGAGGCGTACCTGGATGTCCTCTCGCAATTCCAGGAATGCCTTCTTGCAGTGCTTGAGAGCGTCGGCCTCGGCGCGGAGTTTGGCTTGAACGTCCAGGATCGCCTTGTTCAGAGGGCCCATCCCGCCTCTCCGCACCCACCCAGTGGGCGCGGCGCTGGTTGCCTCGGTGTCCGGGATCGAGGAGCTTGCGGCGCCGGTCTCCAGCGGGTGTGGCGCCGAGGCCGCCTTCACGAGCCGGCGGCGTAAGGGTGTGCGGACCCCGGGAGTCGGTCCCGTCACCATCTCGTTTCCGGCTGGTGGCGCCGGCGGGTCGGCCGGCTGCTTGTCTCGTGCCTCCTCAGAAGGTGGTGGCGGGGGCACGATTACGTCCGGCATGGCGATGTCACCGTTGCCCCTCTCCATGATAGGGTGCTCGCCGACGGTTTCCCCAGTCTGCGCCACGAACTCCGGTGGTGGCGGCGCAGAGTTCAGGTGGGTGACAAACATCGCCGACTGACGGCGTGCGGCTTCCTCGGCCTGCTCCTATGCCGCGGTGGCAGCCTCGGCCTCCGCCAGCTTCTTCAAAGCGGCGGCCTCTGCCCTGTCTGCCTTCGCCTTCTCCAGGCGGGCGGCTTCCTGCTCCTCGCGCGCCTCCCGCGCGTTACGCTCCGTCACCTCCCAGAGGTCGGCAGCCGGATCGATCCGCCGGGTGGTGGTGGAAGTCTCCACCGACCCGACGATAGGCGGCGGCCGACTTCTCAAGAGAGAGCGGGGCCCTAGATCAAGGGAAACAAAGCAAAGAAACTCAGCAAAGATCAACAAGGAAGGAGAAAGTACGAGAGGAAGAAAGTACTTACGCGAAAACCAGCTGCGGCTCCTTCACCGCCTTGCGGAAGCAGATGGCTTTCGCGGCAGCTTCATCCGGCTTGGTCGCCGCGGCCGAGCCCCTGGGCTTCTTCGGCCGGCTGCCGAACAGGCTCGGCGCGGCCCTGCGCTTGTGCGCACCACCTCGGGCTGCCGGCGCGGCAGACGAGCTCGCGCCTTACTGGTCGGACCCCGGCTGGCGGCGCGGGATGACTTCCCCCGCATCGTTGTCTGGACAGTCCTCGAGGCTGGCTCCGAGCCCTGAGCCGCCTGCTGCACCGCCCCATCCATCGGCGTCGTCCTCCAAGCCCGCCGCCCCCAAGTCGGGCTCATCCACGTCGCTCTCCACCCCGTCGGGGAGAAATTGATGCTCCGGCCCGCGCCGCCAGCGGCCGGCTGGAGGAGGGAGCTCTGTTCGAAGAGCCGATTGGTCAGGTTAGACAAACGGAACTCGGCAAAAAGAAAGAGAGAAAGATTGAAGGAAATTTACCATAGGCGGGGGGTCGGCGCGAGAATACGGCTCTTTGTCGAACCGCCACTCTTCCATGAGCTTGCAGTTCACGAGGTAGTTCACCATATGAGCTACCTCTGCGTGAGGCATCTCCTTGGTGCACAGGCGGCTCGGGTCCCGATGCCCTCTCATCTGACAGATCAGGTGAGGGCGGTCCCGGAGCGGGAGGACCCGGCGCGCCATGAAGGCGGACAGCAAGTCAGGCCCGGTCATGCCCTCCGACTGTACCAACACCCGGAGCCGCGCGATGGCGGCGGCTCCAGAAGGCGACAGTGTCTTGGCCCGGTACGACCAGTTGGGCCGCCTCCCGGCTGGCGGGCCGGCTGCGTAAGCCAGCAGGTTGACCTAGTCACCCTCCGCGAAGATGCTCTTCACATAGATGTACGACTGCTGCCACATCTTCACCGACTGTATCAGCGTGATGGGAGGAAATGGATTGTCGCCTCCCGGCCTCCGCACCGCGATGAAGGCGCTGCACTGAGCCGACACGCCCGCAACAACGGTGCCGAGCTTGGTGTAGAAAAACTCCGCCCAAACCTCGATAGTGGGGAGGACACCGAGGAAGCCTTCGCACAGAGTGACGAAGGCGGACAGCAGCACCACCGTGTTCGGGGTGAGGTGGTGCGGCTGGAGATTGTAGAATTCGAGGAAGGCCCAGAAGAAGCTACTCGCCGGCAGGCCGAGGCCGTGCAGCCAGTGCGAGCGAAAGACGACCCGCTCGCCCTCCTCCGGCACCGGCGAGATCTCCCCCTCCAGTGCGAGGCGAACCCTCCCGTAGTCCTTGCTGGGCAGCCGCCGCGTCTGGCGGAGGAAGTCGATGTGGTCTTCGTGGACTGTGGAGCCGTCCCAGGCTCCGGAGCGCGCCATGGGGGTGAGAGGTTGGCGGATGGACTCGACGGAGACGAACTGTGGCTGCGCTTCGGCGGGGCTTGGGGCGCTATGGCGAGAGGAAGAAGAAGAAGGGAGAGTGTCGTGGAGGGGCGCGCGTGCTTCGCCGCTCCCTCTCCTCTCCCTACTTATAGCCTACGGCCTACGAAGCCGAGGGGATGGGCGTGGGATCGTGGGATTAACTGTGCCCACGACCCCACGCTCCCGCCTTTATCGCGCAGGTTACTGGACGCAGTAACTCCGCGGGGAAACCCAACCGCCCGCCTCGGCCGCAGTGGATCCGCTCGCAGGCCGAGGCCCGGTGGTGGCGGGCCCGGCCTGCGGTCGCGTCCCGTCACGCGCGTGGGCTGGCAGGCCGACCCGGCTGGCTGGCGCCATGTGGCGCACCCATGATGGGCGGTGGGCCGAGAAACTTAGCAAGCACGCCACCTGGTGCCCGCCGATGCATTCGAAATTCCAGAAGGATCCGACTAGACGTACCCGGCTCCTGCCGACCGGCGCCCCAGAAGTTGGATGGAGCTTCCTTCAGAGCACCTGGAGGAGGAAACTGTTGAGGCTCCCCGGCTCCTCTATCGTGGCCCCTCACCAGCTTCGGGGACTACTGTCGGAGTAATGGGCCACGGGTAGCCTAACCCGAGCCCCCGAACCTTTCAAGACATCGGGGCCGGCTGCGCCCCTCAAGACGTCAAGATAGATCCCCACCTTCTGGCGGCCGGTTGGCCGAACGGCCGACTGTCAGAAGGCGGCCGAGTTCCAGAAGACGGCATCGCAATAGGCCAACTCCTAGTGGGCGGCCTCCAGAGAGGCCGACCCCTAGCAGTCGGCCCATGGCGCCCTCAAAGTCTGCGCCCTCATCAAGGAGACAAGACAGGGTATGGCTACAGCATAGCCCATCCCCACGAATCCAGGGCCGGGCGTGGCCACAGTGCCCCGTACAGGCGGAGATCTCCGCATGACGCGGCACTGTTGCCTCTCCCCCCTAAACATCACTCCTGACAGGCGGAGCCCTGTTCCCATGACGGCCTGTCGGTACGTCTTGCAGGCGGCTGGCCCTACCAGCTAGTGAGAGCCCTGAAGACAGAGGAAGCCAGGCTAGCCGGACCTGAGGGAAGCCGGCTTCCAGCAGGCGGCTTATCCCTCCCCCGGGCCCCGTGCGCCATCAACCAGACGAGACGCGGTGTGGCTACAGTAATCGCCCGCCAGGCGGCGGGACTGTAGCCACGCTCCCCGACCAAGCCTGCGTCATTAGCATCACGGCTACAGTGATCAGCAGCCGGCAAGACCCGTGAGCGGTGGGAGCGGCCTGTCGGCTCCGTACCAGACCAGTCGGTGTTGCCCACCAGATGGCGGGCCCCAGCAGCCGCCGGAGAAGCCGGCGGCCAGAGACACTGACAGTCGGGTCCTACACCCGGCAGATTACCAATGTACCCCTAGGGGGTAGGCCTATATAAACCCCCCAGGGCACCCATGCAAAGGGTTCCAACCTGTTAGAACTAGACTCATACCTAGAGGAGGAGAGACGCGCCTGCCTTCTTCCACCTCTAGCAAACAGCTCAAGGAGCACCATTGTACCACTAGTGCCTTAGTGATCATGCGGAGACCCCGCAGAGCAGGACTAGGGGTGTTATCTCCACGGAGAGCCCCGAACCTGGGTAAAGTTCGCCGGCGTACGTGTCTCTGCCTCATCCCGCTTCCAGGCACCGGCGACGTTCTACTCGCTCCCACCATGATAAGCCATCCTTTGGCATAGGTCGCACCCAACCCACGACATCAAGGGACAGCCGTGGATCCCTCCGCAGATGACGCTGATTCTGACGAAGCGCCTGCACCACCGAAGCCTAAGAAGCTGAAGAAACCCAAGGCTTCAAGGCCTTCCACTGCACCAAGTGCTTCGCGAGCGAAGCCTCTGGCCACTGATCCTCCTGCACCAAGTGTGCATTCTGAAGACCTCTCACGCATCTCCAAGTCCAAGAAGAAGAAGCCCATGCAAACTTAATTCACTATTCCATGAAAATGGATTATTCCATGAATTCCTCAAAGCGAGGCTCATCTAAATGAAAAATCTAAGACTACTATAAGACTACTAAAAAAATAAAAAAATAAAAAAAATTGAACGATTAAATTACTGCTCCCGAATATTCAACTGACCGATTAATTTCTTATAACGTACTCTATTTTTCTTTGCCAAATAAGCCAGCAAACGACGACGTTTTCCCAAAAGTCTTCGTAGACCTCTTTCCGATGAAAAATCTTTTTTGTGTAATTCCAAATGTGAAGCAAGTCTCCATATCTTATTGGTGAAACTGAATACTTCAAATTCAACAGAACCCCTGTTTTCTTCTTTTTCTTCTTTAACCATAAATCCAAAAATATTTATACCTCCTTTCTTTTTCATGTATTTTTCTGACCAGGAAAAATACAAAATTATGTCAGTTATTTTGAAGTTATTCTAATCTCATACACACACAAATTTGCAATTATTCATCTACTACTGGAATTTGGATTTATTTTATCGATGCAAATTGGATTTGGATAGAAGGGTACATTCTTTCTAATATTTTAGATAGAAGAAACATTTCTTCTATCTAAAATATTAGAAAGAATTTCACTGATTTATTTATTGCTATATGCAATTTATGGGATTGATACACCATTTAATTGATATCATTTAGCAAAATGAAACACAGCATATGCATCCATCTTTTGGCTCGAGAATTTCACGGGATAGAGATATGGTATAAGAAATAGACTATTAAGTAACTCTAAATGAATTGTGGATACATCTGTATCCTTAACATACTGAAACAATTGTCATTATTCGTATCAAACCAATAGTGATTCATACAGCTAAATCTTCTAATCAATGGTGGGCCAATAATGAATTTTTTTGCATATGTATTAAGACGCTTGGCCTGATTTCGAAATTGTCCAGAGTTTTATATGTTGTTTTCATTGCAAAATGATGGGTCTCCTTCAACTTTCCAATTACGAGTACGAGAATTGAAAGACATGAAAATTCTCAATTCTCTACGGCGTCTAGTAGATAGAAACAAGAAAATCAGAAGAATCTTTCTCTCTATTCACTATCATTCCGCGTCTTCGACTTCTATTAGTTTCTTTTCTTCTTTAATGCAATAGCTATAGTTTGATATAAGAACCCATTTCTCAAAGTAATGGAAACCATTCTCTTATAGGAAATGGTTCGAAAATTGCTATTCCACCTTTTAGGTATCGTGAAAAGTGATACCTGTGAAGATCGTGCATTTCAGTCAAATTCAGATCCGTTTTTCGAGTCCATGATATAATATAACCAAATTGGATAGACCTTCCACCTGTTTAGCTAAGAAAGAATAGATACAGAGGTGGATAATAGATCGATATGAAGATCATGAGCTGCCCCATGATGAAATCGCCAGTAGTCGCGAATATCTCCTTCTTCCCTAATCCAAGATTGGAGAAAGAAGATCTAAGAGGGACCTATGGAGAATGTAGTCAGAAATCCATAATAGAATCTGACCACAACGACCGAATTAATTATCCTGATCGAGAAACTTAGGCTACTTAATAGAGAAGATTTGAAAATCATGGCATGGGTCTCCTTTTTTTTCTTTCTTTAGAGTTTTCTAGATGCACAATTTCTTGATGTTTTGATGAGAATTTCTTGACTTTCCATATATAGAAAGAGATAGACTATAAATGACATCTCTTATGTCAATAAGACCAAAGGGATGGACATTAAATGATAGGAAGTGCTAGGAAGTGAAATAGAATGAAATAGAGCCACTTTGGGCTTTCCTATGAAATGAGGCATGGAACGGAGCCACTACGAAGAAATTATGGGAGTTACGAAAGAAGCTTCGGACTCATATTGTTCATGGGTTGAGAGCGGGAGTTGAACTCTAGGAGGTCGAATCCCCCCTTGTTCCTCAGTAGCTCAGTGGTAGAGCGGTCTGCTGTTAACTGACTGGTCGTAGGTTCAAATCCTACTTGGGGAGATTTTATTCATTCTTTAATGTAAGAATTTTAATGTAAGAATAAAGAATTGAATTAAAGGGCTTGCTTTGACCCTTAGGAGTAGGTAACCCGTTCGCTATCCTTGTTTCTATTTCTATTGCATTCTATCTCATCGTATCACACTCCGTTCTACAATTCCACTTCGACAAAAGGAAAGAGCATACCTAAGTTCAATAGCTTTACGTCCGCTATCCCGATCATGATTTTCCTACCCTCAGGGGGAAAGAAAAGGCCCTTCCCCCTTTGGAAGGCTGTGGGCGAGGAGGGATTCGAACCCCCAACACCGTGGTTCGTAGCCACGTGCTCTAATCCTCTGAGCTACAGGCCCAGCTGTCTCCACTGGATCTCTTCCCGGGGGTACCCCTTCATTTCAGGTTAAGAAGATGGGAAAGCGCCTTTCTCTCTATAAGAACACTGCGTTCCGAGGTGTGAAGTGGGAGAGAGGGGATCTGATGATTGAGGTTTTGAATAAGACGACCTTTGCATTTTAGATTTGGATATTTTTCTTATTTCAAAATAGTGAAGAAGTCAAATAAGAGGTGTTAAGCTTTTTATCGTTCTGGCATCGATCTATTTTGCCACAGGACCTCCCCTACAGTATCGTCACCGCAGTAGAGTTTAACCACCAAATTCGGGATGGATTGGTGTGGTTCCTCTACGCCTAGGACACCAGAATATTGAACTATGAACGAGCAAAGGCATGAGATAAATATTGGCTAGTAATTGTGAAGCCCCAATTCTTGACTGAAAGGGACACCAAAGGCCTCTGCCCTCCCTCTCTATCTATCCAAGAGATGGAAGGGCAGAGCATTTTTTCGGTTTTTTCATCTTTTCATCAAAGAGTTGAACAATGAAGATAGATGGCAAGTGCCTGATCGATTTTATCAGGCCGTGTAGGAACAAGGTTCAAATCGTTCGTTCGTTAGGATGCCTCAGCTGCATACATCACTGCACTTCCACTTGACACCTATTTAAACGGCTCGTCTCGCCGCTACCTTATCCTATTTCCATACTTCTGTCGCTCCATCCCCGTATGGGTGGAGAACCCGTCGCTGTCTCGGCTGTGATACCGGAGGCTCTAGGGAAGTCAGAGGAGAGAGCACTCATCCTGGGGTGGGCTTACTACTTATATGCTTTCAGCAGTTATCCTCTCCGCACTTGGCTACCCAGCGTTTACCGTAGGCACTATAACTGGTACACTAGAGGTGCGTCCTTCTCGGTCCTCCCGTACTAGGGAAAGGTCCTCTCAATGCTCTAACACCCACAACAGATATGGACCGAACTGTCGAACGACGTTCTGAACCCAGCTCATGTACCGCATTAATGGGCGAACATCCCAACCCTTGGAACCACCTACAGCTCCAGGTGGCAAAGAGCCAACATCGAGGTGCCAAACCTTCCCGTCGATGTGGACTCTTGGGGAAGATCAGCCTGTTATCCCTAGAGTAACTTTTATCCGTTGAGCGACGGCCCTTCCACTCGGCACCGTCGGATCACTAAGGCCGACTTTCGTCTCTGCTCGACGGGTGAGTCTTGAAATCAAGCTCCCTTCTACCCTTGCACTCGAGGACCAATGTCCGTCTGGCCCGAGGAAACCTTTGCACGCCTCCGTTACCTTTTGGGAGGCCTACCCCCCATAGAAACTGTCTACCTGAGACTGTCCCTTGGCCCGCGGGTCTAACACAAGGTTAGAATCCGAGCTCTTCTAGAGTTTGTATCTCACTGATGGATTCCGGGGGCCTTCTTCGCCTTCCACCTAAGTTGTGGAGGAAAGGCCCAAAGCCAATCCCAGGGAATAGTAAAGCTTCATAGGGTCTTTATGTCCAGGTGCAGGTAGTCCGCATCTTCATAGACATGTCTATTTCACTGAGCCTCTCTCCGAGACAGTGCCCATATTGTTACGCCTTTCGTGCGGGTCGGAACTTACCCGACAAGGAATTTCGCTACCTTAGGACCGTTATAGTTACGGCCGCCGTTCACCGGGGCTTCGGTCGCCGGCTGCCCTGTCATCAGTTCACCAACTTCCTTGACCTTCCGGCACTAGGCAGGCGTCAGCCCCCATACATGGTCTTATGACTTTGCGGAGACCTGTGTTTCTGGTAAACAGTCGCCCGGTCAAGCACTGACCCCCGCTGCTGTTCTAAGGAATGAGAACAAAGCCATTGATGTGTCTAGTGATGACGATCTTGCCGATGATGCTCTTGAGCTGCTAATAAAGAGCAAGCAAGAGGCGGAAATCTTCAATGATCTTCCCCTCTTCGGTGTGGACATTCTGAACAAGTTCATTGACGAGTGGTTTGATAGCCCAAACCTCAGTTTTGATGATCTTC
Organism: Triticum aestivum; assembly: GCF_018294505.1. Lineage (NCBI taxonomy): Eukaryota > Viridiplantae > Streptophyta > Magnoliopsida > Poales > Poaceae > Triticum > Triticum aestivum. The sequence goes on from NC_057808.1 coordinate 128,187,841, forward strand.
AACTCCCCATTCGCCTCAGCGCCTCCTTCCATGGAGCCATTGCTCCTGAGATGGCTCTTGCTCAGAAAATCGTTGAACCAAAGCACAAGATTGACTATGAAAAGGCTCAGTTCAAGAAGCATATGGCCAAGCTCAGTGTGAGAGACATCCAAAACTTCAAGACCATGATGCATGAGATCAAGGAGGCATTTCACAAGAAACGTGATGAAGCCAAAGGTTCTCGAGAGCGCATGAAGCATCTGGCTGCCAAGTGTGTTCAAGCTTACAATGAAGCTGAGAAGCGCAAGGCAATTGGGCGTCCTGGCATTGACCCCAAGATGACTGCTAAGAAAAAGAAGCCAACTGTGGCCCCAGCTGAAGCATCCAGGCGGGAAGAACCTCGCATTGTCTTCCCCGCCAGTATGACAGGTGTGAAGCCTAAGGTCCCCATAGTGGCTTCAGAGCTCAAGAAAACAAGGGCAGCTGAAGCCGAAGCCAGAAAGCGCCAGACCAAGAACATCACTGATGAGGCTCCACCAGCCAAGAAGAGAAAAACCAAGAAGAAAGATCGGGCTGCTCCCACAGAGCCCCTAGTCGTCGAGCCGATTTCTGTTGCTCGTCCTGCGTCTGCACTTCAAGAGCGTCGTATGATAGTTCATGAGCCTGCTTCCACAGAGGCTCCTGAAGCTGAAGACATTCCAGCTGTTGACCCCATCGTAGCTGAAGACATTGGTCACCATGACAATGTAGAAGATGATGAAGTCCTTCCTCATATCGAGCAAAATGTGGTATCATCGCCTGTTCTCGCGAACAGAAAACTCATCAGCATTGGTCGTCCTTTGACGCCAATTGCTCAGGATGATTCATGGGCTGATCACCCTGAAGACTCCCCCCGTGAAGAAGAATCACCAACTACTGCCCCAACTCAAGTCACCCATCCGGTGCTTGAAGATGATGACTTTGAGGCCCAACCTACTCCATCTCCCCAAGCGTCGCCAGCGTTTCGCAGGCTTAGTAAAGGACCAAGGCCACAAGTCACTCTTTCGAGTGTTCCAGAAGGAGAAGAGCACCAATCAGTCTCTCGCCAAGTATTTCCTGAAGCCTCTCCAACTGTGAACAACTCCGAGTCTGAAGCCAAAGTGGCTGAAGATATTCCGGCTGCATCATTCGATGAACAAGAAGAACCAAGAGATGAAGAAGAACGTGTTGCTACACCCCCAACCAACCCTGAAGTTGTTCTCGAGGAGAACGTGTCCGACCCTCCAGCTACTCAAGTGGAGGTTGATAACATTGAGGCGACCACCAACACCAATACTGAAGCCAATGACGTTGTCATGGCTGATGCCACTGTGGCGCTTGAAGTTAATGTAGTGCTAGAAGTGCTCGCACCTGAAGCCAATGCTGCACCTGATGCAAATCTACAGCCTGAAGTCATTGCCACTGCCACTGCTCCTGTACCGCCTCCAAGGCCACACACCATCGAGCAAGCATTTGATCATGGTCAGTTGGTCATTGTCAGATGGCCCATTCTGGTTCCTCCACCTGCTGCTGGTCCGCAATTTGACTATCATGTCGAGCACAGGCCTCAGGTCCAGAAGCCTAAGCCAAGGTTGCCCAGGTTTCCAGGTACTACCACTTCACCAGGGTCATTCAATGCAAATGGCTTCATTGCGCACAACACTTTATTTGATAGTGCCAAGAACCCCTATTCCAAGCCAAGGATTTCATCAGATCGGTTTTGGAGCTATCAGCAGCGCAGCTACTATTCCTGTGTTCTCTATGACCAAGGGCGTATATTTCCACATATGCGTCTAGACTCTGAAGCCATTGCTGGACTGCCCTTCCTAGAAGAGGCCCTTGACTGCTTTCGCGATGCTGGTCTTCTGAACTTTGTGACTGATAAGGAGCATTGGAATGAAGAGCTTCTGCTACAATTTTATGCTACCCTCCACATTCGTGGCCACAACAGGGATCCGAAGACTTGGGTCCTTGAGTGGATGACAGGCAACGTACACCATGAAGCTAAAGCTCTTGACATTATTGAGCTCACTGGTCTGCCCACTCCAGGTGAATTATATGAACCTGGTTGTCAGCTTCACCGCAATGCTTTGGAGAGCATCTTTCAGAAGCCAGAGCCCAACATGAGGCAAATGCTAAGCATGATGAAGCCTCTGCCACGCGACGCTGAATACCCAAGAGAATTCTTTGTTGAAGACCTAGAGTATTTTCCCCGCACGATCTATCATATCATAAGGCGAACTCTATGGCCCATCAAGGGACATTCTTCTGCAGCGAAGCTTGAAGGAGCAATGAAGACATTGGTCTTTTACATCTTCAATGGCATCAGCTTCAATGCTCAAGACTTCTTTATCAGGCAATTGGCTCCATCAGGCTCTGACCTCTTTGGTCTGAAGTTCTAAGCTCCATGGGTTATGCGCCTTATCAAGCTTCATTCAGCTGTCAACTATCAGCCTTCTGCCCGCAACCATCTGATATTTCTGCCAGAGGTTGATATGTCAGTTGAAGCCATATACCCAGAGCCTGCCAAGGAGCCAATTTATCTTCACAATGCTGATCACCAAAGCTTCACACAGCCCATTGAAGGAGTTTAGGCCGTCACTCGTGTTTATCCTTTGGCTGGCAATACACGTGGCCCTCATCGTGCCAATACTGAAGCCACTGAAAGCACTATTGCGCAAAGGCCTCAGAAGCGATCTCGTGTTCTCAATGACCGAGAGCTTCTCGTCGCCCTGCATCAGAAACAGGATAAGCATCACTACTGGCTAAAGCGTCAGATGCAAAGCCTCTTGGTGGACGTAAATCGCATTCGCAACCTTGCCACCAAGAATGCATTTGCCACACATGAGACCTGTCGGAGGTCTTGGAAGAGTTTAACCTTGCTCAGTGCTGAAGCTGATCTTCAAGATGATGGCTTCACTGAAAGATTCAAGTTTGACTCCACTCCTCCAAGGAATGTTGTCTTCCATCGCAATCCCTCTCTTGAAGACTCTTACTATTCCTCCTCAGCGGAAACGGTGAATGCCAGAGTCATTGATGACCAAGATGTTGCTACTTCACCACCTCCAACCTCAGCGCGTGTCGACACTACACTGAGTCCTTCTGCACCGCCAAACCCCGATGCCGACCCTGCAGCTTCACCTACTCCTTCTGGGAACGAGTAGAGGCTCTATGTCTTCAAACCTTTTTGGTCCTTCCTGACAAAAGGGGCAGAAGCATATGAGTTGATAGTCTTCAAGCGGGTCCATATGGGCGGTTGCTTTATATTTTGCCTAGTGTTTACAACTCTTGCTTTTGATACATTTGGTTCGTTGAGTTGTAACACTTAAACTTGATGGTCGTCTGCTACTTGTTTGCTATTCTGTGATGCGATGATAAATTCCGCATGTGCGATGATAAATCCCGCACGAAGTCATATTGCAGACGTTCATTTTTCATTATGCATTTCATTATCTTTTTTATATCAAATCATGCATGATGAATTGTCTTCATAAGTTGAAGAGGATCTCCACAAGTACAACCTGCCATGTGCATTTGCATTCCAAAAGCAAATTACTTATATGCACATCTTCAGGGGAAGCCTGTTGCTACATATGAAGACAATACCTTAATCCTTTACAATCTCACATACTTTTATCCCCGTTGAAAACATCAACCAGTTTGTCATCAATCACCAAAAAGGGGGAGATTGTAAGTGCATCTAGTGCCACCCCTAGTTGGTTCTGGAGTATTGACGACAAACCTGGTTGAGGGACTAATGTGTTTGTGAGAATTGCAGGATAACACAGGTAGTAGTCCCTCATTGATTCGATTTACCTACCGGAGATGACCCCTAAAAATGTACGAAGACATTGAAGACAATGGTGGTATGTGAATATATTCACATTGAAGACTATGACAAGAGAAGACATCGTGTGAAGACTATGGAGCACGAAGACTTAGTTGTTTCGTTGTTTCCTTTTCTTCTTTGTTGAGTCATAGGAACCACTATACTGTTAAGTGGGGTCCCAGTGAACAAAGTCAGAGTGACTAAAGTGATGCTCAACCAAATCCTATGTCTTCGAGCGAAGACAATGAGAGCAAATCTTATCCAGAGTTGGATGAGTCAGCTTTACTTGTAGCCCAAGTCAAGCTGAAGCGTGTGTTTGAAATCTGACTGTTGGAACACGTGTCAGTTCCTTAGTGACCCAGGGTCATTTCGGAAAAATTAGGTCGGGTTGCCTAGTGGCTATAAATAGCCCACCCCCTACACCATAAATTGGTGGCTGCTCAGAGTTAGTGCACGTCTTTTGTCGTTTGAGAGCAACCCACCTCTGAAGCTTTAGAGAGAGAGAAATCCTTGCGAGGGCAAAGGCCAAACACCCAGAGCCAAAGAGTGTTAGGCATCACTGAAGTCTTTCTGTCCGCGTGACCTGAAGACTTGTTACACTTGAGGACTGTGAATCCTCCAGCTGGTTAGGCGTCGCGTTCTGAGCATCCAAGAGTCATTGTGGATCGCCGGTGAATCAAGTCTATGAAGGTTTGGAAGTCTACCTTGAAGACTTACCAGAGTGATTGGGCGAGGACTGGGTGTCCTTAGCTCAAGGGGAATAAGGTGAAGACACGGTCTTCTGAGTTGAATCTCAGCCTCCCTAACCAGACGTACAGTTGTCACAGCAACTGGAACTGGTCCAACAAATCCTTGTCTTCGCCAAGCGACTGGTTCTATCGTCTCCCTCTCTTAATTTACAGTTTGTCTTCGTGAAGTCATTGCATGCTTGTGTTACCAGTTTGACTTCACTGTGTGACTTCTATTGTTGTTTGGCTTCATACTATCTTCCCTCTTGATCACTACTACCTAGCTGCTATTAGTCTTCGTGGTTTCATTTCATTGAATACTTGACTATGGCTTGTCTAGTGTAGTCTACCTTCCGCTGCATGTCAATAGGTTCATTTCTATTGTTTGTCTTCGAAACTCCCATGTTTTGAAGACTTTCATAAAAATCACCTATTCACCCCCCTCTAGTCGATAACTAACACCCCCGTACTTCCTATGAGGGGGCTGAAGCCGGCGACTGGAAAACTTTCAGATTATATTAAAACGGCCGCACAGGAGGAATTCAAGCTTTCAAGCAAGACATAAAAATAGATTAACTATAAAATTGTCTTTTACAATTATCATACACCTTACTCGAACATTATGTCTTTCGAGCATTGACCCTCTATTAAGCGGGCGGCCTCTAGGACGTCTTCAAAATAACGCTCTGGTTCAGGACGGTCCTTGTCCTTGGGTGGACCCTTAGCCGCGACATCGATGGCCTTCATCTTTTCCCGGAATGTCTTGACTCGGGCAAAAGCCATCCGTGCACCCTCAATGCACGTTGACCGCTTCACAGCGTCGATACGCGGCAGCGCGTCAACAAGCCTCTGCACCAAACTGAAATAGCTATTCGGAACAGGCTCGGTTGGCCACAACCGGATTATGACATCCTTCATGGCAGCGCCGGATATCCTATGATGTTCGGGCCATTGGGACATCTGTTCATTGAGAAACAGAGGGCGCTTTGATGCGCCAAACTGCGACCAAAAAGCTTCTCCGTTGCATACCCATCTCGCTCTTGGTAATACTGCGCCACATCGGAAGAACTCTTCGGCAAGTCCAAGAACTCGTCCGGAGAACTCCACACTTGGTTCAGCCGAGCATAGTTTGGGTCACCGAACTTAGTTTGCAGCAGAAAGGGCTTTCCATCCGCAATCTCCCTAGCCTGCCGAACCTCCTCACGGACTGCTCTGGATTCTGATCGCGCCTCCCTCGCCTCTTGAAAGGCCTTGTCCAGTTCAGTCGTTAAGGCTTTATTCTCCTTCTCCAGAAATTCACAGCGGCCAGTAGCATTTTCCAGTTCGAGCATGTCGGCGTTCTGGGAACGGGGGTCCCCAGACTTGCCTGCCTGCGGCCCACGGCGTGGCTGCGCAGCAGGCCTGTACGGCCCATCTTCATCGACAAGGCATTCAAGACCCTTGAGAGGCCAAGCCTCGCGAGGAGGACGACGCAAGACCTCCTCAGGATGGGCCTCACCATGTAGGCTCGCGAGGGGCGGATAAATCAAGGCAAGGCAAACCTCGCGAGGTTCTCATGACGTGAGCCATGACGATCGAGACCAGGCGGGCGCTAGCAAGTAGTGTCCTTGTTTCCTCTTTAGTGCTAAGGAGGCAAGCGCAGGTGCGGAGTACCGAGGCATCAAGTAAAGGTTTCTATATCAGTGCAACGAGACCAAGACCAGCAGGACGGCAAGACGGAGGTCACCATGGAGCGTAAGGCGGCGTCACCACCAGAGCCTTTCGCATTTTAGAGCATCCACTTTCACTTGTCTATGAACTCTATAGGCAACCCAGAGCTCCTTTACCGCGGACGCGGCTATTCGAATATAACCCTGCAGGGGTGTACTTCTTCACACATGTTTCCACCACTTAGCGTCTACACACGACATGTGCTCGGCAAACTTCAAGCGTAAGCCGACGTGGGTGTAGATCACGACCTGACTAACCACACAAGTCTCTAGTCCATGTTTATCGCCTATTCGGGTTCCATCCGTGAGGAGATCCGGCCGGAGTTTCGCTCACAGCCCCAAACGATGTGTGCAGGGTTCCCGAGACACCAAATGGGCGCCCGGTACACCGTGCCATGGTGTATCTACCGCATCATAGCCCACCCCTAGGGTCAGCGCCATGCACGGCCTCCAACACATATCCTACAAACACCAAAAACTAGTTGCAACTCCTAGACAGAGGACAGGGGTGGTTAATAAGTCGAGCGGGGTCATATTTTAGGGCCCAACATGTGGTAGTAGCTGTTCATGGATCACAAACACAGAACTCAGTTCCTGAGGACAGTTTCAATGAGCCAACCCACCATGTACTCCTACATGGCGTCTCTCCGCTACGTTTACCAAATCGTGTTCACACACTTAGCTCACACAAAGTAGGACATGTTCATCACCATTCCAATTCATTCACGATGAATCAGACCCGACTCAACTCTAAGAAGTAGCAGGCATGACAACGAGCAAGAATGAGTAGGCACATCAGGGCTCAAACAACTCCTACTCATGCTAGTGGGTTTCATCTATTTACTGTGGCAATGACAGGTCATGCAGAGGAAAGGGGTTCAACTACCGCAGCATGTAACAGTTGAATCGTTGTTGTCCTAATGCAGTAAAAGAGAGCAGAAGTGAGAGAGTGGGATTGTATCGGAATGAACAAGGGGGTTTTTCTTGCCTGGCACTTCTGAAGATAGCATTGGGTCTTCATCAGTGTCAACGATCACAACGTCGGAACCACGTCTACCGAGGGGGAACAACACCGGCAAACAGAGAAGAAACACGATCAATGCAACGCACAATATGATGCATGATCATGACATGGCAATATGAGTGTGTTTTGGCTAATGCAGCTTTGAGCAGGGTGGTTTGAGTTCATTTGAATCAAAGATTCAAATGCAAACCCAAAATATGAACTCATATAAGTGTATTATCTTGTTTCATCTAAACAGCAAGGTTAAGTTCCTTAAGCATGCATGAAACCTGTACAGATTGGAATATTGGATTTTTCTGATCATTTTTCATATATAACTTATTTCATTCTGAGTTATAGTTTATTTTCTATGATTTTTAGAAGTTTAGAATATTTTCTAAAAATAAATAAATCATTTAGATTTATTTAAATTCCAGAAAAGCTTTACTGCGTCAGCATGACGTCAGCAAGTCAACAGGGGCGGGTCCAGGTCAAACCTGACCAGTGGGGTCCACTGGCCAGTGACACAGTGCTGGTTAGTGTCGCTGACAGGTGGGCCTGGTTAACGTCCACGTCAGCAGAGTCAATGCTGACGGGTGGGTCCCACTGTTTATGAACTAATCTAAACAGAAAATAAAACTAACCTAAACAGGTACAGGGGCCCACATGGCAGTGGCTCGAGGGGGTTAGTTAGGGCATCATTAGTGGCTAATGACTTGCCATGTCAGCACTGCCGGCGATTAGTCGCCGGCGACGTCAAGTCGCGGCGGAGCCCGCACGGCAGGCCACGGGGATGGAGGGCGAGGGCACCAGAAGGAAGCCCAGGCCCGTGCGCGTCTAGGGGAGGTCGCGGGGCCATCGGGGATGGCCTATTGCAACGGCGGCGGTGAGGTTAGCGGCGGCCGGAGCTCGGTGAGGTTAGCGAGGCTCAGCGCGGGCGGCAAACGTGTTAGGTAGCACGGGATGACCAAATGGTCGCCGGAGCGATGCCGGCGACAAGCTCGAGCGGAGGCGAACTTCGGCCACGGTGGAACTACGGCCTAGAGGGTGCAAACGCGTGGGGTAGAAGAGGGATTCGAAGCAGGGGCTCACGTAGGGGTCGTTGACGGTCTCAGCAGGCTCTGGGAGGCGCGGACGGCGGCGAATCGACGACGGCGACGCTTGGTGCAGGAGGTTGAAGATGGGCTCCAAGGCGGCGTCACGGGGCATCTGGCGATGTGTTGCTCGGCGAAGAGCAAGAGGTGGTCGAGGTGGAGCTCGTGGACATGTCGAGGGGGCGAAGGGGAGGCGGTGGCTGCGGCTATGGCGGACAGCGGCAACGGGCTCCGCTCGGGAAGAGAGCAGAGAGGGGAGGGGAGAGAGCTGCAAGGAGGGGGAAGGTGCAGAGGGTCGAGGGGAGTGCATGGCAGCATTGGAGGTGTCCAGGGCGTCGGCGGCAAGCAGGAGCTGGCGAGGCGCGTGCTCGCGAGCGGCGGCCACGCGCGCTGCGTCCTCCTGGCAAGAGGAGAACGATGACTGGCCACTTGGCCAGTCGGGCCGGTTGGGCTGTCACAGTGCTGGGCCGGTTGGGCTGTCACAGTGCTGGGCCAGTTGGGGCGCTAGGTGGGCTGCGCCAGGTAAGTTTCTTTCCTTTTTTTCTATTTTTCTGCAATTGTTTTGTATTTGGTTTTCAAACCAAACCAATTTTTATGCTTCTAAAAGTTATTAGGTGGACTTAGGAAACTAGTCCAGAGCCACATGCAAACTTTCAAAATTATTGGGCTTATATCTAATTTATAGTAAATATAAACCCAATTCAAATAGCTAGTGGATTAATTCAAAGGCCCAAAAACAATTATTTCTGTGATTACAAACATATTGGTTTGAATTTTACCTCTTGCCAATATTTTCATAGAATAATAGGAACATTTTCTTGGACCCATTTGAGAAGATTTTAATGTTGATCATTTTTAAAAGGTTTCTGAGGCTTTGAAAATTCCCTCAATTCAATTTCCTTGAAATTTAAACATGATGCCATGATCACTAATGCAACTATTACACTCAGATATTCTAGGGCTGTGACAGCGTTCTCAGGGTATCACCAAATCAAGATGGCGGTGGAAGATGTAGAGAAGACAGCCTTCCTGACCCCGTGTGGGGTGTACTGCTACACGTGCATGCCCTTCGAACTGCGCAACGCGGGCGCGACCTTTCAGCGGCTGATGCACATCGCCTTAGGGCGGCAGCCCGGGAGAAACACGGAGGCCTACGTCGACGACATTGTGGTGAAGTCTCGGGAGGCAAGAACCTTAATCGAAGATCTGGAGGAGACCTTCGCGAGCCTGCGCCAGGTGAACTTGCGACTTAACCCGGAGAAGTGCGTGTTCGGTGTCCCCTCCGGCAAGCTGCTAGGATTCCTCGTGTCCCACAGAGGGATCGAGGCGAACTCGGAGAAGATCAAGGCCATTGAGGATATGAGCGCACCACAGACCCTCAAGGAAATGCAGAAGCTAGCTGGTCGGGTAACTGCATGGGGACGCTTCATCTCCAAGCTAGGAGAGCGTGCCCTACCCTTCTTCAAGCTGATGAAGAAGAAGGGCCCATTCGAGTGGACCCCGGAGGCCGACCGAGCTTTCCAAGACCTCAAGAGATACCTGACCAGCCCTCCGGTGATGGTGGCGCCACGACCTCTCGAGCCTCTAGTACTTTATCTTGCCGCCACCCCGTATTCCGCCAGCGCGGCGCTAGTGGCGGTTCGTGAGGAGCACCAAGCCAAGGGCGCGCCGCGCCAAGCTATGTCGCCGACCGAGATGATGCAAGATCAGGAAGGCGCAGCAAGAGCCGTAGCGGCAACAACAGAAGACCAAGCTCGGCAGGACGACATCACAGAGATTCCCGCGAGGGAGCAGGCGTCAGGAGTTCCGCCACCTCACGAGACACCCCAACTTTCGCAAGACACGAGCCTCACCAACGCGCCTGCCCTCGTCGAGCACCCAGTGTATTTTGTCAGCACGGTGTTGCGGGACACGAGGGCACGATATCCCATGTCCCAGAAGCTCCTGCTCGCGCTCCTGGTGGCCTCGCGCAAGTTGCGGCACTACTTCCAGGGCCACCCCATCAAGGTTGTCTCAGCCTACCCATTGGAGAGGGTGCTCAGGAGCCCCAACTCTGCTGGAAGGTCGCGGAGTGGAACATCGAGCTGTAGGCATTCCAGTTGGAGTTCAGCACTACGAGGGTCATCAAGGGAGCCGCGCTCGCTGATTTTGTGGCAGAATGAATGGACGCCCCGACACTTGAAGTAGGCGAAGACCGGTCCACCTCACCAGGAAGTGAGGCGCCGGACGGTTGGGTCATGTATTTCGATGGCGCCTTCGCGCGTCAGGGCGCGGGGGCTGGAGCAGTACTCATCTCACCCACTCGGGACAAGCTCTACTACGCTTTGCAGCTCTGCTTTCAGCAGGGCGAGAAGGTCTGCAACAACATCGCAGAATATAAAGGCCTCATAGCTGGCCTGAAGGCCGCGGCAGCTCTGGGGGTGAAGCGCCTCACCGTTAGGGGCGACTCACAGCTCCTCGTCAACTTCTCCAACAAAGTATACGAGCCAATGGACGAGCACATGGAGGCATACCTCGCGGAAGTGCGTAAGATGGAAAAGCAGTTCTTGGGCCTGGAGTTACAGCATGTGCCCCATGGCACCAACAAGGAAGCCGACGACATCGCCAGGAGGGCGCCCAAGCGGCAGCCCCAAGATCCCGGCATCTTCGAGGAGCGGCTCTTCAAGCCGTCAGCAACACCACCACTTTCAAGCACAGCTCAGCCTCGGGAGGAGCTCCCACAGCCGCCTGCCACAGGAGCCCCAGCCTGTGGCCCGACCTCAGGAGCTCGCCTGCCCTTGGCGCTCGAGCCCCAGGAGGTATGCTAGACCAAGGAATTCAAGGAATATCTGATGCAAGGGGAGTTGCCGGAGAAGGAGGAGGACGCAGAGCGCGTGGCCCGGCAAGCCACAGCATACTGCATCCAGGACGGTGAGTTGTATAGGAAGCGGCCAAATGACGTTTCACTGCGTTGCATTTCCAGGGACCAGGGGAAGGAGTTGCTAATTGACATACACGGCAGGACTGCGGGCACCACTCGTCATCACAGACCCTTGTCGGCAAGGTATTCCGCAGTGGATTCTACTGGCCCACGGCGCTCAACGACGCAGCTGAGCTGGTGAAGTCCTGTGAAGCCTGCCAGTTCCATGCCAAGCAGATCCATCAGCCGGCTCAGGGCCTCTAGACCATCCCACTCACATGGTCGTTCGCGGTCTGGGGGCTGGATATCTTGGGCCCGTTCCCTCGAGCGACTGGGGGCTGCCGCTACCTATACGTCGCCATCGACAAGTTCACCAAGTGGGCGGAAGTGGAAGCCGTCCGCACCATCCCAGCCGGTTCCGCGGTCAAATTCATCAAGGGTCTCGTGAGCCGCTTCGGGGTCCCCAAACGCATCATCACCGACAACGGCTCACAGTTCACTAGTAAACTCTTCAAAACATACTATGCTAACCTTGGAACACAGATCTGCTACGCTTTGGTGGCGCACCCCAGGAGCAATGGTCAAGCCGAACGCGCCAACGCAGTTGTCCTGAGGGGCCTCAAGACCAGGACCTTCAAGAAGAAGCTCGAGGCCTGCAGTAGGAGCTGGCATGACGAACTCCAGTTCGTGCTGTGGTCCATCCGCACCACCGCCACCAAGCCGACGGGTGAGACCCCGTTCTTCGTCATCTACGGAGATGAAACGCAGCAGGACGCCACGCGGGGGATGGACCTTGTGCTGGGGGAGGAATGTCGCCGCGAGGTTGCACTGAGGGCGGCATGGTACCAGCAGGCGTTGTGGCGATACCACTACCGCAACATCCGCTCCAGGACGCTCGAGGTGGGCGACCTCGTCCTGAGGCGGGTCCTCTCCAGGGAAGGGCTGCACAAGCTCTCCCCTATGCGGGAGGGCCCGTTCAGGGTCCTCCATGTCTCCAGGCCTGGCGCCGCGTGCCTGGAGACACAGGACGGGGTGCCCATCCAGAATGCCTGGAACATCCAGCACCTCCGGAAGTTCTACCCATGAAGCAAGGCCCAGTGCCTGTGAAGAAAGGCCCAATGCCTGTGAAGAAGGCCCGGTGCCTTTGAAGAATCACCGCCCGTGACACTCTCACGTAATAATGAGTGGGGCTGTACACGCCCCGGAGTCAACGGAGTGCCGCCCTCGGGCCTCGGGGGCTCCCTCCCACGCCTAGTGGCAGCACTTAGCTCCGCGCTGGTGAGAAGACTTGAAGACTAGACTAGGTGCCGGACGTGGCTTTTCATTTGCTTTCCGTAGTTGGCTCGCCTTCTCCTAATCGAAGTTTGCTTCTGGTGTTCCTTGCTGATTTGGTTCCATCACCTTTTATCGCGCTTTCCGACTCTAGTTCACTTGTGTTCTCTCTCTCGCATACCTCGCGAGGGGGCTAGGCAGGTGCCCTCGCGAGCGTTTTTCCTTCTCTCTGCCTTCTCGCGAGCCACCCCCGTTCGAGCCCACAAGCTGGCGCATCTCTCCTAATCCGCGCCCCTCGGGTACCGCGATATCAAGCGTTGGGTCAAGGCTTGGGTGAACGATAAGCCTCCTAGCAAGCTTCCTAACGATTTTTTTGCAGTTCCTGAGCGACCACTAAGTCAAGACGGGCACAAGGAAACAAGTGCCTCGTGAAGAGGGGGCTGCCCTGAACGCACCAGGCTAAGTTATCTCTGCGCAAAATAACGACACCGCATGGAAACGACAAGCATAGCGTACTGATTGAGGAATCATAATTCGATACACGCCCCTCCGGGCCCATGCTGGTTTCATCTTGATGCAGGAAAGAAAAGAAGAACAAAACAAAAGCGGCGCCGCAACGGTCCACGGGGGCAAGCACCTGGCGACGTCCCGAGCATTAGCCGGATCCCTCCTCGCGCTTCACTGAGGCGCGGCGGCGAGACGACCTGCTACCACCTTCGAAGCGAGCGCGACGGCTGGTCGTAGCCACCGCTGCTGGAGCTGTCGCCAAGAGAAGAGCCACCGTAACTGGAAGAGGCGCGGCCGACGGGCTCGCCCTCGCCCTCGTCGCGGCCGTCGCCAAGGTCGAGCACCTCCTCGTCGTCGTTCATCTCGGGGCAGCACCCGGCGCGGTGACCATCTTCCCCAAACACCCTCACGTAGAGGGTCGCATCACCGTCATACTTAAAATGGAGGGTGCATCGCCTGCCCAGGCCGCGCGCGCGGGCGAACGTCTGCCATCCACGGGCCAGAGCTATGTTGCCCGTGGAGGAGACCTCAACCACGACCCAGGAGGCCCTTCTGCAGCAGCCGTCCACCTGCAGCCAGAGCCCGCCTGGACCAGAGGCTGGCACCTTGTCGGCGAAGAAGCGTGGAAGTTGAAGCCAGTTGCCGGCCGGGTCCTCCGACCAGACAACGAACTCTGGCAGCACCTCTGCCGAGTGGAAGCGCGGCCGGGGAGGCCGCGCGACCACGGCACGTCTCCCTTCATAGACGGGGCTGCCGCGATCGGAGCGACCCCTGCCACGCGCAGCGGCGCCACCCCAGGAGCGGGGGGCCGTGGCGGGAGTCGCGGTGTGCTTGCGGGGACGGCCGCGTCCCTGCTTGGGCACCGGGGAGCCGGGCCCCTCGCGAGGGGCCTTTCCCTTCTCTGCGGTGGAGAACCTCTTCGACGACGCCATTGCTGCTAGCGGTGGAGCAAGGAGGAAGAAGCAAGCGGACTGGGAAAAGATGGGCGACAAGGGCTCCGCCCCTCCCTCATTTATAGCGGAAGAAGGCCAACCGGCGCCTCCCACGATCATAGGTAATGATGGTTTTCCTTGCATGTCGCAGGGACTTGTCAAGTCGAGCAGTTGCCGAGGCAGCGTGGGGAAGCGGAGACGCCCACGTCCAGTCAACCGCCACGCATCGACCAAGGCCGCAGGCTTTTGGGGCCCATGACACTCCGTACTTGACCCTTGGCTTCGCCTCGAAGCCAAGCCCGAGCGCGCCTTGGGCCCGGGGGCTACTGTCGGCGTTCTGGGAACGGGGGTCCCCAGACTTGCCTGCCTGCGGTACACGGTGTGGCTGCGCAGCAGGCCTGTACGGCCCATCTTCATCGACAAGGCATTCAAGACCCTGGCGAGGGGCCAGGCCTCGCGAGGAGGACGACGCAAGACCTCCTCAGGATGGGCCTCACCATGCAGGCTCGCGAGGGGCGGAGAGATCAAGGCAAGGCAAACCTCGCGAGGTTCTTGTGACGTGAGCCATGACGATCGAGACCAGGCGGGCGCCAGCGCACGCATTGTCCTTGTTTCCTATTTAGTGCTAAGGAGGCAAGCGCGGGTGCGGAGTACCGAGGCATCAAGCAAAGGTTTCTATATCAGTGCAACGAGACCAAGACCAGCAGGACGGCAAGACGGAGGTCACCATGGAGCCCAAGGCGGCGTCACCACCAGAGCCTTTCGCAGGCGAAGACCGGTTTTGTCAGGATAAGCTGTACAAGCTGTCCCGTTTCAAATTGGCCATTGTTGGCTCCCTTCCCTCTCAATATTTGGGGAGAGGACCAGGGCCTATATAAGTAGAGCTAGCCACCACCGTAGGGGATAACTCATTCAGAGGCATCAAGTTCTCACCCACACAAGTTAGCCAAGCTCAAGAACACCTCAACCTCTGGAGGTTGTTCTTCCCCTTGTACTGTTCATCATCAGCTCAAGAGGCAATCCACCACCACCACACTGGAGTAGGGTATTACACCACAACGGTGGCCCGAACCAGTATAAATCTTGTGTCTTTTGTGTTGTGAGTTCATCGAGTTCGTCCTTGAGATCTTAGCCAGTTAGGACGCGGATCGGTAGGGAGGAAATCTTCGCGCGCACCCCAGTGTTTGAACCTTCAGGGTTTGGCCAAAACCCGTGATCTGACAGAGCGCCATCGTGGATATCTTCTCCTCGTCTTGGTGCCGTGCAGCTTGTTCAGCTTTTAGCTTAGCCGATGCCTTTTCGGCAGCAGCATTGCTACGTCGGGCCTGCTCCTTGGCCCGGGCCAGTTCCGCTCGCAGAACTTCAACGGCAGCAGCACCATCTGCAGCCACGCATATTCCAGCATACAGATTTTAGCATCATGCTTATACCACAAAAATGTATGGGGATTGCCCCGAATACATACCTTGTGACTTGTCAAGACACATATTGATTAATGCAAGATCATCCCCTGCCACATCAAGCTTCTGCTGCAGCTCGGCAATTTCCATATTCCGGGAAGTGGCCAAGGGGGAAGCAGCATGTGTTCAAGTTCATCAGGTTAGTCCTCAAACGATCCTTTTCGATCCTCCGTTTGCTTCCTAGTGGAAGACAACCCGAGTCTCAGGGGCTACTACCTATACACATGCGCATCTTTGCAAATGAAACATAGCTGAAAACATTATGTCACAAACCTCGAAGCCTTTCAGTAAGCTCATGAAGGCTTCATTTAATCCGCTCTTCACGGACAAAATATTCTCAATTACTGTACCCATCAAGCTACGCTGTTCCCCTGAGACAGATGCTTTCCGCAACATGTCCCGCAATATATCCGGAGTCTCCGGATCTCCGGAAGCCGCTCTAGGAGCACAAGCATCCTTTGAAGGAATCTGTTCACCGTCTCCAGAATCACTGTCGGCTGCGAGCCTGACAGTCCAGGGCCTTTGTTATCATCAACCCCAGAATCCCGGGTGGTCAGAGATCCACCTTCGGGTACTGCCTCTTTTTCCCCTTGCGTAACTTGTTGTTTAAGAGGGACCCTCTGTGATGACACTTCAGAGTAATCCGCCTTATTGGGCAAGGAGGTTGGAGGAGGCATCTCGCTCTCCATCATCTCTGGGAGGAGACTTCCCAAAGAAGAGGATCGCCCAGAAAAACTCTGTGCTGACCTGTAAAAATGCATGAACACGTTACGTATATCTTCGGAAACAGCAACGGAGCGGGATGCTATCAAAGTACTCCGGATTCACTTACGGTTTGGCCGAGGGCTTGTCCCCTTGGTGGAGCTATTCGACAGCGTCGCTTTCCAAACCCAAGCCGCTCGACGGTGGCATCTTGCCCTTCTTGGAAGACCGCCCCTCCCAATCTTCGGAGGCGGCCCTTTTCCTCCTACTTGGAGAAGGGATACTGGGTCCTCTTCCACCTCTATCTTCAGGCGAGGAAAGGTCAATTTCTCTGGACTCAGTGTCTGACTTACCCCCGGAACCAAGGTCATATTGGGTCTTCTCACTCTCCTCTTTACCCTCCCTTACCGGTGCCTGGTATGGTGTCGAGGCCAACATCCTTGTTAACACAGGAGTAGCTGAGTCTTCGGGAAGGGGAGCCGGACACCTAATCCGTTCCACCTTCTTTATCCAGCCCTGAAAAAGGATGATTCTGTCAGTGTCTTGCCACTGGGTATCTGATTATGAGGTATCCGGCAAACGGGTACTTACCGGGGTATCCGGATGGTTACAGTCTAGGCCGACATCTTCGGTGGTGTCCGGCCATTGCCTTCGTTTCCCGAAGAATAATCTCCACATTCCTTCGTGCGTAGTGCCGAAGGAGTGCTGAAGAGTCCGCGGCCCTTCTGGATTGAACTCCCACAAGCGGAGAGGCCCTCGCTGGCACGGCAGGGTCCGACGAACTACCATTACTTGAACAACATTGACGATATTGATGTCCCTCTTAATGAGGCTTCGGATGCGACTTTGCAGAGTTTGCACCTCGTTCGATGATCCCCAGTCCAACCCCTTATTAATCCACGATGCAAGCTGAATTGGGGGGCTGGATCGAAATGCAGGCGCAGCTGCCCACTTGGAGCCACGAGGCTCTGTGATATAGAACCACCCCTGCTGCCATAAATCGGAAGATTTGGCGAAGGATCTTTTCAGCCAAACCGCGCTAGCAAGCTTGCTCACTGTAGTACCACCTCACTCAGCTTGCTCCCCCTCTATCAATTGCGGTTTCACATCGAAGGTCTTGAGCCACAAGCCGAAGTGCGGAGGAGTTCGGAGGAAGGCTTCGCACGTGACAATAAACGCCGAGATAAGAAGAATAGAGCCCGGGGCCACATCATGAAAATCTAGCCCGTAATAGAACATGAGCCGTCGGACGAAGGGGTTAAGTGCAAACCCTAACCCGCGGAGGAAGTGGGACACGAACACGACCCTCTCACCGGATCTAGGGGTGGGAATAACCTGCCCCTCGGCAGTAAGCCGATGATGGATTTCTGCGGTCAGGTACCTCGCTGCCCGAAGCTTTGCAATAACTCCCTTCGTGACAGAAGAAGCTCCCACCGGCATTGACGGCTAGATCCAAACATGATTGGGGCTTATGGCAAACGAAACCCGGGTGCTGGAACTCGGGGTAGCAGGGGTTGAGGAAGAAGCAAGCGTGAAAGAAAAAGACGGGTCAGTACCCCTATATAAAGGCTGCGAATATCAAACATCTCCTCCTAGGCCTAAAAAACATGCCTGTTTTCAAGGAGTTATACCCAAGCGACGGTTGGGTTACCCATGTCCGGGTTGACAGGAATCCCTTAAAAAAGGGGAGACACAATCTCCGCCTGGATAAGACATGCCAATAAAACCACGTCTTGAGACGTGGGACGACGTGCCAGCTAAAATGGTCCGAAAATAATGGCCGGGCAGGCGTGATGTCATATTACCAAAAAGTTGTCAGCGGACTGAACTCGTAAAATATTATATCCTTTGTAGTTGTGTATACAAGTCCGGATACAAGCCTTGAAATGCCGAAGACAATCTACACGTCGGACTCCTCGTCACTGAAGCCAGGTTCAGGGGCTACTGAGGGAGTCCTGGACTAAGGGGTCCTTGGGCGTCCGACCTGTTATCCATGGGCCGGACTGGTGGGCTGTGAAGACATGAAGGCCGAAGACTGTACCCGTGTCCGGATTGGACTCTCCTTGGCGTGGAAGGCAAGCTTGGCGATCTACTATGAAGATTCCTTCCTATGTAACCGACTCCATGTACCCCTAGATCCCTCCAGTGTCTATATAAACCGGAGGGCGTAGTCCGGATAGCAGTTACTCATTACCATAGTCATACAGGCTAGACTTCTAGGGTTTAGCCATTACGATCTCGTGGTAGATCAACTCTTGTAATACTCATATTCATCAAGATCAATCAAACAGGAAGTAGGGTATTACCTCCATAGAGAGGGCCCAAACCTGGGTAAACATTGTGTCCCCCGTCTCCTGCAACCATCGACCTTAGACGCACAGTTCGGGACCCCCTACCCGAGAGCCGCCGGTTTTGACACCAACATCGGGGACTACCCCTTTTTTATCTATATGATAAGTATTATGCCTATGAATGTGTTATTTCATTCCTCCGCCTAAAACCGGGTTCGACTAGTCGACCCGGGGGCATGCCGCCTTGTACTATGTCGGTTTTTCCTGCAGTCGGACAAGTAATGTGCAAGCACATAAGCCTTCTCTTGCCACAAGCCACAGCTTGCAGAGCGGCTGTTCGCTTCGCAAGAGTTAAAGGCAAGAAACAGTGCTCACATGAAAAATGGCTAAGGACCAAAAAATCAACATAGGACAAGCCGGCCCTTCGCCTCACCGACCGGCTGCAGAGCAGCCAGCCGGCCGGCTTCCTACTTAGCTTGCAACGTTCCAATCGGCCAAAGTACTTGTCCTCCCACAGTGGTGAATACTTGACCAGGCCGCAGTCCGTAGAGCGGCTGTCCGGCTGGCAAGTAGGAAACCATGGGAGGGCGGCAAAGGAAAAAGCCAAAGAATAAAAAGCAAGGAAAGTCGGAACTCGGCAAAAGCACAACTTGTGAAGGAAATAATTTACATACCAAAAGGCCAGCGGCCAATATTCAACATAGTTTGAGTGGACCCCACGGGTGGAATAGTGCAAATTTAACAAAAGTTTGTCGAGAAAACTACTAAGCAGGAAAAGCTACGATAAATCGGCGGCCTAGACCAAAGGGGCTGCAGGCGAGTCTGGCAGGTTGGTGGAGTCGGGGGCGCCGGCTGGTGGAGTGGCCAGCCGGCGAGTCTCGGCTTGGCCGCTTTCAGCAACAGTCGGTGTGCTTGCACGCGGCTCGGTGCTGGAGGCGCGGTCGAGTTGAGGCTGGCCGCCCGCTCCGACCTCCGGCACGCCGTCTTCATCATCCTCGTCTTCCTCGTCTTCCCCTTCGTCGCTGGAGGCGATCTGCTTTGCCGAGTCTTCGCCATCATCGGGGTTCAGTCCGAACCATTCTGGCGGAGCCTCGACGCCATTCTCGTTCAGCTCAGGGACGAAGTCACTGGTGTTGGTCTACTCGGCGATCGCTGTCGCGTGAATAGTGAGGTCGCGCTCCACCGCTGCCAGCTCAGCGCCGGCTTCCTGCTGAAACGTGGCTAACTAGGCTAGATCTAGCCCAGGATACCACGCTTTGGCGAACTCCAAGGCCCGTCGCGCCCCTGCTCGGGCCGCGGAGCCCTTCCACACCTCAAGACGGCCGACGGCCACTTCCAACCAGTCGACGGTCTGATTGGGCATGCGTGGGGCTTGCTTGTCTTGCCAGAGGGCGGAGACTGCTTGAGCCCCAACGCGCTGCAGCCAGCGGAGCATCCGATGGGCTGGCTGGAGACGAGCCTGAATGCTAAGGAGCTGCTCACGAAGGGTGTTAGGGGCGTCGGCAGCAATCTTCGTGCCCTCCGCCCTTCGCTCCTCGCGGCGAGCCTGAATGACCTGGTTGGCAACGGCGGAATGGTCGGGGAAGAAGTCTGCACGAGCGAACAATAAGTTAGACAAGCCGGCAGTTGAGAGAAGAGAAGAAAGCTCACCATCGACTATGTCTTTGATCTGGCCATAACCAGTGGTCAGTGCCGCCTCCGTCTCAGCCCAACCCGTGAGCTCGGTCCCGAACTCAGCCAGGAGCTTGGCTTCGTTGTCGTCCGCCTGCTTCAGGGCCGCCTTGTGAAGCTCCGCCTGGTCCTTCAGTTCCTTGGCTAGGCGGTTGTGCTCCTGGGCCACCCTATTGCACTCGTCCTCCTTGGCACGTAGTACGGTGTTGGCTTCGCCCAGTTGGTGCTCCAAGACGACATTGGTTCCTGCAAGGACAAGAAAGAAAAGATATCAACAATCAAAAAGGAAGAAAAGTAATTACCGGAAGATCCGACCCGACTGCTCAGCAGTCGGCTCGCATCTCAGGGACTACAGCCCGCGGGTGTGCTGACGCGCCCCCGTGGAGAAAAGAAGATGGAGTGCTTACTCTGGCTTTCTGTCAAATCGGCGGTCCGACGGTCCAGCTCCCAGATATTGGTGTTGAAGGTGGCCGCGCGGATGTTGTGGTAATCCCGCAACAAAGCAACAGAAAAAGAAGTGAGCCAGAGATCAGAACCCACTATGAAGTTCCAGGCCGCCTGCACAGTAGCCGGCCCAGAACTCGGTGACTACAACCAGTGGGTGCGCTGGCGCGCCCCCACCAAACATTACAGGAATCAAAAGCAAGAAGCAGTCAAGTACCCGTACGGTGGCCCGCGTCTTCACGAACGCCTTCATGCACTGCGAGAGGGCGGCGGCTTCGGCCTTGAAATCGGCCTGGACGTCTTGCGCCGCCTTGATCAAGGCGCTCGTCCCGCCCCCATGCACCCACTCCGTCGGCGCGGTGCTGGTGGCGTCGGCTTCAGGGGCCGACGAACCGGCGCTCCTGACCTCCATCGGGCTCGGCGCCGATGCGGCTTTCTCCACACGACGGCGCACTGGAGTGTGGGCTGTGTGACCTTTGCCCGCCACCAGCTCGCCTCGGGCTGGCGTCACCAATGGGGCGGCCGGCTGGCTGCCCTGCACATCCGCAGTCGGCGGTCGCGGAGGCACCTCCACCTCTGGCAAGATGGCGTCGCCGCCTTCCCTCTCTCTGACCGGCTGCTCGTCGTCGGCTCCTCCAGTCGGTGCTGAGAACTCTGGCGCTGGTGGCACAGAGCGCATGGGGGTGATGAGCCGCGGGATCTGCTGGCGTGCGGCGTCCTCTGCCCTTTTATTTGCCGCAGTCTCGGCTTGGGCCTGGGCCGCAGCGTCCGCGTCCGCTTACGCGCCTTGGCTGCGGCCGCCTTGTCGGCCTCCGCCTTCTTGGCGGCGGCTTCTTTCTCCTCCCGCACCTCCCGTGCGTTCCTCTCCTGCGCCTCCCGGAGATCGGCGGCTGCGTCTACGCGGCGGTTGTTGGTGGAGCTCTCCGCCGCCCTGACGACGGAAGCAGAGGTTGACCGCTCAAGAGAGAGCGGGGCCCCGCTCAAAAGAAAAAGTAGAAATAAGATTCAGAAGGAGTCATCAAGACAAAAAGAATAGAAGAAGACACGAGAAAGGTTGAAGAGTTACGCCGACACCATTGGAGGCTGCATGGGGGCCTTCTGGAACTTGGCCGCCTTCGCGGCGGCCTCGCGTCGCTTGGTCGCAGCGGCCGTGTTCTTGGCCGCCGCGGCCGAGTGCTTGGGCTTCTTGGGATGGCTGCCAAATAGCAGCACGCCACGGCGTTTCGACCCGCCGCCTGGTGCGATCGGCGCGGCCGAGGAGCTCGGGCCCGCCCCGATCGGCAGGCGACGGACGGCTCGGCACCTCCTCCTCCTCTTCTTCCTCCTCGTCATCATCCGACTAGTCCTCCACGCCTCCTCCTCCTGCGGAGCCGCCTGCTCCACCACCATCGCCTGTGGCATCGTCCTCCAGTGCGGCCGCCCCCAAGTCAGGGTCCGCCACGTCGCTCACTTCCCTGTCCGGCATGAAGTCGGCGTTGGCCTCCAGCTGGAGGGGGAACCTGCATCATGGTCGAGCTGGTCAGCCGGCAAGAGAGAAGTCGGCAAGAGAGAACCCGGCAAGTGAGAAGCCGGCAAGAGAGAAGCCGACAAGAGAGAACCCGGCAAAAGAGAACCCGGCAAGAGAGAATCCGGCAAGAGGAAAAGAAAAGAATCAAGAGCTTACCATAGGCGGCGGATCTGCGCGTGAGTACGGCCGCTTGCCGAACCGCCACTCCTCCGGCTCGAGCTTGAGGTTGGCAATCTCATTCACCAGATAGGCCACCTCGGCAGTCGGCATATCCTTGGTGCACATCCGGCATGGGTCGCGATGCCCACTCATCTGGCTTATGATGTGAGGCCGGCCTTGGAGCGGGAGGACTCGGCGCACCACGAAGGCAAGTAGCAAGTCGGACGCCTTGAGGCCCTCCGACTCCTTCATCACCTTGAGGCAGGCGATGGCGGCAGAGGCGTCGGGCGACCGCGGCTTCGGCTTGAAGCCCCAGTTGGTGCGGGGCTCGGTAGGCGGACTGGCCACGTACTCCGGCAAGTTGATGAAGTCGATCGCCGGGTTGACGTTCTTCACGTAGAAGTACGACTTCTTCCACAGCTTGACCGACTGTATCAGCTTGATGGTTGGGAAGGCGTTTCGAGCACCCGGGCGCCGCACGGCAATGAAAGGCCCACACTGAGCCGCCTCCTCCCTCGTGGAGGTGCCAAGCTTGGTGTAGAAGAAAGCCCCCCAAAGCTTGATGGTGGGGAGGATGCCGAGGTACCCCTTGCAGAGGGTGACGAAGGCCGACAGCAGCACCACCGTGTTCGGTGTGAGGTGGTGCGGCTGGACTGAGTAGAAGGCCAGGAACGAGCGGAGGAAGCCACTCTCTGGCAGGCCGAAGCCACGAAGGAAGTGCGAGCGGAAGATGACGCGCTCGCCTTCCTCCAGCGTCGGCGAGATCTCGTCGGCGGGCGGCACGCGCGTCTTGATGTAGCCCGCGCCGGGCAGCCGCCGTGTGTTGCGGAGGAAGGTGAGATGGTCTTCATGGACGTTGGAGCCGCCCAGTCGCCGGAGCGCTCCATGACGGCCCGAGCTCCACGAAGAGGCCGACGGCGGTGACGATCGCGCGAGCCTGTGGCGAAGCGGAGAGAGGCCTTGGAAAGGAGAAGCTCAAAGGCGACGGCGAGCTGTGGCAGCACTTTGACAGAGCGCGAGTGCGGCGGCGGCAAGGAAGAGGAAGAAGCAGGAGGAGACGAGAGAGAGGAGAGCGTGCGTGCCTTTGCCGCTCCCCTCCTTCCCCGATTTATAGCCCCTGGCTGCGAAGCCGAGGGGGCGGGAGTGGGGTCGTGGGATTAACTGCGCCCACGTCCCCACGACCCCGCATTTACCGCGCGGTAAAGACGCGTGGTAATGGTGCGTTGGATCCTAACCGCCCCGCCTCGGCCGCAGCGGATTCGCGCGCGCGCCGAGGCCTGGTAGTGGTGGGCCCGACCTGCAGCACGTCCCGTCATGCTCGTGGGCTGGCAGGCCGGCTTGGCTGGCTGACGCCACGTGGCGTGCGACTGGCAGGCGGCAAGCCTAGATGCCTAGCTAGCACGCCACCTGGTTCCCGCCTTGGCGGTTAAAAATTCATCAAGCGGCCATCTGCCGCATCCGATTCCTAGTAGTCGGCATACTAGAAGATGGACAAGACGAACAAACAAGACTACTCAAAGTAGGAAGCCGCAGGGGCACCCCGCCTTCTCAACCGCGGCACCCCACCTGCTTCGGGGACTACTGTCGGAGTTATTGGCCATGGGTAGCCTCATCTGCCCCCCATGACATTTCAAGACATCGGGGCCGACTGCGCCCCTCAAGCCTCAAAGCTCGGTTGCCGCCTTCTCATAGCCGGCTGGCCCACGCGGCCGGCTGCCGGAAGGCGGAGGACCCCAGAAGACGGCCACGAGGAGGGCCGCCTCCTAGCAGGCGGCCTCTAGAGAGGCCGGCTACTAGCAGGCGGCCCCAGGCGCCCTCAAAGTCTGCACCCTCTTAAGCACGACGAGACGGGGCGTGGCTACAGCAAAGCCTGCCACCCCCGAATCCAGGGCGGGTCATGCCCACAGGGCGCCGTACTAGTCGGAGATCTCCTACACGGCGCGGCACTGTGGCCCCTCCGCCCGTGACATCACCCAAGTCAGAAGGGACCATGCTCCCATGACGGGCTATCAGTATGGCCTGCAGGCAGCGGGACCTACCTGCCCATGAGAAACCAGAAGGCGGCCAGCCTCAGCCAGTCGGCCAGGGGGGAGGTCGGCACCCAGAGGGCGGCCCTCCCCCTTCCTAGGAGTTTGTGTGCCATTAACCATAAGAGATGGGGAATGGCTACAATGAACGCCCGCCAGGCGGCGGGACTATAGCCACGCCTCCCCCGAGAAAGCAAGCATCATTAGAAGCACGGCTACAGTGATGAGCAGCCGGCAAGACCTGCAAGCGGCGGGCGTGGCCTGTCGGCCAATTACAAGACAGCCGGCGGGGCCCACCAGGCGGCGGGCCCCAGCAGCCAGCGGAGAAGCCGGCCACGAGAGACACTGACGGCCTAGGCCTACACCCGGCCAGTTTACCATTATACCCCTGGGGGTAGGCCTATATAAACCCCCCAGGGCACCCATGCAAAGGGTTCAGACCCTAAGATTACACAACCACACACATAGAGAGAGGAGAGAGAGCTAGCCTTGCCCTTCTTCCTCCTCTAGCAGACAGCTCAAGGAGCAACTTGTAGCTACTTGTTGAGATAGTGATCATGCGGAGACCCCGCAAAGCAGGACTAGGGGTGTTATCTCCTAGGAGAGCCCCGAACCTGGGTAAAGTTCGCCGGCATACGTGTCTACGCCTCATCCCGCTTCCTGGCACCGGCAACGTCTTACTACCCCCACCATGATAAGCCACCCATTGGCATATGTCGCACCAATACCCCGACTATCTCTCTCTCTCTCTCTCTCTCTCTCTCTCTCTCTCTTTCTTTGTATGTCTCGATTGACCTCGCTTTTTCTCGGACACAAACGATATATCTCCATGTTTGAGCCCGATTCGACATATTCATATTGTATACTCTCTCACTCACATTGTCTATCTAGGTCACTCTCTCCAAACCGTCTCACTCTTTCAATCGCATGACGACCCACACTCGCTCAATCTCTCTCCCTTTATATATGTAATCGATTGACCTTGCTTCCTCCCACGCACAAAATATATCTACATGTTTGTGACTGGATCATCTCTTAGGCTCTATCATACAGCCCTCACCCTTCCCAAAAGCTCAATCGGGTAATATCTCTACAGAGCATATATATATTTTCAAGGAATGTCGGACCACACTCACTTTGTCTCTCTATCTATATGTCTCTCGATTGACCTTGCTTTCTCACGCCGTATCTTCCACACATTGAAGCTACCTCTCCATCCCTCACAAAGCCGGAGCTATTTACATTGCGATGGGGACTCCAACCTTGGATTAATTTGTGTAGGCATTTATTCCGGTGGGTTTAGATTATATTTTCGTAGCATTCGGCCCACAACTACTCCAAACACCGTTGCAACCCCCGCACCTCCCCCAATTGATTTCCCTCTGGCTTAGTCATCGCTCTCTCGCACGTCCTTTCTCGCCTTCAACGTCGCACCATGGTATTATTGCAAAAAACTCGGTTGTTCTCTTTAATTATTACAAATAAGCTACAAAACTACACACCGATAGTCCACCTGGAATGCAACAAATTTTGACCCACAAATTAAAGTGCTAAGAACTACACACAGAGGGGCCCACCTGTCATGAAACAAATTTGGAACCATATACAAATTAAAAAATAAAGGACGAGGATTGTCGGGGATATACCCCGCGGTATAAACCGCCGGGTGTATGACCCGGCTGGAGCTTGGCGACTCACTGGCGACCCTCTTGGACCTGGCGGTTTACGATTCATCGGAGACCCAGCGGGCGGGTCAGATCGACGACAAGGCCCAAGGCCCAGTAGGCTGGTTCATGTGATGGTGGGCTGGCTTTAAAGGAAAGCGTAAGGAATATTCCCTTACAAAGGAAGCAAGACTAGGACTCCACTTGTAATAGAGTAATCCTAATCCTAATCCTACTAGGACTAGTCATGTAACCCGCCCCTTCAACATATCTAACGAGGGCCAGGGCACCCCAAGAGGGGACAAGCAAGAAAATAATCGCTAAGGCTAGACACAACTAGAGGAGAGCCGGTCATGCGGCGTCTCCCTCAGGAACATAATGAGATCTAGCCACAAACAGCATGTAGGGCTATTACCGGATGATGTATCCTGGGGCCCGAAGCTGTCTAAATCCTTGTCTTGTACGTTACGTCTCTCGTCCCGATCAACCACTCTCAAGCTACCATATAGATGCATTGGCCTCATGACTAAGTCCTCACACTAGGACATCTGCCGTGACAATTCCACGACAAGGATCGAACATGCGACCAGGGCCTTCAAGTCGCACGTCAATAGGCAACATACATAGAACAACAATGTTTGTTGTACCCCCCTTTGTTCATATAATGTTTTTATATTACCACAACCTATTTAATGGATAACATGCAATATTATTTTTAGTACATTAGTGGGACCGGCTCGTTAGCACATACTATTCGCCTTCACTTACTGGTGGTTTCCATGTGTGCTCTCTCTCTCCTCCCCTTCTGCGTTTAGACGCACGGGCAAACATGAAGAACTCGCGGGCGATGTTGCCATTGACTATATCTGGACGTGTTCACAAGTTACGGCAATTTCACGTACTAGTAGTACTAGTCAATGTGTACGTGCAATGCACGTTAATTTGGAAGTATATTAAGTGCATGCGGATATTAAGTAGGATATTATTTGCATGTTATTATGTGATTAGCACTATTTTGGCATGAAATTAACTGCACGCTAAACGTGTTGAGCGTTTGACATTGAAGCAATCTAGGTCGTTGGATGAGAAGGAATACATGTGGCTTGATGAAGTTTTATATTTAATTTGATACGGCTCTAGCAGAACATTCAATTGATCAAACCATAGATTTCATTCAGTTTGACTCCGGCTTTACATTCATACGACGGTCGATCTAAAATAAACGGAAATGATAAACTTTCGGATTTTAAGCATGGCAATCCGAACAATTTCATGGCAAATTTAGATTACGCGGCGGCGGGGGCGTCTTGCAGTGGGAAGCAGCTCCTCTGCCGTCCTCTGGGTGTCGTCGGGCCACTGACCGAGGGTGATGGCGACGGCGGCGTCTGGCGCAGTTGTTGGAGTACTCCTGGACGTAGACCCTAGCTTCAAGGAAGGCCACAATGTTCTGGACTTCGGTCTCCAGGAGCGACTCAACTAGCGTGAGGAGGCGACTGGCATTGGTGCAAGGAAGCGGTCGACGGCGGCCATCCATGCCGCTAAGGGGGGCACTAGCACCCGCGTGGGGACAGGCGCAGGCAATGGCGCGACATTGACATTCGTGTGCACGGGCACCCGCACGGGCGCGCACGTCAGTGCACGCGCAGGCGCATGCGCTGGCAGGTGCACGGGCACCGGCACAGGCGTGCGTGTCAGTGCACGCTCAGGCGCATGCGCTGGCAGGTGCACGGGCGCGTGAAAGTCGGCGGGGACCTCGTGGAACCCCGTGGCATCAAGCTCGGCGACAATGTGTGGCTCCCAGCCCATCAACTCCACGGGGATGGGCGCTGGCGCAGTCGGGGCGACGGGAGCCGGAATGGGAGCGGCGACAGGCACTGCGTCTTCCCGCAAGGCCGGTTCAAGCTTGTCCCAAAGCGCCTTATGTTCTTGAGACTCCGGCTGGGTGTCTTCCTCAGGAAACTGGAAGACTAAAGGCAGGCCATCGTGATGCGGCATGGCGTACGGTTAGGTCAGGCTGGTTGGAGGTAGACGATAGGAGAATCAGAGGGCAAGAGAGAAGATTGTAGCGATACCAGGTAGTGCGGGGTTGATTTGAAACTGCGGCGCCGGCGACATTAAAAGTGGGAGTAGTTGGGACGAAGGTGGGCGGCGGAGCCTGGTCAAAGGGCTCACCTCCCGATGAGCCTGCGCAGCGGTCTGCTCGCACGCCTCCCTGTCAGCCGGCGCAGCGGTCTGCTCGCACGCCTCCCGTCGACTCAGACGCTTACTCGGACGGCACCTGCTGATGAGAAATGGCACTCGTGGCCGCACGTAAACGCTCACAGTTTCAATAGTCAAAGCGTTCGCCTTAACGTGACAGGTCTTTGTTCCAAAATACCTTGGCTCTTCATTTTTGCAACTTCTCATAAGCAGCTTGTCTCAATTTGAAGAAAAACATTATGTAGGAATATTTGTGCCATATCACGTGTCCATGCTCAATTTCATGAATTTCTGGTGACTTTTGGATTTTCTGAAATTGAAAATCCAGGATTCGAAACAATATCATAACCTGCATCATGCAATAAATTTTCAAGCGATACATCTTTCTTGTTGTATTTCTTAAGAAAGGATTTGGTCAAACATTTTGCTTAGTTAGACTTCAGACAAGTTATATATGCGGAGTAAAAGGATAATCCCTCTGTACGAGTGCATTGCCTGATATATTAACTCAATTACTAGTAGGCACGAGCAAACAGGCTCAATTATGTGCTCATCCTGGTGTAGTAGTAGTACTAGGCAATGCAGTTGATGGGTGACCTTGGTAGCGGCGGCCGAGGGAATTGAACTGTGCTCGGCACGTTAGGTAACGTTGTCTAGTTACTAAAGCATCCCTCCATTGTTCATCGGTAGTCATTATGGACCGCAGACATGAGGGGAATTTCCTAGGGCTGGAATTCTGGCCGCCAGATATTTCGACTCGAAACGCGGAGGCTCGACTGGTTGGGGTTGGCTAATGTGCGTACCACGCACGCTACCAGAAGGACAAAAGCCCGTTTTTTTAGGATCAACACGAGCCAAGGTCTGGCTGGTACGCCATTGGGTCCTACCATTCGAGAATACGAAAGGATCCCTCAAAAAAATAGAATACGAAAGTAATCTTTTAAATCGCTGAACCAATCTATGTGTATTACAATGCCCGTATTTTCCTTGCAAATAGTAATCTCAACGTGGTAATTGATTTATGACGAGTTCTCGAATTAGAGTGAGTTTGTGATATAGTGATCTCAACGTGGATTTCACATTTCATGGTATCCCTAGTAAGTTTTTCATTGCAAATTCAAATTTAAAAGATGAACGGTATGGTGGTGAGAAAACTTTGTATGGATCAAGCATACGACCACACACACACACACACACACATGAACACACACGAACACAACAACAATCCAATAAGTATAGTGCATCTAATTTTCCAAACCATGCATCTATGACACGAATTCAAAAATACTCCTTATGTTCCTTAATATTGGTCTTTTAGAGATTTCAACAAGTGACTACATACGGAGCAAAATGACTGAATCTACACTCTAAAATATATCTATATACATCCTTATGTGGCAGTCCATTTGAAATCTCTAAAAAGAGTAAAATGTAAGACATGCATGGTTCTCAATTCAATATTTGAAATGAATAGGAAACTGAAACATGAATATTAAGTCTAGTACTATAGTACATGCAAATGTTGTGTTTAGGCGGAGCTATGTAGATTGTTGGGGGTTAACCCCTCGACCCTAGATAAAATTGTGAAGTTCTGTTTAGGATTGTTTAGATTATATTTGTCCCCACCCTCCCAAACACCGATTGGTTGTGCACCCCCTCCTCCCCGGGAGAATATCATGTGCCCCACACCTTAGATGCTATATGCTGATACAAGTTGCTTGGAGCTTGTTGATCTGAGATATACCAGCTCACATGATGTCTTAATATTTTTACAGGAAACCTTAATGAGTTGGAGAATTGCACACAATTTGTACAAAACTACTTAGATGCCCTTGGATCCCATATCCAACGACCTCGAAGCTCGTATCACCGTAGCATCTAAGATGAAGGAGAACATCATATTCTCCTGTATGTAAGAATATCATGTGCTACCACACCTTAGATGCTTTGGTGATACAAGGTCTTCGGAGCCGTTGGATTTGTGACCCAAAAACTCCTCGGTGGTTTGAATGTTTTTTTTGCAGAAAAGCCCCCAAAGAGTTCGACCACTACTTACAAGCACAAAGACTGCTCAGATGCCATTGGATCTCAGATCAAATGACCTCGAAGCTCGTATCACCGTACCATCCAAACTCCTCGGTGGTTTGAACCTGATGTTTTCTCGCATGGGAGAATATGAGGTGCTCCCGCACCATAGATTCTATGGTGATACGAGTTCACGGAGATCTGTCAGCTCACAGTAGGAGGTTTGAATGTTTTTGCAATATACGCTTGAGAGAGTTTGGGAATTGCGCAGAAAGTACAAGTACTACGCATGTGGCATCTGATCACAGATCATACGACCTAGATGCTCGTATCACCGTAGCAGCTAATTAAGCTACGGGGAGCACCTAATATGAGCAACGGGGAGCCGTTGGATCCAAGATGCAGCGGCACACACGAGGCCTGAATGTTTTATTTGCAAAAAATACTTGGAGAGTTTGGAAATTACGCATAATTACAAAGACTACTCCCAAGCCATTGGATCACAGTTCCATCGTATCACCATAACATCTATGATGCGGGGTGGATGTGATATTCTATGCCGCTGTCATTTTTGTTTGTAAACTTGCAAAATACGTGTAACTCGTGCTGTTACTTGTCTAACTACGCAAAGTGTTTGTTCAAAAAAACCATCTTACACTGAAATATCGGAACAACACACGGGGGTCCCACTTGTCATTGATCAAATTTGGACCTAAAACTTACAAATCTGAAAGACGAGATTCAAACTGTCAACCTGGACTACAAAGCGTAAGTCGATAGCCTGAAACAATAGCGGTTGTTGGCTTTGTCCCGTAACTTGATTTTATACAGTATTACGTTGAGTACAGTAGAGGGAGTGCCTCGTCAACACATGCATGACCGTTGACTCACTTACTGGTGGTTCCCAGGTCTGCGATCTCTCTCTCCTCTCCATCGTCTAACCTTTAGACGCACGGGCACACACGAAGAGCGGTGCTAGCTTGCCGTGGTGTTATTATAACTAAAAAAATCTTGAAAAATAGAAAATCGCCTAGCACAAGAGATGTTGTGGCTGGTCGAGACGGAGCGAACCAGACCTATCCTCCATGCCACGTTAGCATGATGAAGCTGTGTGGCTAGTGGGATGTTTTCGACCGACTAGCTGGGTCCCGAGGTCAAACCATAGGTACTACGTCTGATACAGTATATTTTTACACGCACATTTTTCCTCCATGCCGAGACGTGGCACACCCTACCGTGTGGTTCCGGGGTCCTCCTGGGTGGTGCACGCATATATTCTTCCTTGCCGAGACGTGGGACACCCTACCGCCCATTTTCTGGGTCCTCCTCGGTCCTAGCGCCGAAGCAAGTAAATGAGTCATCAAATCATGAAAGACCACCTTTCCCGTTGAGTACATAGATGAAGCACGGTGGCTAGCTAGTTGGGCTAGTGCGACTGATTAGCTAGGCCGCCGCCACATTGGTTTTTTCACCCCTTTTTTTATCAACTTGCCGGTAGGTAAATTTAAATATCCACCGCGGCGTTGCTCTAGTCTTTGGGTGCAGCAGGCGCGACAGGATTTTTAATTTTTTTGATTGACGGGAGCAGGCGCGGCAGTAATTAGTCACGATGACTCCGCCTGTAAAACCCACTGCTCCCTGATGTGAGAAGTCATGGACTGGTGTTTTCCCATGGTGAAAACAAAAAGATTCCCCGCTCCTCGGTTGGCTCCCTCCGCCTTCCCGTAGATTGCATTGCCTTTCAGCCGTTCACCCCCTTTGCTTCCTCTCCCCATTGCTTCTACCTGGTGCGATGGCGGCGCAACAGATCACGGAGGCTGAGGTGAGGCGCCTGACACAGGAGCTCCAGGCCATGGATGCGGAGCTCAGGGCCAAGGACGTGGAGCTCCGTGAGCTCAAGGAGGAGAGGAGTGCCATGCTCCTCCGTTATGTGCGGGAGTTCATGGAGCTTCAAAAGCGAGAGGCGTCCACCATAAAGATGCTCGAGGCATCGGCGGCGTTGCTGCAGAAAGCGGGAGATACGATAGGGGAGGCGGCTGGAGCGCGAGCGGGCCGATCGTGATGAGGTCCAGGATTGCCTCAGCCACTTGGTGGACCAAGTTGCCACACACGTGTTACGGCTGCGCGATGCCTACCGTCGTGCCAGTGCGACCATGCCGGCCGTCGGGCTAAACCCGTGCGACCACCCCATCGACTTCAACGAGCTACGGCTTCCTGACCTGGTCTCCTTCTTCACCTATATCTCCGAGGAGCTGAGCCATCTCCGTGCGATGGTGGGGGCGGAGCTAGACAAAGAGGGGTTGCGGGCTACCGTCGCCGTTGCTGTTGCCGGGCGAATCCTCTCAGGGCTCCGTCACCAGAATCCATTCGTGCCATTCAAAGCCATCTTTGACGAGCTGGCTCCCGTCAACCGGGAGCGGGCTGTTGCACCCTGCATCACCAACGTCGTGCGCCTCGAGAAGCAGAGGGACTTCGGTGGTGTTTATGTTGGAAATATGTCCTAGGGGCAATAATAAATTGGTTATTATTATATTTCCTTGTTCATGATAATCGTTTATTATCCATGCTAGAATTGTATTGATAGGAAATTCAGATACATGTGTGGATACATAGACAACACCATGTCCCTAGTAAGCCTCTAGTTGACTAGCTCGTTGATCAATAGATCGTTACGGTTTCCTCACCATGGACATTGGATGTCGTTGATAACGGGATCACATCATTAGGAGAATGATGTGATGGACAAGACCCAATCCTAAGCCTAGCACAAGATCGTGCAGTTCGTTTGCTAAGAGCATTTCTAATGTCAAGTATCATTTCCTTAGACCATGAGATTGTGCAACTCCCGGATACCGTAGGAATGCTTTGGGTGTACCAAACGTCACAACGTAACTGGGTGACTATAAAGGTGCACTACAGGTATCTCCGAAAGTGTGTTGGGTTGGCACGAATCGAGACTGGGATTTGTCACTCCGTGTAAACGGAGAGGTATCTCTGGGCCCACTCGGTAGGACATCATCATAATGTGCACAATGTGACCAAGGAGTTGATCACGGGATGATGTGTTACGGAACGAGTAAAGAGACTTGCCGGTAACGAGATTGAACAAGGTATCGGGATACCGACGATTGAATCTCGAGCAAGTAACATACCGATAGACAAAGGGAATTGTATACGGGATTGATTGAATCCCCGACTTCGTGGTTCGTCCAATGAGATCATCGTGGAACCTGTGGGAGCCAACATGGGTATCTAGATCCCGCTGTTGGTTATTGGCCGGAGAACGTCTCGGTCATGTCTGCATGGTTCCCGAACCCGTAGGGTCTACACACTTAAGGTTCGATGACGCTAGGGTTATAGGGCATAGATATACGTGGTTACCGAATGTTGTTCGGAGTCCCGGATGAGATCCCGGACGTCACGAGGAGTTCCGGAATGGTCCGGAGGTAAAGATTTATATATGGGAAGTCCTGTTTTGGTCACCGGAAAAGTTTCGGGTGCTATCGGTGACGTACCGGGACCACCGGGAGGGTCCCGGGGGTCCACCAGGTGGGGCCACCGGCCCCAGAGGGCTGCGTGGGCTAAGTGTGGGAAGGGACCAGCCCCTAGGTGGTCTGGTGCACCTCCCACAAGAGTCCCAAGGCGCAGGGAAGGGGGAAGTGGGAAACCCTAGGCTCAGATGGGCCTAAGGCCCACCTAGTGGTGCGCCCCCCTCTCTCCCCCCTTGGCCGCCCCTCCAAGTCCCATCTAGGGCTGGCCGCACCCCTTGGGGGGAACCCTAGATGGGGGCGGAGCCCCTGCCCCTCCCCTATATATAGTGGGGGTTTTGGGGCTGCCATACAGATGAGTCTTCCTCTCTCTTGGCGCAGCCCTACCCCTCTTCCTCTTCTCTCGCGGTGCTTGGCGAAGCCCTGCGGGATTGCCACGCTCCTCCATCACCACCACGCTGTCGTGCTGCTGCTGGACGGAGTCTTCCCCAACCTCTCCCTCTCTCCTTGCTGGATCAAGGCGTGGGAGACGTCACCGGGCTACACGTGTGTTGAACGCGGAGGCGCCGTGGTTCTGCGCTTAGATCGGAATCAACCGCGATCTGAATCGCTACGAGTACGACTCCTTCATCCGCGTTCTTGCAACACTTTTGCATCGCGATCTACAATGGTATGTAGATGCACTCCCCTTCCTCTCGGTGCTAGATTACTCCATAGATTGATCTTGGTGGTGCGTAGAAAATTTTGAATTTCTGCTACTTTCCCCAACAGGTGGCATCATGAGCTAGGTCTATGCGTAGTTTCTATGCACGAGTAGAACACAAAGTAGTTATGGGCGTCGATTTTTTCAATTTACTTGCCGTTACTAGTCTTATCTTGATTCGGCGGCATCGTGGGATGAAGCGGCCCGGACCGACCTTACACGTACTCTTACGTGAGACAGGTTCCACCGACTGACATGCACTAGTTGCATAAGGTGGCTAGCGGGTGTCTGTCTCTCCCACTTTAGTCGGATCGGATTCGATGAAAAGGGTCCTTATGAAGGGTAAATAGAAATTGGCATATCACGTTGTGGCTTTTGCGTAGGTAAGAAACGTTCTTGCTAGAAACCCATAGCAGCCACGTAAAACATGCAACAACAATTAGAGGACGCCTAACTTGTTTTTGCAGGGTATGCTATGTGATGTGATATGACCAAAAGGATGTGATGAATGATGTATGTGATGTATGAGATTGATCATGTTCTTGTAATAGGAATCACGACATGCATGTCGATGAGTATGACAACCGGCAGGAGCCATAGGAGTTGTCTTAATTTATTGTATGACCTGCGTGTCAATGAAAACGCCATGTAATTACTTTACTTTATTGCTAACCGTTAGCTATAGTAGTAGAACTAATAGTTGGCGAGACAACTTCATGAAGACACGATGATGGAGATCATGGTGTCATGCCAGTGACAAAGGTGATCATGCCGCGCCTCGAAGATGGAGATCAAAAGGCGCAAGATGATATTGGCCATATCATGTCACTTTGTGATTTGCATGTGATGTTTGTCATGTTTACATCTTATTTGCTTAGAACGACGGTAGCATAAATAATATGATCCCTCACTAAAATTTCAAGAGAAGTGTTCCCCCTAACTGTGCACCGTTGCGAAGGTTCGTTGTTTTGAAGCACCACGTGATGATCGGGTGTGATAGATTCTAATGTTCGAATACAACGGGTGTTGACGAGCCTAGCATGTACAGACATGGCCTTGGAACACATGCGAAACACTTAGGTTGACTTGACGAGCCTAGCATGTACAGACATGGCCTCGGAACACAAGAGATCGAAAGGTCGAACATGAGTCGTATAGTAGATACGATCAACATGGAGATGTTCACCGATGATGACTAGTCCGTCTCACGTGATGATCGGACACGGCCTAGTTTGACTCGGATCATGTATCACTTAGATGACTAGAGGGATGTCTATCTGAGTGGGAGTTCATTAAATAATCAAATGAACTTAATTATCATGAACATAGTCAAAAGGTCTTTGCAAATTATGTCATAGCTTACGCTTTAGTTCTACTGTTTAAGATATGTTCCTAGAGAAACTTTAGTTGAAAGTTGGTAGTAGCAATTATGCGGACTGGGTCCGTAAACTGAGGATTGTCCTCATTGCTGCACAGAAGGCTTATGTCCTTAATGCACCGCTCGGTGTGCTGAACCTCAGCGTCGTCTGTAGATGTTGCGAAACATCTGACATACACGTTTTGATGACTACGTGATAGTTCAGTGCGTAATGCTAACGGTTTAGAATTGTGGCACCAAAGACGTTTTGAAACGTCGTAGAACATATGAGATGTTCCGAAGACTGAAATTGGGATTTCAGACTAGTGCCCACGTCAAGAGGTATGAGACCTCTGACAAGTTTCTTAAGCCTGCAGACTAAGGGAGAAAAGCTCAATCGTTGAGCATGTGCTCAGATTGTCTGAGTGCCACAATCGCTTGAATCGAGTGGGAGTTAATCTTCCAGATGAGATAGTGATGGTTCTCCATAGTCACTGCCACCAAGCTATTAGAGCTTCGTGATGAACTATAACATATCAGGGATAGACATGATGATCCTTGAGCAACTCGCGATGTTTGACACCGCGAAAGTAGAAATCAAGAAGGAGCATCAATTGTTGATGGTTAGTAAAACCACTAGTTTCTAGAAGGGCAAGGGCAAAAGGGATACTTCATGAAACAGCAAATCATTTGCTGCTCTAGTGAAGAATCCCAAGGTTGAACCCAAACCCGAGACTAAGTGCTTCTGTAATGAGGGGAACGGTCACTGAAGCAGAACTACCCTAGATACTTGGTAGATGAAAAGGCAGGCAAGGTCAACAGAAGTATATTGGATATACATTATATGAATGTGTACTTTACTAGTACTCCTAGCAGCACCAGGGTATTAGATACCAGTTCGGTTGCTAAGTGTTAGTAACTCGAAATAAAAGCTGCGGAATAAACGGAGACTAGCTAAAGGTGAGATGACGATATGTGTTGGAAGTGTTTCCAAGGTTGATGTGATCAAGCATCGCATGCTCCCTCTACCATCGAGATTGGTGTTAAACCTAAATAATTGTTATTTGGTGTTTGCGTTGAGCATAAACATGATTGGATTATGTTTATCGCAATACGGTTATTCATTTAAGGAGAGTAATGGTTACTCTGTTTATTTGAATAATACCTTCAATGGTCTTGCACCTAAAATGAATCTCGATCGCAGTGATACACATGTTCGTGCCAAAAGATATAAAATAGTAATGATAGTACCACATACTTGTGGCACTGCCATTTGAGTCATATTGGTATAGAACGCATGAAGAAGCTCCATGTAGATGGATCTTTGGACTCACTCGTTTTTGAAAAGATTGAGACATGCGAACCATGTCTATTGGTATATATGCATGAAGAAACTCCATGCAGATGGATCGTTTGGACTCACTTGATTTTGAATCACTTGAGACATGCAAATCATACCACATGGGCAAGATGACTGAAAGGCCTCGTTTTCAGTAAGATGAAACAAGAGAGCAACTTGTTGGAAGTAATACATTTAATGTGTGCAGTCCAATGAGTGCTGAGGCACACAGTGGATATCGATGTGTTCTTACTTCACAGATGATTTGAGTAGATGCTGAGAATATTTACTTGATGAAACACAAGTCTGAATTATTGAAAGGTTCAAGTAATTTCAGAGTGAAGTTGAAGATCGTCGTGACAAGAGGATAAAATGTCTATGATATGATCATAGAGATATCTGGGTTACGAGTTTGGCACACAATTAAGACATTGTGGAAAGTGTTGCACAATTAATACCGCCTGGAACACCACAGTGTGATGGTGTGTCCGAACATCATAACTGCACCCTATTGGATATGGTGCATACCATGATGTCTCTTATCGAATTACCACTATCGTTTATGGGTTAGGCATTAGAGACAACCGCATTCACTTTAAAAGGGGCACCACGCAATTCCGTTGAGACGACACCGTTTAGAGAAACCTAAGTTGTCGTTTCTTAAAAGTTTGGGGCTGCGATGCTTATGTGAAAAAGTTTCAGGCTGATAAGCTCGAACCCAAAGCGGATAAATGCATCTTCATAGAATACCCAAAACAGTTGGGTATACCTCCTATTTCAGATCTGGAAGCAAAAGTAATTGCTTCTAGAAATGAGTCCTTTCTCGAGGAAAAGTTTCTCTCGAAAGAATTGAGTGGGAGGATGGTGAAGACCTGATGAGGTTATTGAACCGTCACTTAAACTAGTGTGTAGCACGGCACAGGAAGTTGTTCCTGTGGCACCCATACCAATTGAAGTGGAAGCTTATGATAGTGATCGTGAAACTTCGGATCAAGTCACTACCAAACCTCGTAGGTCGACAAGGATATGTACTACTCCTAAGTGGTACACTAATCCTGTCTTAGATATCATGTTGTTAGACAATACTGAACCTACGAGCTATGGAGAAGCGATGGTGGGCCCATATTCCGAAAAATGGTTAGAAGCCATGAAATCCGAGATAGGATCCATGTATCAGAACAAAGCATGGACTTTGGTGAACTTGCCCGATGATCGGCAAGCCATTGAGATAAATGGATCTTTAAGAAGAAGACGGACGTGGACGGTAAGGTTACCGTCTATGAAGCTCGACTTGTGGCAAAGAGTATTTTCACAAGTTCAAGGAGTTGACTACGATGAGATTTTCTCATCCGTAGCGATGCTGAAGTCCGTCGGAATCATGTTAGCATTAGCTGCATTTATGAAATCTGGCAGATGGATGTCAAAACAAGTTTCCTTACCAGTTTTCGTAAGGAAAGGTTGTATGTGATACAATCAGAAAGGTTTTGTCGATCCTAAGGATGCTAAAATGTATGCTAGCTCCAGCGATCCTTCCATGGATTAGAGCAAGCATCTCGGAGTCAGAATATACGCTTTGATGGAGTGATCAAAGTTTTTTGGGTTTATACAAAGTTTGTTAGAAACTTGTATTTACAATAAAGTGAGTGGGAGCGCTACAACATTTCTGATAAGTATATGTGAATGACATATTGTTGATCCGAAATGATGTAGAATTTCTGGAAAGCATAAAGGGTTGTTTGAAAGGAGTTTTTCAAAGGAAGACCTGGATAAAGCTGCTTATATATTGGGCATCAAGATCTATAGAGATAGATCAAGACGCCTGATGATACTTTCAAAGAACGCACACCTTGACATGATTTTGAAAGAGTTCAAAATAGAGCAGCAAAGAAGGAGTTCTTGGCTGTGTTACAAGGTGTGAGTATTGAGTAAGACTCAAGACCTGACCATAGCAGAAGAGAGAGAAAGGACGAAGGTCGACCCCTATGCTTTAGACGTAGGCTCTACAGTATGCTATCCTGTGTACCGCACATCAAGTGTGCCTTGCCATGAGTTGGTCAAGGGGTACAATAATGATCCGGGAATGGATCACATGACAACGGTCGAACTTATCCTTAGTATCTAGTGGACTAAGGAATTTTCTCGATTATGGAGGTGAAAAGGAGTTCGTCGTAAAGGGTTACGTCGATGCGAACTTTGACACTAATCTGGATGACTCTGAGTAGTAAACCAGATTCGTATAGCAGAGCAGTTATTTGAAATGGCTCCAAGTAGCGCGTGGTAGCATCCACAAGATGACATAGATATTCGTAAAGCACACATGGATCTAAAAGGTTCAGACCCGTTGACTAATAACCTCTCTCACAAGCATAACATGATCAAACCAGAACTCATTGAGGGTTAATCACATAGTGATGTGAACTAGATTGTTGACTCTAGTAAACTCTTCTGATGTTGGTCACATGGTGATGTGACCTGTGAGTGTTAATCACATGGTGATGTGAACTAGATTATTAACTCTAGTGCAAATTGGAGACTGTTGGAAATATGCCCTAGAGGCAATAATAAATTGGTTATTATTATATTTCCTTGTTCATGATAATCGTTTATTATCCATGCTAGAATTGTATTGATAGGAAACTCAGATACATGTGTGGATACATAGACCACACCATGTCCCTAGTAAGCCTCTAGTTGACTAGCTCGTTGATCAATAGATGGTTACGGTTTCCTGACCATGGACATTGGATGTCGTTGATAACGGGATCACATCATTAGGAGAATGATGTGATGGACAAGACCCAATCCTAAGCCTAGCACAAGATCGTGTAGTTCGTTTGCTAAGAGCGTTTCTAATGTCAAGTATCATTTCCTTAGACCATGAGATTGTGCAACTCCCGGATACCGTAGGAATGCTTTGGGTGTACCAAACGTCACAACGTAACTGGGTGACTATAAAGGTGCACTACAGGTATCTCCGAAAGTGTCTGTTGGGTTGGCACGAATCGAGACTGGGATTTGTCACTCCGTGTAAACGGAGAGGTATCTCTGGGCCCACTTGGTAGGACATCATCATAATGTGCACAATGTGACCAAGGAGTTGATCACGGGATGATGTGTTATGGAACGAGTAAAGAGACTTGCCGGTAACGAGATTGAACAAGGTATCGGGATACCGACGATCGAATCTCGGGCAAGTAACATACCGATAGACAAAGGGAATTGTATACGGGATTGATTGAATCCCCGACATCGTGGTTCATCCGATGAGATCATCGTGGAACATGTGGGAGCCAACATGGGTATCCAGATCCCGCTGTTGGTTATTGGACGGAGAACGTCTCGGTCATGTCTGCATGGTTCCCGAACCCGTAGGGTCTACACACTTAAGGTTCGATGACGCTAGGGTTATAGGGAATAGATATACGTGGTTACCGAATGTTGTTTGGAGTCCCGGATGAGATCCCGGACGTCACGAGGAGTTCCGGAATGGTCCGGAGGTAAAGATTTATATATGGGAAGTCCTGTTTTGGTCACCGGAAAAGTTTTGGGTGCTATCGGTAACGTACCGGGACCACCGAGAGGGTCCCGGGGGTCCACCAGGTGGGGCCACCGACCCCAGAGGGCTGCGTGGGCTAAGTGTGGGAAGGGACCAGCCCCTAGGTGAGCTGGTGCACCTCCCACAAGGGGCCCAAGGCGCAGGGAAGGGGGAAGGGGGAAACCCTAGGCTCAGATGGGCCTAAGGCCCACCTAGTGGTGCGCCCCCCTCTCTCCCCCTTGGCCGCCCCTCCAAGTCCCATCTTGGGCTGGCCGCACCCCTTGGGGGGGAACCCTAGATGGGGGCACAGCCCCTCCCCCTCCCCTATATATAGTGGGGGTTTTGGGGCTGCCATACAGATGAGTCTTCCTCTCTCTTGGCGCAGCCCTACCCCTCTTCCTCTTCTCTCGCAGTGCTTGGCGAAGCCGTGCGGGATTGCCACACTCCTCCATCACCACCACGCCATCGTGTTGCTGCTGGACGGAGTCTTCCCCAACCTCTCCCTCTCTCCTTGCTGGATCAAGGCGTGGGAGATGTCACCGGGCTACACATGTGCTGAACACGGAGGCGCCGTGGTTCGGCGCTTAGATCGGAATCAACCACGATCTGAATCGCTACGAGTACGAGTCCTTCATCCGCGTTCTTGCAACGCTTCCGCATCGCGATCTACAATGGTATGTAGATGCACTCCCCTTCCCCTCGGTGCTAGATTACTCCATAGATTGATCTTGGTGATGCGTAGAAAATTTTGAATTTCTGCTATGTTCCCCAACAGTTTAGGCGTCCTCTGCATGGGAGTGTCCATGTCTCGGTGCAACATGACCGTTGGATCAAACTTAGACGGTGCAGATCGGTCACTATAGCACAAAGCGTGTGGGTGTGTTTGGTTGCATTCTCATCTCAATATAGTTGTTCCCTCTTCGAGTATTTGTGTTAACCTACTAGTGTGGACTCATGCACCCTTCATGCACTCTGCCAAACACCCAAAAGTGGGTTGAGAAGGGAACTTTGGCTCCCATCCCATGCAACCTTCATACACCCTGCCTAACACTGAGTCATGCTTCATATGGTTCATGTTTCGTGGAGTACTGTAGCACCGTACTTTCCGTGCACTGTAGACCTAGTTCTGTTAACATTGATCTCACTGTTCATTCTCGACCGGACAGTCGAAAAAGCGGTACTATGTTACATTACTGTTCATATAGATGACATGCGCACAACATCATTTTTTATCATCATATCTTACTACACTAGCAACAAGATTATGTAGTACTGACGTATGAACCACTGCACATGCCTAGTAGTAGGAGCACTGTGTATGTTCAAGGGGCTACCGTGTTTTGCACTCCTCCGTCGTAAGAGTGGAAACGCTTGCTGTAATCATTTTTTTCTTCAGGAAAACAGTGGAGACGCTCTACCGTGCGGATCCTCCTCGACGGTCATCGAGAACCTTGCTACTCACTTTCGCCGACGTGTGGGACAGCCAGCATCGGGGTCCACCAGCCATGCACTAAATTACTCCGTAGTAGAGTGCCCAACTGCACGGTAGACTACCCCAATCGAAGTGCCGCAGTAATGCCCAATGAGCCGTCAAATCACAAAACCCCCTCCTTTCACTACAAAAAAAAGACACATCCGTGACATTTTGGGCCGAACAAATTTTTTTCTGTCATACTTATGACACTTCTATGACGATAATTGTGACAAAACCCGGTATCATCATAGATGTGGTGGGCTCCTACTTCTATGAGAAAAAATCATGACAGAAAATGGGCTTTTCGTCCTGGGCGGGCCGGAGACGCAGCTGCATGACATTCTTTGGGTCGTCCATGATGGAAAAAACTATGGTACAAGCAAGGGCGAGGAAAATATCGGGGTGTTCCCGGTTACAGTGGGTGGTCGGGGCCGAGCGATCCGTGTTTCTCTCGTACACGCACGCGCGTGGGTGCGAGGCGTTGGGCTCTAACTAAACCCGGGCGATTGCACTGCAGGCTACACGTTACTGAACCCGAGCGATCGATCGATGGCTGTTAACTAAACCCAATCGAGCGATTCCTTCGCTACTGCTGCTAACTGAAGCCGATCGATGCTACCTTTGGATGAACAGTGAGGGTTGCTAGGGGGTTTGGATGAACAGTTCCCGGTGGGGATGGATGAATAGGACCCCGTGGTGTAGCCTCTGGATGAAGAGTGAGTGTTGCTGAGGGGTTTGGATGAACAGTTCCCGGTGGGGGTGGATGAACAGGACCCCGTGGTGTTGCCTCCGGATGAACAGGACCTCGATCGATCGAGCCGGTTGGGGCTGGATGAACAGGACCCCGTGGAGGGATGGATGAACAGGACCACCCCGTGGAGGGCTGGATGAACAGTAGACGGTGGAGTGCTGGATGAACAGTAGCCCGTGGAGGGGTGGTTGAACAGGAGCCCGTGGAGAGGGCTGGTTGAACAGTAGCCAGTGGAGTAGCGCGTGGTGGAGGCTGGATGACCAGGAGCCCGTGGATGAACAGTCGCAGGTGGAGGATGGAGGAGGTCAACGGTGGATGAACAGTAGCCCGTGGAGGCTGGAGGGGGTCGACGGTGGAGATGAACAGTATCCCGTGGAGTCCTGTTTTGCGGTACGCCACACCCCTCCCGATGAACAGGACCCCCATTTCGACCGTAGCGCTCCAACAAAAGTCCGTTTCTCTGTTTTGCGGTACGCCACACCCCTCCCGATCAACAGGACCCCCGTTTCGACCGTAGGAGGTCCGTTTCCTCTGTTTTCCGGTACGCCAGACCCCTCCCGATGAACAGGATCCCATTTCAACCGTGGCCGGTCGAACACATGGCCGTTTCCTCCGTTCTACGGAACGCCAGGCCTCATTTTCATCGGTTGTTCCGTCCAAGCCGGTTGGCTCCCACGCATTCCGTTGCCTCCCGATGAACACGACGCATTTTGTTGCCTCCCCATGAACACGGCAACGACGCAGTTTCTTCGTTCCCACCCAGCCATGTACACGAGCCCTGGCCATACGTATGCGCGAGTAGGCATTCGAGACCCCGCCCGTATGTACATACGTGGCCGTATTTTCTTTCTTGCACACTGGCCACTGTACGTACGTGTACATGCTACATGTGCGCCTACGACACGCGCGCGCTCTACATCGACCAGTATGTACGTACACGTTCGCGAGCAGAACGACAACGCTACGTACGCTTCGACCAGGTGGGTCCCGACTGTCAGGCACTTCCTTGCGTGCGAAGATATAGCTGGTGGGTCCCAGCAGTCAGGGGGTGAATCATTTTTTTTGCCTGGACGCACTTCCTTGCATGCGAAGATGTAGCTGGTGGGTCCCAGCAGTCAGAGGGAAACGTTTTTTTTTCACGAAATACGGTGGCCCATCCGGTGGGTCCCCGCTGTTAGGTGCAGGAATAATTAATTTGCGCGTAATAAGGAGGCACTTCCTTGCGGCTGCCGTGCACCCAGCTGTCAGCCTCTCCACGTACAGTACTCTTCCGATGGAAGTCGGTCATTGACCACATTGACCACGCCGCGCCGAGAGCACCAAGGCGGTGGACGACGGCGAGGCCTAGGAAGGGGATGGCGCGGAGGCAGGGAAGACGCGGTAGTGGATGCCCACGCGTAGAGTAGTATGAGGGTTCACTGGTTCGCTGCGGTGTGAGGCTGCCGTCGCTGCAGAATAACAGGGGGTGTGGGTGATTAGAGGGATGGCCTGGCCAGCGGTGGGAGTAGTAGGGGGCGGTGAG
This sequence comes from Triticum aestivum, assembly GCF_018294505.1. Taxonomy (NCBI): domain Eukaryota; kingdom Viridiplantae; phylum Streptophyta; class Magnoliopsida; order Poales; family Poaceae; genus Triticum; species Triticum aestivum. Next base: position 128,232,129 of record NC_057808.1, read on the forward strand.
CCCTCCGCCGCATCGCAGCTGGCCATGAGAGGCAGGAGCACGAGGCACGACCGGCGCTGGTTTGGGTGGCTGGAGCAAGAAGACCAGAGGTTGAAGAAGCACTACGGCCGTTGGATGGACATCGTATGGTCACTAGAGCTAGAATCGTGCATATTTTCTAAGTTGACAAATCCCTCCGTCCCCGTCAACTCAGTAGGCCCACAAGTCAGCCTGCCACTATACTGGGTCCCAGCTAGCAGGGGGAGTATTCATTTTTTTGTGCGTAATAAGGAGGCACTTCCTTACGAGTGAAGATATAGCTGGTGGGTCCGAGCTGTCAGCGGCGGTAACATTTTTTTCGGGAAATACAGAGGCCCTTCCGGTGGGTCCCAGATGTCAGGTGGAGGAATCACTATTTTGCGCGTAATAAGGAGGAATTTCCTTGCGTGCGGCCATGGACCCAGCTGTCAGCCTCTCCACGTACAGTCCACTTCAGATGCATGTCGGTCGTTGACCACGTTGACCAGGCCGCGCCGAGAACACCAGGGCGGTGGACGACGGTGAGGCCTAAGAAGGGAACGACACGGAGGCAGGGAAGACTCGGCAGTTGTTTCCCACACGGAGGGGAGTATGACTGTACGAGGGTTTACTGGTTCGTCTGCCGTCGCCGGAGAATAACAGCAGGTGTGTGTGAATAGAGGGAGTACGGTGGGGCGGTGAGGCCTGCGCGGCAGCACAGCCGACCGCGGGGAGGAGGGAGCAGGCAGTCCCACCGGCGCTTGTTTGAGCGGCTGGAGCAGGAAGAGCAGAGATTGAAGAAGCATGACGGCCGTTGGATGGAAATCCAACAGTCACTGCTTGTGCATCAACCTTTTTCTAGGAAAGCCTCAAATCTGTGGAAAACAGCATACAGCCCATCTACCATTATTTCTAATAATTTACAGCCCATTTGCTAATTCTTAAGGGTTTTTTGGAGCCCATATTCTTTTTGTTAGCATTACAGCCCATATTGTGGGCACGGTTAAAAAATTATACGAAATTTTGCATATTTTGTTGCGGTCCGAACTGTTTTTAATCCCGAAATTTTGAGTCACATTCAAACTGAATTTAAAAATAAATGTATATCAATATAAAATCCAACAAATTGTCCACGCATAAAAATCAATACAATTTAAAATCTCGAAATGAAAAAAAGAAATTTGAAACTAATAGCCGGTTTGATGTGTTTTAAAAATGTACAACGCATTTCTCATTACTGATAGGCCATTTTCTCGGCCAGCCGAATGAAGCTCTCCTTGTCTTGAAAGATTTGCAGCCCAATAGGCCTGACAAAGTGACTTACCTGGCAAATCACAAAAAAACTGGGCTGTGGCCGTGGACCCAGCTGTCAGCCTCTCCACGTACAGTACTCTTCCAATGGAAGTCGGTCGTTGACCACATTAACCACGCCGCGCCGAGAGCGCCAATGCGGTGGACGACGGCGAGGCCTAGGAAGGGGACGACGCGGAGCTGGGGAAGACGCAGCAGTGGATGCCCACGCGGAGAGGAGTATGAGGGTTCACTGGTTCAGCTGCGGTGTGAGGCTGCCATCGCCGCAGAATAACAGGGGGTGTGGGTGAGTGGAGGGATGGCCTGGCCAGCGGTGGGAGTAGTATGGGGGCAGTGAGGCCTCCGCGGCAGCACAGCCGGCCACGGGAGGCAGGAGCAGGCGGCACGACCGGCGCTGCTTTGGGCGGCTAGAGCAAGAAGACCAGAGGTTGAAGAAGCATTGTGGCCATTGGATGGACATCGTACGGTCACTGGAGCTAGAATCGTTCATATTGACTAAGTTGACAAAGCCCTCTGTCCCCGTCAACTTAGTAGGCCCACAAGTCAGCCACCCACTATGGTGGGTCCCAGCTAGCAGGGGGTATTTATTTTTTGGTGCGTCATAAGGAGGCACTTCCTTGCGTGTGAAGATATAGCTGGTGGGTCCGACCTGTCAGCGGGGGGAACGTTTTTTATGAAATACAGAAGCCCTTCCCGTGGGTCCTAGCTGTCAGGTGGAGGAATCATTATTTTGCGCGTAATAAGGAGGCATTTCCTTGCATGCGGCCGTGGACCCAGCTGTCAGCCTCTCCTAGTAGAGTCCACTTCTGATGGATGTTGTTCATTGACCACGTTGACCAGGCCGCGCCGAGAGCACCAGGGCGGTGGACGACGGCGAGGCCTAGGAAGGGAACGACACGGAGCCAGGGAAGACTCGGCAGTGGTTTCCACGCAGAGGAGTACGAGGGTTTACTGGTTCGTCTGCCGTCCCCGGAGAATAACATCAGGTGTGGGTGAGTAGAGGGATGGCTAGGCCAGCGATGGGAGTACGGTGGGGCGGTGAGGCATACGCGGCAGCATAGCCGGCCGCGGGAGGAGAGAGTAGGCAGTCCCGCCGGTGCTTGTTTGAGCGGCTGGAGCAGGAAAAGCAGAGATTGAAGAAGCACGACAGCCGTTGGATGGACATCCAACAATCACAGCTCTTGTGTGCATTATTTCTAATAATGTACAACCCATTTGCTAATTCTTAAGAATTTTTTTGGAGCCCATCTTCTTTTTGTTAGCATTACACCCCATATTGTGGCCACGGTTAAAAAGTATACGATTTTTTGCATATTTTGGTGCGGTCAACTGTTTTTAATCCCGATATCGATTCACATTCAAACTATTTTGAAAAATAATTTATATAATATAAAATCCAAATAATTTTCCACGCATAAAAATCAATGGAATTTAAAATCTTGCAATAAAAAAATGAAACTAATTTCCGGTTTGACGTGTTTTATAAATGTACAACCCGTTTCTGGGCAAACCGAATGAAACTCTCCTCGTCTTGAAAGATTTGCAGCCCAGTAGGGCTGATAAAGCAAGTAGGCCTCGTTTGGGTATTTCTTTAAAAAAATAGAACTGGGCTAGCCATTTTCAGCAAGAAAAAAACACAACTGGGCTCATGATGTGGTAAACATAAATAAAACCCTGGCTAGACGGGCCACAACCCCCACACAGCCCCGTTGTTACCCTGATCCGTCGCTAAAACTAGTATAAATAACAACTGCTTGTTCCTCAAAAAAAATAAACTGCGCGACCTGCTGGGTCCCTGGTGTCAGCCGCTCGTAGTGTAATTCTGTCGTTTATTGACTACGTTGACAATGGCGTGAGCCCCAGATGTCCAACCATTAGGAGGAACCATATTTTTGGGCTTGTAATATAGAGGCACTTGCTTGCGTACTGCCATGACGCTGGTGGGTCCCTACTGCCATCCTCTCCACGTACAGCCATCTCCTTGTTCCTCCTGGTTGTTGACGACGTTAACAACGCAATAGGGCGACGAACCGTGCACGGCGAGCGAACCAAGGCCGCAAGGCGGAGGACGACGGCGAGGCCTCGGACGGAACGAACAGGAGCCGTGGAAGATGCGTCGGTCCAGTCGCAGGCGGAGGGGAGTACGAGGGTTGACTGGTTCGGGTGCGGGTGCATGTTGGGGCTGACGTCGGCGGAGAATAACAGGACGTGTGGGGGAATAGAGGGAGGGACTGGCCAACGTTGGAGGGTACGTACGGTAGGGCAGCGGAAGCACAGCCAGCCATGGGAGGCGGGAGCAGGCGGAGCCGACGGGGTGGTTTGGTTTGGGTGGCTGGAGGAAGAAGAAGACAAGAGATAGAAGATACACGATAGATGTTGGATGTCAATCCAACGGCTGGTAGGCAAAATCGTTTGTTGACTGGCTAGTAAGTCGACACCACCTTGGACAGGCTATTTCCTCGCGGGTCCCAAATGTCAGAATCCAAATCTGTCACGGTCATGCAGCCTTTCCTATGAAAATTTACAAACCATTTGATGTCCTAGTTCGAAATAAGTTGTGGGTGCTGGTGGGGGCTAATCACTTGGCTTTTGTAATGCATAGTGAGCTCAAGCAGCCGGCGAGAGTGATGTTATTTCCCTTGGTTAGGATTTGTTAGTTGTTACAATATTTCACTCTAAATTAAATGACTGGCAAGCCATTTGCCTTGCTTCAAAGAAAATATGACAGTCACAGCCGAGTTGAAAAGGGCAAGAACATCTAACTCCAGCTTACAAACTGTACAAAAGCAGGAGGGTTAATTGTTCATCAGGTTCACAAAAAAACCTAGGTTGAAAAGGGCAACAACATCTAACTCCGGCATTGTTTTCGGTAGTCACAGTCAAATGGATCGGTCAGGTCAATAGAATGAACATCCTGGGTCGCAAAATTTACTGGATTATGACCACAATATGTTGTAAATAGAAGCCCGACAGGTTCAAAAGCTCTTTTGCCCACCTGAAACTCCTGTTTTTCTCTTCCACATACCCATCCGTCAAAACCATGCTGCTGATAAACATAAGCCTGATGGACAATAGTAACCTCGCATTCAGCAGGAAGAATGTGACAAATCTAGTGTTTGCACGGTTGGCTACATATCGTTCTAGCGTTATTGTCTTCAATCGAATCTCATGAGAAGTGAGAAAATCCCGATGCTTACGAATCCACCGATTGGTTATAACTTTCTTACCCTGTCCTGTTGCGTAAATAGACATGAAGATTGAAAACAGTTAAGGTCTAAAAAAAGAGTGTCGAAAGAGCAACAGCTGAACGGTTAATTCTAGTACACTATATGCGGGCTTCCAACGTGCGTGAAATTATCACCTTTATACACAACTTCTCCAGACATGGAAAGCATTGCAGCAAGCCAATAATCTTGTTCAGATCAAAACTATTCATTTGGATATATAAGATCTTGACAGAATCCAGCACCATTGATAGGCCATCCATGGAGAAACTCTTCATTGAGCATAGAACATAATATTAGTACAAAATGTGTACTCCAAGATGACATATAACTTATGCGCAGATATTTAAAATGCAGCTTATGGTTACAAGTGTAGATGATAATGTAAAGTACCTGAAGAACTGTGGAGCCAAACACCATATTGAAATGAGCACATAGATCATGTATTACACCCAAGGTCTCCAGTTTAGGCGCAGAGAGGACGGTTATTTGCAACGGTGAATAACTAGAATCAAGGATTAAACTTCGAAGTGAAGGGGCATCTTGGATGATGAGCTGCCTTCCGTCAAAACAAATTCCAATTCTTACAAGGTTAGGCGACTTTTTTGGAGACAACCGATTCTAACTGTGAAAAAAAACACCAAGCTCCAGGGCAGGGCAACTGAAGTGGATGATGCTCTGCAATGAGGCCTCCGATATACGAACCCGCACAAGTGAAAGTTTCTTGAGAAATGGGAGTCGAAGGTTTAGTACCAGATTGTCTGCTAGGTCGCACAGCGCAAAGGTGGCGGTGTGGAGAGAGGAGGAAAACCGCGAGATGGACATCGGTGCTGAGGGCATAGGTAGATGGCGTTCGGTATCTGGTAGGTGATTTCCAGGGGAATAGTAGAACTCAAGCAGCTGTAGTTCTGTGAATTCAAGGGATTTCAGCCAGGCGTCCACCGTCCAGGGCATGGTATGCTTGCTCAGGTAGCATGACGGGATGCAGAGGCTTTGAATGGAGCCCTGGTGGGAGGAGATGATGGCTCTTGGTATTTCTAAATCATTGAAGAGAGATAGCTGATGACAGTCGAGATTAAGGGGCACGGTGCGCCATAGAGGGCGCCACCGAATTGAGAGGACTTGGGTGCGGCAGCAATCCTTGGTGGGGAGAAGCGAGATGATCTCCCCAAGGACGGCGTCTGGGACATCGCTGATGCGGTCCACCCGAGATTCTACGAGTTCCTGGGATCCGGTGGGGGCGGGGTCGCCGCTTCTCCCTGCGCTGCCGGGTGCGGGATCTACAACAGGCGTCGCCGCTGGTGGGAGCCTCATCTTCTTGGCGCTGGGGTCAGCCGACTCCATTTTCCTTGAGGGCGTCACGTCGCGCTCACGGGTTTGAGCAGAGTAACGAATGACGAGCCTAGTTGTAGTGCATGTGAAGAAGAAGGGGAGCTGGGGTTTTTCTGTAGTAGTGAGGAAGAAGGGGAGCTGGGGTTTGCTGTAGGAGTGATGTGAGGAATTTGGGGGTACGAGTGGAGCGAGCTGACGTGAGGTGGGTGGGAGTGAGGAGGAAGAAGAACACCCAGGTTTTTTTGGGGGGCGGTGTGCTGGGTGTGGGTAGCGCCTCTCATTCAGTAAATATATGGACTTTTGAATTGATTTTACTATTTACTAGGGTGGATGGGCTTTTTTTTCTTGGGCCCAGAGAAACAATTACAACTAGTACAGTGGAGACACTCTACAGCTACCCAGAAAAACAATTACTACTAGTACAATGGATACAATACCGCTTCTGGCTCCTCCTAGGTCATCGAAACGTCTCCCTCTACTGAATGCCGTTATACTTTTGTTCACCAACATGCGGGCCATGCAGCGCGTGGGCCCAAATGCCATCCACCAAATTAGAAGGCAGTATGCAGGCGGAGAGTCACCCCGGTCGTAGCGCGGCAATAACGAGCCGTCGTATCACAAAACCCCACCTCCCCGCAGTCTAAGTTTGACGGACGAAGCAACCATCATTTCACTCTTCGCTGAATCCCCTTCTCATTCACCGTCTTCAAGAAAGGCAACACTCACATCTGCCACTGTTCTTCTCTCCCAACAAAGGGAAGGTAAGCGGATCCGTGATGTTGGTACATTTTCGTTCAGAGAAAAAAAAGAACTTTTGCAAAGCAGTAACCGATCCTCACTCTCTTCTTTGTTTCATTGTCATTGTGATTGTGTTTTTCTTTCAGTGGTCTCCTAGTATTCGTCAGTTTCATGATGGACCAAGGAGAACCAGGCAAAGATCTGCCAATATTGGAGCAGACGCGGGAGGCTGATCCCCATGAGACAGAGAGCTGCAAGAAGATGGAGGCAGCCACCGAGCCGACCACAGATACGCTCACGGCCACTACTGAGATGGTCAATGCCCCGTTTGAGGTTACAGCCCACGTGGCACTGCAGGAGCAGTTTTCCCCCTTCGAGGATGTGCCCCCCCCCCCGCTGAGCTGCCCAAGGTGATTTTCTTCTTTGCTGATCTCGATTGTGGTTTTTCATCTAAGTATGTGGTGATGAATAATGCAAAATTTTATTAGCTTCGATGCCATGCTATACATAGTGGTTTAAATAACTTGTGTTTGTTATACTGGAAAGTAATTCAGAATTTGTTTCTATTTCAATTAGAGCCCTGATGCAGACAAGGATTGTGTGGTTGTACATGTCACTCGCTATGAGGCGGATGACCTGAATATACGCACTGGGAAAACATAATTTTTAGGCTGTTGGATCCTGGAAGCCATTTGCGCTTATACCAATGAAGAGTTGTATTCCAGCCTCACTGTTGTCAGGTGTGTTCTCCAGGGTGTACTGAAGCACAAGAAGTTCAAAGCTACTCCTTCGTTTGTAAGGCATACTGTTCTTGTCAAGCTTACGCAGGAAGATGACGTGGCATGCCTCCACAAACAAGTTTATGAGTGGCAAGGCCACAAGGTTGTCTTCATGAAGGTTCACATGATTGAGCTGCTGCCGAATGTCCTCGATGATGTTCATGGCAAGGTCCGCATTGTGTCCAGCCCAAATTAGATCGAGGCATGAAATAGTTGCCCCAGCTAGTGTTTAATAGTAGTTTGGATTGTGTCTAATTATCCGAAAACCTTGCCTGTTATCGAGCCCTCTGGGCTAGTACTCTGTTTGAATCTGTCTATGGGAACTGTTGCTACTTTTGTGTGCCCGTCAATCATTGTAATTGTTGCCGAAACAAATGCGTCCTCACTAGTTTTATCATACGAGCAGTGTGTGTTTTGATGAAATAGAATACTCGTTCGAGAACTGTGCGCCGACGTATACATAAGTACTTGTAAACACTATTGGTGCTACCCCACTTGTAAGCAGTTGTGCAAAACACGGCACATTGGCTCAGCTCGCTTGAACACTAGGCTATCGACCAGCTAACAATCAACAATCTGTTGTCTGACATATAAGCAACTATGTATCTTGTTATAGTGGTTCATGCAGTTAACTGAGGCCACAATGTAAATTCCAAACGTTCACATACTAGTCTAGCGTTCAGGTGGAACACTCCCATTAAACTCGGCTTCATAAAAAAATTGAAAAGCATAAGTTAAGCAATTTTATACATCTCAATGATTCATAGAACATAACAAACATATACTAGTTCACAGCAAAAGACAAAGTTGTGAGAAGGTTTACAAATCAGGAAAAAACAAGCAAGGCTTCTCTGAGCAAAGGGCCTCCCGGCAGGCTTAAATTTCCTGGAGTTCACTCTGGTTTTTTCTTGTTGCCACCATCCAGGGTTAGGCTCTCTCATTCCAGAATAACCAATTATATTGAGTTCTCAGCTGGAATGCTGAACTGAACCATGTAGTGTACTGACCAGCTGAAATTCGTGTGCATTTCACTAAATTTAAGCACCGCTATTTGCAGAAATAAGCAAACCACAATGCCTCTTGTCCGCGCACCTGTCCAAAAAATCGCCGTGCAGCCGTGCCAGCTAGTCCTCGGTACATGGATGAACTAGTAGAAAGTGCATTCCGGACTAGGATGCAGTTGTTTTCGCTCGTCCCTACACTGCAATCAGGAAGTAAAACGTACGAATCAACTTCTTTTATATTGCGTTGGTCATTCTACCTAGTAACTACCAATGTAGGAATACCTGGAAGACGGGTGGTTAGACGACGGCAACGAAGGATAGCCATCTCATTTTGCGCAGTTCTACTAAAACTGAGGTGTGTGCTTTTGATTGCGCGGATAGAAACGATACGGAGACAGACATCCCGAAACGATATGGAGACATACATCCCTGTTTCCGCAAATACGAAATATGGTTATTTAAACAGTGACAGATATTTGCAGTGGTGTATGATTAACAACAGCATCTATTGTGTTACAATTGGCACTAGATTGACAGTATGAAAGTGTCCTTAAGTATAGCATCACATCACATCAACACTGCCACTAGATTAACATGCAGAACAATAGCATTAGTATTACTGTCATGAGAGTAGCACATGGTTAGTAAATGTGCAATCAAATTTGTGCAGTTCCACTGGGATGAAGCAATGTTAGCGGTGTGAGATTTAAGTGTAACTGGAAAAACACAATTCATGGGAAATAAAGCAAGACGGAAGCACTTCATAAAATGGTGGTGGCATTGCTTCAATTTATCGACGGCACTAGACCATTACTTATAGTGACATTAGGTGGCATTGCTTAATGCTTCATGTGATTTTACATTAACGGTAGCAATATGGGCGTAGGGACAGCAGGGGCATAAAAGTGGTGAGGCAGATGTGGTTGCCGAGCGGCAAACACTCAGGCAGCATGTCTGCATTTGTCCCATTTTTTATCTCCTCGTCGACATTTTCCTATGTGAGCACAGGAAATCTAGACCGGCTCATTCTCATTTGTGTTGTCCCCCAACACCCGTCACTTCCTTTTCTTTTTCAACCAAGAGATAGGTCCACTTCCCACCACCCTTCGCCATCCACCAAGCTTTCTTCGTCTTTTCAACCAAGAGACCGCTTGGGTAGCCAGTATCTACTACTTTCCCCCGTTTCCTCTTAGAACCAAGTCCTAGATTCATGCTACAACTTTCCCACTTTCTTCCCTGTTTGAACCAACTCTTAGAGTCGACTGATGAACTAGCTTTACCTCTAATAATAGTAAAAGTCTAGGTGGCTTTGGAATAGCGGACGGAAGTAGAAAAGGATCCACACGAAGCCAAGTGGGGAGCTGGGGCAGTAGAGCAAGGCAGGTTTCGAACGAATATATACCTGAGGGTCGTCGGCATGTGGCAAAGACGGCGTCGGGAGGCCGCATCTTGGCCACAATACCGCAGGGAGGAAGAAGGGGTCGGAGGCCCTTCGGAGCCGGCGCTCTCTCGGAGAGAACGGCACGGCCGCCGATCGGGACGCGCGGGCAGCCGTTGGTCGCCTCCCTCGCCACCGACGACAGCGTGAACGATGCACCTACACCCCTGCCCCGGTCGAGGTTGTCCGGCCGGATTTGTGACCAGCCGTGAGCTGAGAGAGAGTGTGGCCACCTATGTCTTGCTTAGATCTGGAGAGCATGAGAGAGTGAATGAGAGGAACCCTAGTAAAGCAAGCGCTAAGGCTCCTGCTTATATATATAGTGGAGTGATTTTGTTGTACCAGCTTCAAAAAAAAGCGCTCCTACGTGTACCCGCGAGTGGGTGTGAGAGAACTAGTGCGTGCGTGCACCGCTTCTCTTCGTGAGAGTACAATATACTATGCCCAAAGAATGTTCGCCACAAGAGTAATAGTATAAGTGTGTGACGTGTGAGCTAAAATAAAATGTGCGCGACGTCTTTTGTTTTTTAGAAGTTCTGAGGATAGGGCGTGAAGAGCACATATGTGTGTGACGTCTACCTGCAGATAGACGGTGGGTGCGAGAGGACTCGGGAGGGTGCGTGTGCGTGAGAGAGAGGGGGGCACGTATCAATGCAATGCATGTGTCCGTAAATCATTGTCCGACAAACGTTCGCCACACGCCTTTTCCTGACGAACGCCGTAAGAACCGTTAGATCGGCATCCGACAGTGTCAGTTTTGCCATGTCATTTAACAGAACAGCCACTCCTCCTACACACAAATCTTTCACGTGAGTGTTAGCAACTGCCGTATGCTCCCTCCATTCCAAAATGCAGTGCATATAGCTTTATTGAAAATTCAAACCTCGCAAACTTTTACCGTGTTTTCGTGTACCAAATTGCACATGTAGAATACCCTGTATATATCATTTCATTCATCTTCGAGAGGTAACTATAAAGATGGGGAGGATTCTACAAAGAAAGACCATCATATCACCTGCAGCAATTTCATCCATCTTTGGTGTGGAGGAATATCATAGGAACTCTATATGATATGATTTTTATAGGATTTTTTTCCTTTAGAGCCAATTGGTTCATAGGAATAGATTCATATACTCCACATTTCAAAGGAAATAAACATGATATCATTTCTATAGCTTTAGAGCCACTTGGTTCATATGAATGGATTCCTATACTCCCATAATTTCGAAGGAAAATAAACATTAGCATATATTCAATAGAAAAGTTCCTATGATATGAACCAAATTACATCTCTTTTCTAATCCCTCCTCATAGGAATTGAGATACATGTCATCTCAAGATTCAATAGAAAAGTTCCTATGATGTCAACCAAATGACATCTCTTTTCCAATCCCTACTCATAGGAATTGAGATACTCCATGTCCTCTCTTTCCCTACAACTTCCATGTATACATCTTCTATTCCTAAATAGCTAGTACAACCCACTAGTAGCTTTTTTTCCAAGACATGCAACTATGGCACAAGAACTATATAGTGTGCGAATAACTTGAAAGATGGTCGCTGGATGAAGCTAATCCGATAGTGCAAAGATGGCAAATCCTAGCACTACTGGCCATTGGATATCATCAACATTCCACCAGATCTGCCACATGTACAATTTAGAAGACTCCATGGTTGAACTTAAGCATAATGCACAAACCTCAAAACACAAGCACTTCTCCTTTGTTCTAGAATCTTCCGTATCATAATTGATTTTCTTTCTAAATGAATTGCCATTATTTGTTTTTTACTTTATGCTTTATAATGCACAACCCCATGAATCTTAACATTTTTATAAAACTAATTGATTTTGAATGAGATGAACTATAAGAACTAAACGAACATCTACATCATGCATATATGACTCAAAGCTTTACATGCTATAGTGTGTATTTATTCATAATTTGGTTTCGAAATCTCATGCGTTCAATGCATGTGTACCTTACTAGTTTTGAGTAGAGTAGCAAATTTCACGCGGCCCCGGGTATATGTAAATGCAGGGCCCATGCATCATTGCCTTTCAGTCGAACCTACGTCCACAATTTTTTGTACGTACTATATCTCCACTGGTCCCCGAACCCAAAATGCTGCGTTGTTCCCCTAAAACCAAGCGACCCGCACAGATTTAAGGCGTCGACTCAAACTCAATCCCTCTCCCGTTTACTATGATGTGGCCCCGCACGCCCTAGTAGTACTCCTACCAACCCTACCGCCGCACGCATCATCGGTTTTCTTCAAGAGGACGAGGGAGAAGCCGATTTGTAGTGGAGGCGCTTTCAAAAAAAATTGATCTGTAGTGGAGACCCCTACCCTAGGGTGCCCTAGGTAGCTGCCGCACGCATCATTGGTTTTCTATTTTCTTTATGCTCTTGCGCCCTAGAGTGAAATGATGGTTGCTTCGTCCGTCCAACTTAATGCGGGAAAGGTGGGGCTTTGTGATTTGACCCCTCATCGCTCATTTTCTACTACTGCGGCGCTACGACCGGGGTGCCTCCAATTCCAACCGCTGCTCCGAACTGTAATTTGGTGCATCGCACGTGGAACAAGACGGTGGATGAGCCACATGTCGGCCAAAGGGGTCCTGTTAAGTGTGTCGCCATTTTGTGTGCGGACTGACCCTGCTTGAGTCGCTACACCAACACGACACACTACAAAAAATGCACTGCCGTGATGATACGTGTTTGTCACAGTAGGTCGCATTTTCTGTCATGCATGTACATCCATGACAATTTTATGACAGAATCAACATAGTCATACCTGTGCTGTCGTAGAAGTTTTCCATGACATTACCAAAATTATCATCACGGAAGTGTCCACTTCCATGACGATAAATCGCGTGTCACAAAAGTGCTTTCATCAAGGGTGACCGACATGTGGCATCCACCGTAACGGAACGCCGTTAAGCTATCGGGTCAGATTTTGGATCCGATAACCCATTAACAGCCCTGACCAATGGGAAATTTCCACGTGTAAAATTCTGATTGGCCGAAGGGAACACCTGTCAGCTCGTCAGTGGGCCAGATGTCGCCCGTCCATTGGAGGAGACATGCCTATGATACGTCGACACATGGCTGGGCCCAACAGAGGCCCATATAGGTTAAAAAGGCCGGCCCAGTCAAAGGCCCGTAGAACTTAATCAGGTACTAGTGGGCTAGCCCAATAACGGCCTACTTAATAAAGGCCCATTTACGTCCCGAAGCCAGATCTGGCCCGTTAATTGTTCGCCCAATATTTGGGCCCATTTACGTCCCGAAGCCAGATCTGGCCCGTTAATTGTTCGCCCAATATTTGGGCCCACTTACGGCCCGAAGCCAGATCTGGCCCATTAATTGTTCGCCCAATATTTGGGCCCATTTGCGGCCCGAAGCCAGATCTGGCCCATTAATTGTTTGCCGAATATTTGGGCCCAACTACAGCCCAGTGACTTTCGGCCTGTTAGAGGCCTGATGTGGACATGGGCCCATTTCAGCCCGGTGTGACTTTCGGCCTGGGAATGGCCCGTGCTGCCCATGGGCCATATATGGTCCGACGGGACATCGGGCCCACTAACGGCCCGTGCTAAAGGTGGCAACAGTTAAGCCCAACGTGACTTTGGGCCTGTTAAAGGCCTGTCACGTAATTTGGCCCGTTGATGCCTGTGCTAAGCTTTCGGCCTCTTAAAGGCCCATGATATCAGTGGGCCAACTAAGGCCCGAGATATGTTTCGGCCTGGTAACGGCCCGTGAGCTAACTGGGCCCAAAACGGCATGGTCTACATTTCGACCTGCTGAAGGCCCGTCAACGACTAGTGAAAATTGAGGCCCAACATGCATTTTGGCCTGCTAAAGGCCCGTGGTTTCATCTCGGCCGTAACAGGCCAGTACAATATTCAGCCTGTTAATGGCCCAACGCTACCTGGGCCAAACTAAGCACTGGGTCGACAAAAGGCCCAACTAAAATATAGGCCGGTGGAAGTTTGGGCCTGGCGCAATGTGTGAAGGCCCCAATCATTCGGGCCCAAGAAAGACGCAGGCCGGCTCAATTGTGGCAAGCTAAAAACCTGGCCCGTTAGAGTCGAATGTTTCGGTCCGGTCGACTACATTTGATTTTTTTCAAATAGCGAATGATGGCAGTAACTAGTAGGAATTAAGAACAAACCTACTCTATACGATAAAGAAATTACGGCATAGTAACTAAGAATAAATCTACACTATACAATAAATGATTTAAGGTATATTACATCCACTGGGCATCAAAGTTCGCCACCAGTGATCATAAAGCGCAACGAAGAAGCAGATTACAAAAACTGGGCACCATTGCAGCGTAACAAAATAATACTTAACCGAGACCACTTCCAAGACAGTTCAAGAAAGGTTAGCCTTGCGGGGGAACTGCTGCGCAAGCTGCTGAGCAAGGTTGTGAGACCGGCCTAGCATGTCGGTCATAGCTTCCAGGTGTAGCTGTTTAGCAATGAGGTTCTCATTGGTGTTCTCCGCAATCTTTCTTAGAGATAGGACTTCAAGTCGAAGTTGAGTTGCAAAATGCCTTTCTGCTAGAACTTGGGACTGAAGAAGTCGAACTGATTCAGACAACGAATTCCGTGAGCTTGTCTGACTGTTAGTCTCAAGTAACTTGAACACTGCATCAAGACAAGACTTTGGGGTTGTCTCGCTATCTTCAAGATGTTTTGCCTTCTTTGCTGCAATATATGTTGGGTTTGTCTCACAGCCTTTAGCAGACTTGTGCATGCCATCAGGCATATCACCCTGAAACAAAGCAGAGAGATGACAGGTTTTGCACGTGTATAAACAAAGATGATAACTGTTCTGTCAATTCTATCCAATTTCAAATTAGAAAATAAAGAGTAAGTTCAAAATATCAATAGCATAATTTGGCATTGTTCATAATGCGGGGAGCTTCACCACACTACTGGATTACCATGTCAACATAACAAGCATAGATGAAGGGCAAAGAAAATCATTGTATCTATTTTGGATAATGTGCATGGTATGTTGTTCATATCATCAGCCACATCAGTAAGATAAAACAGGAGATGACAAGGTGCAAATGTGGGCTGCTTCACCACACACTGGATTATAGATCCACAAAAACAAGCATACATATAGGGAGTATTAAGTAATGTGCATGGTATGAATAAGGAATTTGGTTTTACAAGTACTTACGAACATGCATTTTGGTAGAAAGAGCAAACTAAACAGCAGTAAACGATAGGGAGTATGAGCAAATTAAACAGCAGTTGAGGATAAAGGCTTTAGAAGGACTGACTTACATTAACAGTTAACACCGGCTTTATAATTCCCTTCTCCATGTCAAGGGAAGGATAACTCAAGAATTTCAGCACAGAATCTTCTTCATAAGCATTGCCTGTACTCTACATTTTGTAGAGAGTAATTATAGATATGATAATACTGGAAGGGTTAGAGGATAATGAAGATAAGATGCAGATTGATGCTACATAATCAACTACCAATCCCTGGAAGTACAAGCGTTACAGGACAAAATGTACTGACAAGAGCAATGGGCTACACTTCTGCACTGGCATTGTCTGTGTATTCTACTTGTTGGTAAGATTAAATATAGATCTGATCTTTTTTAGTAAATGGTGGGCGAGGGAGATAAGATGCAGAATGCTACAAAATGAACCAATCCCTCTTTCCATAATACAAGAGTGTTTTGAACACTGGTGTACTGTACAAAACGTTCTTATATTATGGGACGGAGGGAGTAGCTGTTAATGTAAGTACAGTGATAGACCATGTTCAGTCCTTACAAGAGGACTGCAGAGCTAAACCTCTTCAAAAGCATTGGGTTGATTCTAAATTTATGTAAGAGTCCATACGGATCTTATAATGTCCACCAAATGGACGATTACGAGGCTAACATGTGCAGTGATGCTACATAATCAAACAGCTATGAAAGTAAGTATGGTCATACAGGGCAAGAGGTACTCACAAGAGCAATGCAGTGTGCAGTATAGTTGCGAGATTCTGTGGTCCCTTGAGAACAAATGCTCTTCTGCTAACAGTTTTCGTACAAGTGAGACATTAAGGCAAATGCAAAAATGTAGTTCAAATTGTGATGTGATATCATAGACAGTACCAGTAAGGAAGGTGATGATGGTGGTCCTCTGCCGCAACGTAAACGGAGCATCTGTACCGATTCTCCTTGTACTGATAGTGCATTACAAGGTCCAAGTCTCCGCTCCCCTACTCCACCATCCAAGGTGCTTGCTCTAACTTGGCAGTGTGATATCTGGTTGCATGTTGCATATGGTGTCTAGCTTGTATTGCTCCTAATTAGTGTAAACTGCATCTGCTTAGCTTACACATGATACGTGTGAATATGACACGCTTTCCTGTTTTTGGTACATACTATATCTGTCTATCACACCATGTTCTTACATGAAACTACTCTTCTTGTGTATCCTCCATCAGTCACTTATGATGGAACACCTTTAAGTTGGCAGTGTGATATTGGTTTGCGTCTTGAATATGATTTCTGGCATGTATTGCTTCTAGTTTGATGAACGCCACCTATGACGAGACAGTTTTAACTTGGCAGAGTGATATTGATTGCACCTTTCATATGGTGTCTAGTTTGCAGTGCTTCTAATTTGTTGAAGTGCCTTCTGCTTAGTTACCACATCATAGGTGTGAATATGTCAAGCCGTCCATTTTTTCGTACATATTCCATCCTCGTATCATGACTTTGCCTTTCATCAGAGTAGTGTTCGTCAGTATCATGCATGAATGAGTTATGAAGAGCGAACTATATTCCTTTTTCTTGTTGGTTTGACCTCACAATAAAAAATCAATAAAGCGGAAGGAAATTGGCAAGGCATTGGATGATGGTGGCCCTTCCGAGCAACTGAAATGGAGGTTCTCTACAGATTCTACTCCGCCATCCTCCCAACAAGATTCGCAAGACAACGCAAAGCTAAACAGTTAACGTAGTTGTGTAGATGATGAGCACATCTCCCCTACTCCACCATCACAGGTGCTTGCTCTAACTTGGCACTATTATATGTGGTTGCATGTTGGGTATGATGTCTAGCTTGTATTGCTTCTAACTTTGTTGAATTGCATCTGCTTACTTTACATAATGCCTGTGAATATGACACATGTTCCTATTTCTAGAACATACGTGTACATGATGAGCACATCTCCCCTAATCCACCATCACAGGTGCTTGCTCTAACTTGGCACTATTATATGTGTTTGCATGTTGCGTATGATGTGTAGCTTGTATTGCTTCTAACTTTGTTGAATTGCATCTGCTTACTTTACACATAATGCCTGTGAATATGACACGTGTTCCTGTTTCTAGGACATAAGACACATAAGACACATTTGACTTGGGACTGTGATGTAGGTTGCATCTTGCATTGTCTTCTAGCTTGTACTCCTTCTAATTTCTTGAAATGGCACTTACGACGAGACACTTTTTACCTGATAGAGTGATATTGGTTGCATGTTCATATGGTGCCTAGCTTTCATTTCTTCTAATTTTGTTGAAATGCCTTCCGCTTACTGTTTTTCATACATATTCCATCCTCCTATCATACGTGTGAATATGAAACATTGTCTTTTTTTTGTATATATTCCATCCTCCTATCCTGCGCTTGCCTTACATGAAAGTAGTGTTCGTCCATATCATGCATCAACCAGTTATGCAGAGCTAATTTTATTCATCTTCTTGTGGTTTTGACTTCATAAGGCAATATCATAAAATAGGAAGGAAAAAAGTAAGTTAGGGGATGTTGGTGGTCCTCCGCACCGACGCAAACAGAGACTCTCTAGATTTGCCACTGCTACTGCTAATGAAGTTGAAGTCCCAACTCTACATGATGAGTTCATCTCCCGCACTCCACCATCGTAGGTGCTTGCTCTAAGTTGACAGTGTGATAATTGGTTTCATGTTGCATATGTTGTCTAGTCTGTATTTCTTCTATTTTTATTAAATTGCACCTGCTGAGTTCATACGTTATACATGTGCATATGACATGGCATTCTATGTCTAGAATACACTACATCTATCTATCATACCATGTTCTTACATCAAAGTACTGCTGTTGTGTATCCCGCATCAATCACTCATGCTTGGACACTTTTAACATGGCAGTTTGATAGTGGTTGCATCTTGCATTGATTTCTACGTTGTACTGCTTCTAATTTTTTGAATTGCCACTTATGACAAGACACTTTTAACTTGGCAGAGTAATATTGGTTGCATCTTCCATATGGTGTCTAGCTTGCATTACTTCTATTTTCTTGAAAATCCTTCTACTTAGTTTACACATCGTAGCTGTGAATATGTCATGCCGTCCTGTTTTTCTTACATATTCCATCGTCATACGGTTGTCTTACATCGAAGTATTGCTTTTCTGTATCGTGCATCAATGAGTTCTGAAGAGCGATTTTATTCTTTTGTGTTGTGGGTACGGCTTGACATGGCAAAGTCAAAAAAGAGCAAGGAAAATAATATAGTAGGGAGTGGTGTTACTCGTCGGGTGAAACGGAAAAGGATCTGCCATCCAGATTCTGTGACACCCCAAAATTTTGACCTTGTTTTGCTATTTAAAATTTTGCCAGGAAATTAAACTTTTCCATTTGTCTAGATTTACCTTTTGATATTGTGGGTTTTTACTGCAAGTGGAAACTTTCCAAAGGTATTATTGGACTTATATACTCTCTCTATGGAACAATTCTTTATCAGTGGGTTTAATTGCAAGATTTGCTTTTCCCTGAGCATTATTCTTTTAAAATGATTTTTCATGAATTTGGAGTCTCTGTTGCACTGCAACCATTTGATAAATGCATTTAAAATTTTCACCAAAATTTGGGGATGTCATGTGATGTTTCCACATCACTTTTATGCAAAAATATCTTTTGGTTATTGGAGATTTTGAGGACTACAACCTATTTAAATATGTCTTTAAAAATTCTTCCAAGTGTTTGGAGATGTCAGTAGATGCATATAATTAAACTTTATGCTAAAAACCAGTGTTGTTCTTTGAAAAATTTGAGTGAATCAACCTCTTTTTCATTCTGGTCCAGTTTGGTGATTTGTACTGCAACCCTATTTTATTTCGCTCTAGTGCCCATGAGCTTTTTCCTGCTTGTAGCCCTCCCTACAAAACCCTTAAGTCTAGGAGAGTGGACCCATTGGAGGATTTTAAGTGCATGCAATGAGACCATTTTCTTTCTGTCCGAAACTGAAGTTTTGCAAAACTTGCACTAGCAAGTTTCTGGTTTTGCCCAAATGATCTTGCCATCATCATCTACATCTAGGGAGACACTGGTCTGGAGTTTTTGGCCACTCCAAGAGTTGCCTAGATACACTTAGCATTATGTCGAACACCTTGTGTTCATGGACAGTTTTGGCATGTTTTCTAGTTTGCATTATGATCTTGTTCCACTGACCCAGCAACCTTGTCCTCTAAGCTCCTAGCTATCCCTATCCCTGTCCTGTTATTTGCCGGCCTCCCTCTAACACTGTAGGCTGCCCTGGCATTTCGTCGAACACGTCCCGTGCGTGCTCTGGGCGCGCCCAGAGCGCACGTTTTGCACGTGTGGGCGCCCGAGCCGCCGCGTCGCACGGCCGCCTCCCCGCGCCTGCTCTGGCCTTCACCACTCGCAGCCAGCACGCCCGCCCCCTCCCGCGTCGCAGAGCCGCCCCTGGCGCCCTACGGCGCCGCCGTCAGAGCCTTTGGCGGCACGCCGGCGTCGGCAGTGAGCTCCTGCCACGGACGGCGCCGCCCAAGCCACACCAGCACACCAGCTGCCCCCTGGAGCAGCTCGAGCTTATCCTGGAACCCGTCGGCACGCGCTCGTCGCCACCACGTCGCCCTGCAGCTACAGCACGGCGGTCGCCGGCGTTCTTATCCACGGCCGCCGCGGGACCAGCCTCGAACGCCTATAAAAGGAGGCCCCGAGCCCCTCCGAGCGCTCAGGCGACCTCAGGCCTCCCCCTAGTGCTCCCCTAGCCGTGGATTGACCGGAAGAGGCCATCTCCCCCACCTCCGGCCGGTTCGGCCGCCGCCGCCTTCCGGTGCCGTTCGTCGCAGCCAGACTATCCCCCGCCCATCCAACACCACCACCCGCTTCCCCTTGTTCTTGCGGAGCTGCCCAGCGCCTCAGCCTCGATCAGAAACCACCGGAGCCCAAACCCCCATTCACTCCCGTAGCCCCCTCCGCCGCGGAGCTCGCCGCCGGCGACTCCTCCTACCATCGTCGACCCAACGACCACCGGGAGGACCGCCTCGGTCTGGCAGGTCCACCCCCGCCTTCGGGTACCCATGGGGAGCTGCCGTTCGTTGACGGCGATCGCCAGAGTCCCGCCTCCGCTCGGGCAGAGAGAGAGGAGGGAGAGGGGGACTAGTCAAACCTGACCTGTGGGCCCCCTGGACCCACTGTCAGTGACCCCCGCGCCACCCCCGCTGGCTTAAGTGGAAGCGTATATCCTCGAGTATGTATCCCCTACCCCGAAAGCGTATTCTGTATCGAAGCGTTTTCCTTTTTCTGGTTTTATTAAAAATAGAACTTTGACCAAACTTTGACTGGCTATATCTTTAAAAATAAAAATCCAAATGAGTTGATTCTGTCTCCTACCTCTCTCAAATTTCATCTAGTTTATTTTAAGATTTATTTCAAAAATATTTGGGACAACTTTTTGTACTGTTTTTGAAATATTTGTTATTTGAATATTTTTCAAAATAGGAAATGGAGAGAGAAGCAAACTTTCAAAAAGTGCACCCCCTTGCATACTCTTGAAGGCAAGCATTCTGAACTCTGGCATAATATTTTCGTGAGGTGTTTTGATACAGTTACAACACCACCTTGACTTGGAACATGCGTTATTTCTATGTAACGATAAAGTCACACACATGAGTGCATATCGGAGATGCTTTACTGTTAGAAATGGATATGATGGTGATAGTAATCATCCTCGCGAGCTTTTCATGCATACCGGCAAGAAGCCGGGAGAGTCGTGGTCTTGGGTAGACACGAGCTTGTCCCTAGTTCCTCGTCGAGATGAGTGTGTCCGGTATGGCATGATGAGGTTTGATGAGCGATGATTCTGTCTGTTAATGGAAACATTTTGGTCATGCCAATCATTCGGAGAATACTTGGACCTCCTGAGTCGGCCGTAGGTCGAGTCTTGTTCAGTAACTTCCCCTCCTTGTTTTGTACTACCACTTGTCCCTGCCGCAGGTAGGGTACGGTTCAGTGAGTTGTCAACCCTTACCAAAGCACACACCGTACAGAGAGGCCATGGTGGAAGATACGGGATGCATCCGGTAGGCATGCCACCTGGTCCGGGGGCATGGGTGTTTCCGGTTGGGACCGAGAGGGGGGCACCCCTTAGAGCGCGTGATATAAATTTGATCCCATGCTACATCGAGGTTGTAGCCTCCCCACTTAGAGTTTTGCTTGACAGGTGTCGTGGGTGATTCCAGACACCGGTAAGTTAAGCTGGTGTGTGCAGGTCAGGCGTGTTTTCAATTAAAAGGCCGTAGGCGGAATTAGTCCCGATGGACTAAGTAAATCCGTTACTCGTGGGTAAAGAGTACACCCTCTGCGGAGGTTATATCTATTCGGATAGCCATGTTCATGGGTAAGGACTTCAATCTGAAATGGGTCTAGTCACGGTCTTCGGATGGAGAAACGGCTAGACTAGATCATTGGATTATGATTATGTTAGTGACGGCCTTCGGATGGAGAAACGGCTAAACTAGATATTGTTTATGACCTGTGACGTATGAGGATTATGTTTATTATTATTATGGACTAACCATTTACACTATTTGAATTATTGAGTATCCCTGGGATGGTTCTACCTCCTGGATATTCACTGTGATTATTCTTATATAAGCCCTCTCTGTGGTGTCGCTCAGACGCCTGACTGCGGCATGCTTGTTATTGAATTATTCTTTATAAGCCCTTTATGTGGTGTCGCTCAGACGCCCGACTGCGGCATGCTTCTTATTTAATTATTCTTTATAAGCCCTTTATGTGGTGTCGCTCAGACGCCCGACTGCGGCATGCTTCTTATTTAATTATTCTTTATAAGCCCTTTATGTGGTGTCGCTCAGACGCCCGACTGCGACATTGTTAATTTATTTGCACCCTTTCGAGGTGTCATTTCAGACACTCGATTAATGCATTCTATTTCTACTCCCGTATCGCATGTTCATATTTGACCTGCATGCGTGCACCACGGATTCCGTTGATTTCGTGATAGACGTTATCATCATAAAATATTTCGGAGCATGATTACCCCTTGTTATATTATACCCGTGTTCTTGATGTTTGCGAGTACATTCAAACATACTCACTGGCTTGTCCCTGGCTATTGTCTTGGCCAGATTTCTTGCGTGGAGAGAGCTTTGTGACGACAGCCCCGGAACCCATGTAAAGGTGATAGCAGCCTCGCGAAGATAGGAGTTATCCTGGTCAGCTGTTCTTGTGGGAAATGGAGTCCCATAGACGCAGATGTACCACAAACCGCTTCCACCATCAACCACTAGAAATCAAGTGTTGTACTCCTAGGCCGCAATGGTCTTGTACTACATATTTTGTACTTTCTTGGAATTCTTGTATCAAGTTGGTGCCTCATCAGCTAACAGTAATCCTGGGGCTGGTGAGCACAAAGACCGTTTTCTGGGAAATTAATATCCCGAAAAACCGGCCCTGACAGACTTGGTATCAGAGCCAGGCTGACCATTGGCTAATCCTATCTTAGCCAGGTTAATAAACCTAGGTTAACCAAACCACCAAACCACCAGACCTTAACCTAACACCGGCCAAGCTTCTCGCGTAAGATAGCCCCACAGTGACCCGACGCCTTTCGGCAGACGGTGCCCAACCTATCAGCCTAGCTCGTCGATCGCGCGCCAGTGACCAACACCTAACACGTCTCATTCGCAAGCGTGCGAAGGAAGACTCCGTCCCTTTTTCCTATAAAAAGGGCACGCTAGCCTCAACCCATGTAACGCCCACGATGCGGCTATATCTCCCACGTGTCGAGGCACGACTTAGAGGCATAACCGCATAGTGGTTTTGTCGCAAGAAGGGTCATCTTCACACAATCCCCTGTAATGAACAAGAAAGGGATAAAGAGTTGGCTTACAATCGCCACTCCACACAATACATAAATATCATTCATACAACATCCAAAATACAATCATATAGACCGACTACGGTCAAAATCCAGATGAAAATAAGACAACCCCTAATGCTAGATCCCCGATCGTCCCAACTGGGCTCCACTACTGATCATCAGGAAAAGACACATAGTAACGACCACGTTCCTCGTCGAACTGCCACTTGAGATCGACGCCATCATCTGCACTGGCATCGTCGGCACCTGCAACTGTTTTAGAAGTATCTGTGAGTCACGGGGACTCAGCAATCTCACACCCGCGAGATCATGACTATTTAAGCTTATAGGACAAGGAGGTGCAAAGAGGTGGAGCTGCAGCGGCAAAAGCATGTATGGAGGCTAACTTGCGCAAATGAGAGCGAGAAGAGAAGCAATGGAACGGACGTCATCTATCAATGACCAAGAAGAGGTCCTGAACACCTACTTACGTCATACATAACTCAGATCGTGTTCACTTCCCGGACTCCGCCGAGAAGAGACCATCACGGCTACACACGCACTTGGTGTATTTTAATTGGGTCAAGTGACAAGTTATCTACAACCGGACATTAACAAATTCCCATTTGCCTCATAACCGCGGGCACGGCTTTCGAAAGATAATACCCTGCAGGGGTGTCCCAACTTAGCCCATCATAAGCTTTCACGGTCAACGAAGGATAAACCTTCTCCCGGAAAAACCCGATCAGTCTCGGAATCCCGGTTTACAAGACATCTCGACAATGGTAAAACAAGACCAGCAAAGCCACCCGAATGTGCCGACAAATCCCGATAGGAGCTGCACATATCTCGTTCTCAGGGCACACCGGATGAGACATCCTACGAGTAAAAGCAGACCTCGAGTTTCCAGGAGGGGGCCCCGCAGTCTGCTCAGTTCGGACCAACACTCGAAGGAGCACTGGCCCGGGGGGGGTTAAAATAAGATGACCCTCGGGCTCGCGAAAACCCGGGGGAAAAAGGTATAGGTCGCAACTGGTAAAACCAATGTTGGGCCTTGCTGGAGGAGTTTTATTCAAGGCGAACTGTCAAGGGGGTCCCATAAATCACCCGACCGCGTAAGGAACGCAAACTCAAGGAACATAATCCCGGTATAACAGTAACTAGGGCGGCAAGAGTGGAACAAAACACCAGGCATAAGGCCGAGCCTTCCACCCTTTACCAAAATATATAGATGCATTAATTAAATAAAAGATATTGTGATATCCCAACATATCCATGTGCCGACATGGAACAAACTTCGACTTCACCTGCAACTAGCAACGCTATAAGAGGGGCTGAGCAAAAGCGGTAACATAGCCAAACAACGGTTTGCTAGGAAAGGATGGTTAGAGGCTGACATGGCTAAAAAATAGGGGACATGATATAGCAAGTGATAGGTAGCGGAGCATGGCAATAGAGCGAACAACTAGCATAGCAAAGATAGAAGTGATTTCGAGGGGTGGTCATCTTGCCTGCAAGATTCTCAGAGTTGTCGAAAGCTTGATCCTCGTAAGCGTACTCGACAGGTTCCTCGTTCATGAACTCGTCTCCCGGCTCTACCCAAGACAAGAACACAAACAAACGGAACCACAATCAACAACGAGAAATGCACAAGCAACATGATGCAAGACATGTATGATATGCAAGATATGATATGCGATGCATATGCGTGCTCCGGAAGGAAAATGATGAACATGGCAGTAACTTGGCAAACCAAGCATTCCACTGGAAAGATGAGATGATTTCGGTCGAAATCAATATAAAGATCACCGTAATCGGATGGACGGTTTGCAAATGGCAAGCAAAACAAGAATGACACTAATCTGCGATAAACAGCAAGATAGCACTTAAGATACAACAATTAACAATGTTACAGCACCCCAACATAGCAACAAATCATATGACAGTAATCTACAGGAGATTCTTGACAAAAGATGAACACTGAGGTACGGCTATTTCACAACATATCAAGCTCAAACAAGCATGGCAAAAGTGCAAAAGATTACAGGTTCACAGACTTAGTGAAAAACTGGACATGGCAGAAATCAGCATCAGGTAGCAATGTTCAGAGCACGAAATCATCATGCTACAGGAACTTAACATAGCAAAACAAGGCATGGTAGTATTTTACAAACTTCACATGACAAAAGTCCCTTACTGACCATAAGCCAAAAAGGACCAGAAGATATGATGGCAAGCATGTAAACATAGCAAGTTTCGTTATCCGGTTTCAGACTTGGCAGAAAACAGAGCATGGCAGAAATATTAATATGTAGGCCTCTTTGTGAGCTTGATGCACTCAGTACAGAGCAATGCATGACAAACCAAGCATACCTACAGCAAGATGGCATGTTTATGAAGCTATCCATGTCAAGAACAATTGCATAGCATATACGGATCAACTACAATAAGGTTGGCAAAAATGCATATCATGTTAAGAATCTGCCAGAAATATTTTATAGCAAAAGTAGAGTAAGATTGAGTCATGCTATGTTACTCTAAAATTGCAAACAATTGCAGGAATGGATCAATTACAACTATAGCTACAAAACATCCTTACTGAACATCTCCAAAATATGCACGGATCTCTCTGTAGCATCAAGTTTACATGGCAACAAAATTACAGCAGACAAAAACTTGAGAGAAATCACCAAGTCCCTGAAATCAGAATTATTACGGGGCCTACTTTGCATGCTTGTGCTAGTCACCAAAAAGATCACAAAAATACATGGACTACACCACTGGAAAGATGGAATGGCATACTTCAAAACACATGTAGAGCTCATGCTCAAAAGATGCACAGAATAAATGATACAAAAATGACAAATCTCCAAGTTCTGATAAGAACCAGAGATTAACAGCAACTAGCCCTCTTCAAACGAAGATTTCGGCATCAACATGACCTCTAATGAAAATGGTGCAATTGAACAAAATGAAAAGCATCATGAGACGAACAATTTGACATATTACACGCACGAATCGAAAGTACATGCACAAAGTTATCGCATCGGGAACAGAGGCACATGCTGAGAAAAGTAACAGGACTTGGCAAAAAAAAGGAAGGACGAAAGTCAACGGGAGCTACAGTGGCTACCAGATCCGATCGAGGTCGGGCGAGCTCGAGGCGCTCGGGCGCTCGCCGGCCGGAGAGGGAGGAGCGGCGCCGGCGCGGGGGAAGGAGAGGAGGAGGCGCGGCGGAGGAGGCGCCGGCCGGAGGCGGTGGTCGCCGGCGGGGGCGGCGGTCGCCGGAGGCGATG